>NC_139529.1:8606167-9001770 GCF_947247035.1 Vipera ursinii | reverse complement strand
GGCTGTACCGGGTTGCCCTCCTCGTCAACGTAAGGCACTTTCTTGATGGCCACGTGGGGTTTCAGCTGCGACTCGAATCGCCTGGGGAGGAGAGAACAGCCCCCATCAGTGGGGGCTTCCCCCTCCCCAAACTGCCTTCAGGAAGCCTCAAAGCGGGCCAGGACCACCCTCAGCCCAGCTGCGGCCTCCCCACACCAGGAAGCAGCAGGAGCAGCTGCCGCGGGAATTTCGCCCCCAATTTACTCCCATGCGGTCTGGAAGCTTTTTTCAACCGTGGAAGGGAAAAGAGCTGGCATTGAGCTGGCTGTTCAGGATGAACAAAAAGAGAAAACTTTCTCGTGACTCGGGATGTGATTTTTGGCGACTTTCTGGAAACCGTTTCATAATTTTAATATTGGGAGGCGTTTCCGTAGTTTGCTCGGGCAGAGCGAGTTTCTTCTCCTTCTGAATCATCCTCAGCTTGACCGGCGGTTTGGCAGAGCACTGAAACCGCCTCCAACAGCCGTTGATGCCCAGATTAAAGGCAGCGAGAGCTCTGCCCTCCGCCCTGCTGACCCAAGATCCTTCCTGCACCCAGTGGGGCACCAAGAATCCCTTTCCCCTCTTCCCCATTGTTTTCGCTCCCGGCAAGCTCGCCCCGCCTCGGGAGCCCTGGGTGCTGACGTGGGCCAGGGGAACTTACGCCGCTACCTCCCGCAGGAAATCAAGGCTGAAAAAATGGTTGCAGATGTTTCCTGCCCAGTAGGTCAAGCGGCCGTCAGGGCCCCGTTTCTCGGCCGTTTCCACAGCGATCTCGCTGTACTCCACCACCTGAAAGGCTCCGTCCACGCGACACACGGCCCCCCACAGGCTCGGCGGGGTGGGCTTTCTCCACCACCTGCAAAGGCAGCATTAAGAGCTCATTCATTTCGGGAGATTCGGCATCGAAGAAGCCCAGCAAAGGCTGCACCACCCCCTTTGTCACCTTGGCACCACAATCAGCCCCTTTCGAGACGCAAAAGCCGATGAAGACGGGGTCCGCCATTTTGACCAGGATGTTGTCCACACAGTAGACGTGGATGAACTGGACGCCCCGTCGCTGCATGTCCTCCAGGATCTTGTGGTCCACCAGGGCGCGGTACAAGCCACCGTTGCCATCTGCAACACGGGAATAAGCAAGGGCTTTCCACCCATCGCCAAAGACGTTCCCATTCATCTTCAGCTCCCTGCAACCGTGCGTCCATTATTCCAGGTGGCTCAATATATGAAATTCATACCAAATATAATACTCAGAAAGGGCAGTTTCCAAAGTTCAGGAAGGCCCACCCAGCTCTGGAAAAGAGCCACACACCTGGCGCCATGGCGATCTTGCCCTTCTCCTCCAGGATCACCTTCCCATCGAAGGTAACAGCCGGCAGCATTCTCTGCTCAAACATGATCACGTTTGACTTGTCCAGGTTGAAATAATTATGATCCTGGAAGAATTTCTCCGTCGGCCCCAGAGTGAACTCACTGGTCATGATGTACCTGCAAGAGAAAGACATCCAGATCGCCGGCGTTAGTGGATTTCCCACCAGATCCCTTTCGGCCACCGCTTAAGCCATCAAGAGCCCCGGGACCCACCAGGGAACCACGGTCCGTGAGCCGAACTTCTCGCCGGCCAGCTGCTCCACCTTGCGGATCCTCTCCGCCTGGATCTGGTAGAGGGTCTTGTGGCTGGGCAGGCCCACGTCAAACATGCCCTTGGGGTAGGGCACCCCCAGGCGCGTCCCTTGCCCGCCCGCCAGCAGCAGCACCGCCACCGTGCCCTGGGAGATCTGGCGGAGGCCTGCAGGATAGAAGGGACAGCTGGCACCAGAGACAACCCGTCCTCCCCCCGCCTTCAGCTCCCTGTGCCCCGGGGTGGGCACAGCGCCTAGCCAGGCGCCCCAGGAGACGGGCCAGCTCGCGGGGCGCGCCCACCTTCCTGCTCCCAGCGCTGCAGAGCCGCCGGGTCGCCGCCGCGGACGCCGCCCAGCGCCTCGGGCGGGAGGGGCTCCATGCGGCCGTCCAGCCGCTCCGGGCCGGGCCGTTCTCGGCGGGCGCGGGCCTGGGCCGCCCGGCGGCAGTGCTCGGCCAGCTCCTCGGGCGCCAGCGGGGCCAGCGGCGCCAGCAGCGCCTCCCGCGGCCCCGGCCCCAGCTCGGCCCAGAAGCGCAGCAGGTGGCGCTGCCCGGCGCGCTCCAGCCGGCCGCGCAGCTCCTCTCCCGGGGGCCCCATGGCCCGGCGCGGCGGCCGGAGGGGGAGCCCAGCGGTGGCGCGGACCCGATGCCCCGCGCGCCCTGGCGAGGAGGCCGCTGGGCTGCTGGGCTCGGCCGCGGTCCCGCCCCGTCCGGGCAGGCGGGCCGTCGGGGCGGGCCCGGGAGGAGTGGAGAGCCGCGGCCGCCCCTTCCCGCCGCGAAATCAAACGGGCGGGCGCGGCGGCTCGGCCAATGGGCGTGCGGGGCCGGGGCGGGCGGCCAATCGGCGGGGCGGGCGGCTGACGTCACGGGAGCCCCTTCCTCGGCGGCGGGCGGCGATGGCGCCGGAGCGCGCGTCCTCGGGGCTGCCCGCCGCCTTCCTGCGCAGCCTGCGCCCGCTCTACGACATCCTGGACGAGCGGCGGCGGGGCCGCGTGCACCTCCGCGAGATCGAGTCCCGCTGGCTGCAGCCGGGCGGCGAGGCGGGGCCGCTGCCCGCGGGGGTGCTGGAGGGGCTGCGCCGGGCCGCCCCGCCCAGCGGCTACCTGACCTTCGAGCGCTTCGTGCTGGGGCTGCGCCTGGCGCTGCTGGGCCCCGGGCAGGGAGACCCGGCCCCCGAGCCCGCCGCCGCCGCCGCCGCGCCCCCGCCGCCGGCGCTGAAACGGGGCGCTGGGGCGGGCGGCGGCGCCCCTCGGAGCCTGGAGCGGAGCAGCAAGGGCGGGCGGGCGGAGCAGCAGGGCAAGAAAGCAGGTGGGCGAAGGAAGGAGCGAAGGAGCCGGGTCCTTGTGGGCGGGGGGTTTCCCGAGGAACACCCCCACCCCCTCCGTCTTAACGTGGGACCCCCTCCTCCTCCCCCCTGCAGCAGGAGAGCCGGCAGAGCAGCTGGGAAGCGAGGGTCCCTGTGTGGAGCCCCGGAGGCATCCGAGCACCCGAGGGGAACGGCGGAGACACACCATCGCCCACGGAGTGGATTGTGAGATGGTACTCACGCGTCTGCCCAGCGGGACTCTTGTGCCCTCCGTGCCCTGCCCTGCCTGGCGGCAGAGCTGGCGAGGCGGAGGGATGCCCCCCTGGCAGGCTCTCTGACTTGGGCTGCCTCCCCCGGTGGAGCCTTGGGAGCGATGGGAGCCGTAGTCCGAGGCATCCAGAGTGTGCCCAGCCGTCATGCCCGCTGATGCCCTTTCTTTCTCCCTGGCTGGCAGCTGAAGCAGATGAAGGAGCTGGAGAAGGACAAGGACTTCCTGCTGCAGGGGCTGGAGCTGGTGGAGGAGGCCCGCAGCTGGTACCACCATCAGCTCCACCGCCTGCAGGGGCGCCAGAAGCAGCTGGCACGCAGCAAAGGTCGCCAGGTGAGGACAGGAGGCAGGTTGGGGACCCTGGAACCATCACACACGCACACACACCCGCAGGGGAGGGCTGGACAGCCAGTGGTGGCCCAAACGCCGACCCCTCCCCTTTTCCTCAGCAGGACGAGGGAAGCCGGGTGCAGCTCAGCCAACTCTTCCCGCACGTGCAGGAGCTGAACCGGTGCCTCTGGCAGCTGTTCTCCATCTCTGCAGAGGTAAGGAGCCCCTTGTGGGGGGGGAAATTGGGATTGGAAGAGGGGCAAGTTTGCACAAATAAAATAAAATATACTTGGCCGGCATTTGCACGGACTAGAAACCTGCTATGTGCTTTTCACTAAGCCCACTTTCCCTTCAGCCTGGGAACGCGAGCCCCACCACCGCCTCGCACAGCCCACCTGCCACTCTGCTGGGCCCCTCCCTGTACGCAGGGCCACAGCAGACCATCAACATGTTGAAAGAACAGAACAGGCTCCTCACCAAGGTCAGCGGGGAGCAGAAGCCCCCTTACACCCACCTCTTTCTGGGGGGGGCAGGGGGAGGCCCCAACTGGCCACTTTGCTAATGCAGCCTTGGCCCCCAGGAGGTGACGGACAAAGGCCAGCGGATCACCCAGCTGGAGCAGGAAAAGTCGGCCCTCATCAAGCAGCTCTTTGGTGCCCGGGCAGAAAGTACCAAGGACAGCGACCAGCTGGATTCCACCTTTATTTAGCCTCTGGACACCAATTGCCTCTTCCTGGGGCATTTGCCCCCGCCCTCCAAGAGGCTGGGGAAAGGGGAGGTCTCCCACCGGGAGGGCTGCAGAAGAGCCCGGGCAGAGCCGGCCAGCTCTCTCTGCAAGCAGCCCGAGGCCTTTCTGGCCTCAACGCCAGCGGGAGGCGTTTGCGACATCCCCTCTGGGAAAGGGTGCTCTTTAATGCCTGCTTTGCAGGGCCAGGAGTGGGGCTGAGACTGCTGCC
Source organism: Vipera ursinii (assembly GCF_947247035.1). Classification (NCBI taxonomy): domain Eukaryota; kingdom Metazoa; phylum Chordata; class Lepidosauria; order Squamata; family Viperidae; genus Vipera; species Vipera ursinii. The sequence goes on along the minus strand of NC_139529.1, from coordinate 8,997,272 downwards.
CGCATTGTCCTGCCCCAAGGAAGCCCCCTGCCTGCCTGCAACACTCCCAGGCGTTCAAACCGCCTGTGGCAGCCCTCTCAGACCCAAGGGGTCCCGATTCTCACCCCTTAGAACAGACACGGCCGATTCTTCGGAGGAATTGGGCAATTTTTTTTAAAAAAAATTATGACTGGCATTTCCGTGCTGCTCTACTCCAGAAAGGAAGGGCATATGTGCGTGTGCACTTCCTCTGTGTAACAGAAAACCTCCAGAATCTTCTTGGTTTCCTCCATTTTTCATCGTAAGAGGAAGCTGCCGGAGGATTGGGGACCCTCTGGCTTTTCCTCCAGTTGCTACAGAGATCCCTTATGTTTACAAATAAACACTGTCTAGTTTTCATCTTCTGCATAGCATTTCTGAGGATCTTTTTTAAAAAATGCAGTACGTGTGTTAGTTTTCTCTTTGTGCAGATCCAAATAAAAAAATTGAACAAGCCTGCAAACTTATTTTGCTGTTGGTTATATATTATTGCCTGGCATAGATCAAAGAAATTTGGGTATAGCGGAGTCTGGTCAAGAGATGCTGATAAAGTTAAAATCCAAAATTCTGGCCGCAAGAGAGCTTTTTCCTCAAGAAGGAAGCAAGGGCCAAGTTAAGGATCTGTGTTTAATCAACTGGATCGCTTACTTTCAAAAATGAGCTTTTCAGGGAATTAAGAGGGTTGTTCTCCAAGAAAGTCGGGATGCCTTCGCCAGGAGGAGGACCAACACCCAGTCCTGCCACCTGGTCAGGCCCTGGAGAGGAACAGGCTTTGCTGTGAGGGCCCCTTACTGGACAGAGGGGGAAAGCCCCCGGTTCCTTGTGAGTGGCAGGCAGCTCCACATCTGGATGGGGGATTCCCCCCTTCATGCAACCCAAGCATCCCCATGCCGCCTCCCCCCTGGGCCCCTCCCAATGAAGACAACGCTTGCAAAGCAGCTGGCATACATAAATAGGATTTTAGTTCAGCGTAAGTTAAACTCTTCATCATTTCTACCTTTTGTGCACCACCAATCTCATAACGTCTCCCCCTCCCACCTAACTCCCCCACCAGCCCACGGACCCTGGGGCAAGGGGCTCCTCGCTGGGCCCAAGGCAAAGCAGGCAGCCCTGCATGGCTGGAGAAGAGCTGCTTTGATCCAGGAGCCACTTGCCCCTCGGCTCTGGCGATGCATCAACAGGCCCTGCCAGGAGGAGTTTGGCTGGGCAGCATCGGTCAAGCCAGGCAGCCCCCCCAATGTGTCTTGGGGGGGCTGGGTACAGCCCCCCTTCCTGCGGCACAGGCTGGGCATCAGGCCGGTGAGACCTTCATGTCCTCCCAGCGAAGGATGTCCTCTTCAAGGCTGGCAGCTCCTGCAGTCTTGTCGACTGGCTCCTCTGGAAGGCAGCCGAGCCGGGCGTGCTGGGGCTGAGCTGCAGGCGGTCTTGGGGGCAGGTGACCAGGGTGGCTCGGGTGCCGGAGAGGCTTCGGCTGCAGGCCAGGCGCTTCTCGTCCAGGACAGCCAGGTTGTACTCGCAGAAGTCGAGGAGAAGCTCCACCTGCTCGTGAAGCGACAGCGACTTGTATCTCCTCTGGGCCAGGAAGCAAACCGCTTCCACGAAGGCTGGGAGGCTCATTCCTGGGGGGAGGAGGAGGGGAGGGGAGCAAGGAGGAGCCCTGAGTTCGCCAGGGTTTATGACATTTAGCGGGTCAATAACCCAACCCACAGTGGGGCAGCCAGCATCGGTTAGAAGTTTCACTCAGTTGGAGGTGAAGGTGCCAAAGATGGACCATCACCAAGCCCTGAAGCTTCTTGTCATGGCCCCCTCAAAGGCCGCTTTGGAGGAGCTGGGACCGTCCAACAGGGAAGGCAGACCGGGGACCCCTCAGGCCTTGTGGGAGGTGGGCAGCGGCTGGCACCACCCTGGCCCATCTGCGGAGCTCCCTCCCGCTCCATCCTGGCACGCAAAGAGGGGCTTTGGGGGGCGGTGAGGCCTGATCCCCACGTGGCTCAGGGCGAGCGCTGGAGGCTGGATTCTGAGGCTGCCTGGCCAGCTCCTGGGAAGGGGAGGGGGCGGGCGGAAATAAATCAGGTCCTCCCCCCTCTCGGCTTCCCGCAGGAAAAGCTCTTCTCTGCCGCTGCCTCCGGCAAGGAAACGGGGCTTTTACCGGGATCCCTGGAGCTGCCCACAGCCTCCTTCCCGTCGCCTGGCACGGAGAGCGGCTTGGTGGATATTAAAATAAATCCCATCCATTACAATTTTTAATAAAACCTGACAATTAACTCAGGGTCCCAGATGCTCAAGGAATGCGTGTGGCTTCCTGTTGAGACGCTTCTGTGTAATCCAGATCGCATATTAAATCCTCAGAGAGGAGCCCCCCCCCTCCCCATGAAGGGGGGGGTGGACTCCTCTTGACACAAAGGCTCTTTTTCCCCCAAAATGGATTTTATTTTGTGCATCCATCCAAATGCTACTTTTGTCACGGACGTAACCCGCTACTGTGGATTATTTCTTAGCGATGGATCTAAAGATACCCTCATCAGGGGCCTGGTGGCAGACTCACCCGCCTCGCGCTGGTCCGTGCTGAGCCCGATGCCCCGCCGGGTGATGTCAATGTAGAGGATGTCCCCCGCAGCCATGCTGAAGCCGCTGTTGCTGATCTTGCTGTTCCTGGGGAGGAGGAAACAATGTTATTACGGGATGGGGGTCCTCATTTTCTCTGATGGACAGCATCTGGAACTCGAGGTATGGGGCACCACAGAGAGAGAGAGAGACAAAGCAGAAAGGCCTCAAGGATGACCATCATCCTCAGGCCACATTAACTGGGGCTCATGGGAGATGCAGTCCAGAGGAACAAACGCCCTTCTGCATCTTGAAGGAAAGGGGAGACGGTGCTGGGAAAGCCCCCTCCCTCCAGCCCCCCTCACCTTATGAACGTCCGGAAGCCGGTGGGCCCCAGCTTGGTGGTCCCCTTCACCCCCAGGAAGCGGAGGAAGAGGGCGGCGATCCGCTCCACCAGCCGCAGGTAGCTGAACCGCTTGGCGTACTTGGGGAAGACCTCCTTTAGGCAGAGGGCGGGGGGCTCGGCTTCCGGCGGGGGGCTCTCCCCCAACTCGGGCTCGTTCTGCAGCTCCTCCTCAAGGAAGCTGTCCTTGTCGGCCACTTCCACCGGTTCAGCTCTGTCGTTCAAGAGGGAGACCCCAAACTCTCCGCAAAGGATGCCCACGTTCACTGAATGTCCCCACCTAACAGAGCCCCTGCCCCATCGGGCCTGAGCAGCGCAGGCAGGCAACCCCCCCCCCCCAAGGAGGCACAGAGGCTTCCTGGGTGCCCGTCTCTCTCTCTCTAAAGGCAGGAGAGGCCCGGTGCAGACTGGCAGACAGCTCCAGGCATTGTGCCAAGTGAGCCAGCTGTTTTCACACTGAATCCCAGCTTTTCAAAAAAAGTTTTCTAACATTCTAAATTCTCTCTTCCTGCCAAGCACTGATGGTAAAATCAGTAGCAGCTGAGTCATCAAACGACCTCCGAAATCCACAGTCCAGATATGGAGGGCAGACACCCCCACAGGAAGACCCCCCCCACGAGATCACAAAAAACCCCATCAGACCCCACTTACGAAGCCTGCTCCCCCAGCTCCTGCCGCTGCTGCTGCTGCTTCTTGTGAGGATCCACCAACCGGAGGGTGTCCCGGATAATGGCCACTTTGACTTCTTCATCGACCGGACTGGGGACGTATTCCGTCACTCCCGGAGAAACCTGGAAAATCCAGAAGAGAAGCTGATCACAGAAGCCCATCCCAACAACTGGCAGAGAGGCTCAAAAGTCAGCTTTTCCCTTCCAGCCAGAGGTTTTTTTTAATTTAGAATTATTATTTTTTTCACTTTATTCCAAGGTTAAAATACTTCCAAGGGGTGTTTGAGGGAGGGGGCAGCCAGCCAACTGAACAGACGCTGGCTTCAGACATTGTGGGTGCTTCATCACTCGAGGTTTTTAAGAAGAGACCGGACAGCCACTTGTCTGCAATGACACGGGGACTCCTGCTTGAGGAGAGGGCTGGACTAGAAGACCTCCAGGGTCCCTTCCAGCTCTATTCTGATTGATTGATTGATTGAGATGCCCTGGAGCATTTGGGGCCCGGGAGGCATGGAGGGCCCCCCTCCCGTCTTCCCAGGGAGAGAAAGAGGCCGGAGGGTGGCCAGACCAGGTGCCCACCTCTTGTTCATGCTCAATCTTCATACTTGGGTTGGCGTTGACTTCCAGCAAGATGGGCTTCAGGTTCTTCATCAGCAAGATGTCAAACCCTAAAATCTTTGGAGGAGAGAAAGCAACAAAGCTTTCCAAGAAACCAAAGAACAGAGCGAAACCATTTCCAAGCTCCCCTTCAGACTCTCCGGGGTACAAAATCCCAGATGGGACCCACGGGGATGGAAGGGACCCCCCCAAATCCCTGGCGTTTTGCTCAGTTTGACCCCCTAGGAGTAAGGGGGTACTGAGGAGGGCTCCCCCAAAGACTGGGCGCTGAGGCCTGCTGTGGCTCTGCGGGTGTCCATCCGCCGAGCAGCAAGAATTAGGAGAGGAGCCCCCAGAGCCCCCCATGGGGTTTGGTAGATTAATATCAGGTCCCACCTCCCCTCCTGCTCAACCTACTCCCTCCCTCCCTCCCCCCATCTTTGAGCTACCGTCTAGTTACACTTTTGAAATATTTTATTTGCATGCTTTTGTTTTTTAATATTGTAAGATGCCCAGAGTTACCCGGGGGTAAGATGGTCAGCCAATAGATTGGATAATTGAATAAAAATATGCAAACCTCTTCCCTCTGGACCCCCCCCCCCGGCCCCCAGTCGATTCGCAAGTCCTCTCAACCCACTTTGGAAATCCAGCACTCACCTGAAAGCAGGATGGCCCCGGTCTGCCCGCTGGGATGTCAGACTGGTAAAAGACCTTCAGCTCGGGCACGATGGCGATCACGGTCTTGATGACCAACGAAACGATGTCGGACCAAACTTTCCGGATGTTGACGCCGCCGGAAGACAGCTTGGCCAGGATGCTGGAAAACGTCCGTTTGCTGCCGGTGTTGCCGCTGTCCGAGTGGACAAAATTCCCGCTGTGGATGTTGAGGGAGTAGTTGGTCAGGTGCATGTAGACCTGGTGGAGGTTCTTCAGGGCCGGCTCCTGGTAGGGCTCCGTGCAAAACCGGCAGAGCCCATCCTTGGCCACGTAGACCTCCAGGGGATCCAGGGACCTGAGCAGGACGTACAGACGAATGTCAAACTTCAGCTTGTCGATCAGGAAGGGCTTGGACACGTACTCCTGGACCACGGCCGGCCTGCTCTGCAGGTTGCCCACCAGCCGGATCTCCGTGGGGTCCTTCACGAGGTAGATCCCGTCCCCCTGACAGCCGCCGTCAGGCTTCACGATAAAGGTGGGTTTCCACCTGGGGTTGTTCTCCTTCATCAGGTTCACCTGCCAGGGAAGCAAGAGGAGGAGCCTACTTGCAGGCCTTTCCCCCCTGCCCAATTATGCTTAAGTCAGCTTTGGGGCAGATCCCATTTAATCCCCTTCTTAGACAGCCAAGGACCTCCGTCTGGTGCCCCAAAGGTGCTTTTGCAGCTGGACTGGCCTTGTCTTTCCTTGAAGAGGTTTCGCTTCTCATCCAAGAAGCTTCTTCACCTCTGAACTGAAGAACTGAAGGAGCTTCTTGCATGAGAGGCAAAACGTCTTCTAGGAAAACCCGAGAAAGTCCCTGGCTGCAAATTATGGGCCCAGCCTCAGTCAGAGGCCGTGGCAGATGTGGGCACAATGGAAGATCCCCGATTCCTTGGTGGATATTTGCAGCAGAACTCAAAGAGCCCCCACCTACCTCGGTGAGAAAGATGGCAAACTCCTCCGGGAGGATCCAGGAACGGGGATAGAAATTATACTCTTCGGGGAAAAGCTCCTGCATCGTTCTCATGGCGCGACTCAGGTTCACCTTCCGTGCCATTTCAGTCATGCCTGGCGGGCAGAGGAAGGAGCTTGGCAAGGGCAGCTGCCCACTGAGATGCGCCAACCCAGAAGGCCCAGCCAAGCGCTGGAGAAGATGCTCACATCAAAGGGGCCGTTCCCAGCCCTGAGATTCAATCTCTGCCCTAGAGACGGATCCTGGCTCTTCTGCCTTTTTATTACTTTCCTTGCTGCCCAACCTAGTCATCTATTTTATATTTTATCGATTGTTTGACTGTTTAAGCAACCTTATAAACTGCCCAAAGGATCCAGAAATCTCTCTTGGCAGAGAAAAGAGATGGGACCGCTTTGACTGGTCCCCTGAGGGAGGCGTATGTTTTTCAGCAAAATCAAGTAACAGCAAATATTTATTTGGGCATGGCTTTCACCCAGAAACCAGCCCCATTATCATATTGTTTCCAGTTTGTCCCATTAAAATATGCATCCACCACAAGGACCAAGCCTCAAAGGACTTTAGAGAGCGGAGAGCATTCAGTGACAGGCATTTAAAATATTGGGAGGTGCTCTTGATCCTCTCCGAGCTGGCTTGTTTTCCTGTAGGCGTTTCCTTACCCAAGTAGGTAACATCATCAGTGCTAGAAGGGAGTGGGGTTTGCTCTCTGTTCTAGCACTCGACCCCTCCCTCCTAGCCTAGTTGGGTAATGAAACGTCTGCAAGAAAACAACCAAGCTCAGAGAGCAGCGAGGAGCCCTCATTTCAGCCCTTTATCGGTTTTAAAAACATTTTAACAAATGTTTTCTCCTCTCTTGAAAAATGGCAGCAGGAGGCTACCTGCAGACGTAAGACCAGGTTTAAGAGAGAAGAGGTGGCAGTTGGCTTTGGACCACTTCTGAGTAGACTAAATGTTAGACAATTTTAGAGTAGATGAAGCATCCTTGTTTTTGATCTCGGGCTAAGGAGGGCCAAGAAACATCGGAGCTGTGAGGCATCCAGGTGTTCAGCAGAGGGGGTCCCGGGTGGGCTGGGCTTTTTGGCATCCCTTTTTCCTTAGACAAGCCAGCCCCAGTTCTCACCAAAGGTCAGATACCTGGAAACTTGTTGACTTGTCCCGAATAAATGGCATTGTCGTGAAAGGAGACGGCGTGCCAATAGATGTCGCAGGGCAAACGGCGGCCAAACGGAAACTGGACACAGCAGAAGGGAAGAACACAAAAAGAGACCAGTTAGCCAGAGTCCAGGCAGGCATAAATGGTCAAAGATGGGCGGGGGGAAGAGGGCAGGGGGTTGCAAAGATGGCTCTGACATTGTGCCTTTCCTTCCTTCCTTTTTCTAGTGAAAGAAAAGCCTGAAAAACCTCAGCTTCATCAACAGCCAGCTCTGGAGAGAGAGAAAACAATTAATTAACGCGCTAATTGTGCACGTGCTTTCCTTCTCCCCTGCTTAATGGGGCAGGGTGGCACCCACAACTGACAACAGCAGCCACGGAGAAGGGGGGTCTGTGACTCATTGCCTGGTGCCTTGAGACCGGGGGGGGGGGGTGCAGGGGGATGAGGTGGGCAGGGAAGCAAAATCTGTGGAAGATTTGTTTGCAGGAAAAGAAGCCAGCAAGAGCCCCCCTCTTCCTCTGCCCCACAGGCACCTGGGATGCAATTGGGGGTTTCCCGCCCCCCAACATGCTGCCTTCCAAGTGTCTTCAGCCTCGCCTCCCATCCTTCCCAGCCCTGCAGAGTGGGAAATAGAGACTGGACAACTGGGCTAAGAGGACGTCAGGAAGAAAGATGCCTGAACTCACTTGCTGGCCAGAAGGGACAAGAGAAAAAGGTGCCAAGTTGACCACCGCCACCCCTGGCAGCAAGGGAGACTCGGAGACTGATGGTTCGAGGTGCAGAAAGGACCAATGCCATCCATATAACCGTGCAGAAAGTAACTATATATCAATGAAGTGTTGGTGAAACATGAGGACTAGATGCTTGAGCTTATAAAGAAAAATGGAAGCTTGAAAACCTCAGCCTTTCCAGGCGTGTGCAACAGCAGAGGAGTGTGTGATGCAGAAAATTGCACACCGGATGTATAAATGAATGGCCAGCCCTTTCTGAAAGTAACACACAAGTTCAAGGGATATTCCCCCCCCCCCCCCGCAACGGATGCTCGGCCAGTTGCCTTCCGAAAGGCAGGAGCCCCCTCTCCTGGGCACCGAGCCAGGGATCTGGGAGTTAAAGCTAATTATGTTAATTCCTTGATAACGCCCTGCAAAGCCCAGTGGAGAGTGAAGGTGTCATTCTTGTTGCAAAAAGGATTCGTTGGGGGGACCGTTGAGAAGTGCCACCCGTTGGGATTAGCACAGAGCGCCTGGCTTCTGCTCACACCTTTGCGAGTGACTTTTTGCAAGACAATCGCTCACTCATCACGTGAGCACAAAATCCTGTTTCTGCCAGATTTATTCCTGCTTCACTCTCCAATATTACAGAAATATTCCTTGCCAAACACGGATATTACAGCTTCCGCCCCAAGCCTTGATTTTTTGATTTCCCACTTCCCAAAAGGCTTAGGAAAAGCTTTGGGAGCGAGCTTGTCTGCTGTGGGTTGTTTTTCTTTTTCTCCTGGTTCCATTTAGGTATTTTGAGAAAAGCTGTGCAGACGCAGGATCTCTGGAAGACACAACTTAGGGAAAGGCAGCACTGGGGCTCTGAGCAGCCCTGGGCCGGCTAGGGGGGCTCAACCAGCAGCCCTCATTTTCCAGAGGAAGATAACCCCCCCTCCAAGCACCAAGCCCACCCAAAGGAGTCCACTGACTGGGAGAGACCAGGGCCTGCTGGGATTCTGGCCATGGGCACCCTTCACACACCAAAAGAAGCCAGGAAAGCCCCCCCCCCCATCCCTGCGCCTAGCCCTGCCTACAGCCCTGCTTGTCAACACCACAAAGGCCTTTCTGGCACCACTCGGTGATGTCACAAAGAGCTCTGTGGACACTGAGAAGGAAGAGGAGGGACTGCAGGAAGGGGGGAGGGGGCCGACGGTCTCTGGAGGAGGGGAGGGGGTGAGCCTTCCCCTTCCAGGCCCCTCCAGATGCCTGGCACTACCACTCCTATGGCAGCCAAGCCAGGACGGCCAAGGGCGCTGCGGTCCTTCCGAGCCCGTCCGACCACCAGAGCCTCTGCACTCTGAGCAGAGCCACCCTCAGCCTCGGGGCTGCGCTGGCCTCCCCGCCCTGTCCCGCCTCCCGAGGGGGTCCCAGTGGCCCCAGCGCCCCGCGGAAGGAGAGCCCGGCGCGCCTACCTCCTTCCAGCGCAGCTGGCGCAGGCTGAGCTTCAGCGCCTCCAGCGAGGTGCGCGCCTTGGAGCTGTCCACCGTGACCGGGCGCGGGCGAGGCGGGGGCGCAGCGGCCTCCTTCCCCTCGCCCGGCGGCTCCTCAACGCCGCCCCCTCGCCACCCGGCCTGGCCCCGCGGCGCGGCCGCCGCGCCCGGCCCTCTCCCTGGCCAGGAGGCCGAGGCCGCCTTCTCCTCGGGCCCGGCTCCGGCCCGGGCTCCCCGGCGGGCGCGGGGGGCGGCTCTGGCTTGGGCGGGGGGCGGCGGCTCCATCCGGCCGGCGGCGGCTCCTCCTGCTCCCGTGCCCCCTCCGGCCGTCGCGTTCCCGCCGCCACCGGGCGCCGGCAGGGACTGAGCATGCTCCCCGGAGCTGCCCCGCGCACCGGCCGGCGTCGCCCTTGGTTGCCCGGACGAGGCAGCCGCGCACCGGGTGGGGAGGGCGAGGCGCGGGCGGGAGGAGCTCGCGGGGGGGGGAGCCGCGTTCAGACTAGGCTGAGCCCCCACGCACTTCGCCCTCGCTTTTTCAGCCTGCGGAAGAGTGGGAGGGGATGCAGGCATTCTCCATCCTGCCCTTTGCGCAACTGACCTGGCCCCGGTGACCCTGAGGTGGGAGGTCTCATTCTGGGCTGCTCCAAGGGGGTTGCTGCCCCTTCTCCTTTCCCCCCAACGTTTTTTTGGGGGGGAATTAAGGTGGGAGGAGGCCTGGCCCCAACCATCCAGCTTGTTTCACCAGAAGTGGAGGCGGAGCCCAGACCGACCAGTCTCAGACATATCTCTGTCCTCAGCTTGGTACTAGAAGGTCAGAGTTGCCTGCAAGTATTCGGAGGGGCGACTTGTTGCAAAGAAGGATCCCCACATTTGCTCCAAGCAGCTACAGTCTCCCCTTCTCTTCAGCCTTCAAGCCCACCTCTTGGGAAGGGACCAGCTTGCAACGCGCTTGGCGGGGTAGGGGGCTGTCAGTTGCACCAAGCCCCTCTGACATCTGGGCCTAGGACCCGTCACACTGGCCCACCTCTGCAGACAAAGGCTCAGGGGCATCCTGAAGCTTCTACCTGCACACAGAGGAGAGAGAGAAATTCAACCGGCAAATAAAGACATTCCCAGCATCCCTCCGAATGGTCTGTCAGGCCTGGAACTGGATCCAGCCAAGAACAGGGAGAGCTGCAGATGGCGCTGCAGCAAAGGGACCCAAAGGCCTTCCCCAGCTCTCTCGTTCCTCCCCCGCCCTTGAATAATTAACAAGGAGGATAAAACCGGAAGCCGTAAAGGCCTCCATGGCTGGAAAGAAACAGGACAGAGGTTTTGGCTTGGAAACCTCGATCAGGTGGGAGGGGGGGCAAAAACAGAGAAACTCCTCGTCCTCTCTCTAAGCTTCCCCAGGTCAGTTGAAGAGCCAAGAGCTGCGTTTGCGCAACAAGCTTGATTAGTGGTAACGGCGCAAATTCCACACGTGGGTTAACTGCATAACCAGGTTAATTGTGTTGTGCAAAGGCTGCCCCTGATAGTTTTGGATAGGTGCCGGCATTGTATTGGGATACAATTAAGCTTTTATGCTGTGGGGTATCTTTTTTGCACTATCAAAGTAATAGGGTTTTTTTTCAACTTGTTTTTGAGAAGTAACTCTGAAATCTTCCCGTATCTCCTCAGCTGGGTGGATTAGAAGAATTGTGACTAATGTGTGAGTCCGGGGCATTCAGAGGCAGCTCATCCTTAGGGCGCCTGCTCAGCTGCTGCAAGGCGGAACAGATGCCTCCCTTGATGGAAGGGGGCATAAAAGAAAGGCTGGGAAGCTTTGAAGGGGGCCTGGGGGCAGCCAGAGCAGAAAACCACGAGAGCCTCCCAGCGTTCCTCCCTGGAGGGCAAGTGACCACGCAGCCTCTGGAGAAAATCCCCTCCTTCCAGACAAGCTCCAGGGAAGCCACTCTCTTCCTCCTGCAGGACCCCAACTGGACGCCACCTGAGCAGGCATGCCGAGAGAAGAGAATGTCCTCGGCTGGAGCCCTGAATGTTACGCTTATTAGGGCTTGACCCCATTTGCAAGGACAGTCCACATTAGGGCCCGGCCCATTCCTGCCACTGGCTTAGGCGAAGAGGCCACAAGCAGCCAAATAGGCCCCATAATGGCTTGGTGTGTGGGGTGACCTGGGCTGCTCTCTCGGGCCTCCCGGGAGCAAACTAAGGGGTGCAGGAAAGAGGGCACAGCAGCAGCACTCCGCCTTGTGCATTTTGGTCAAATGTAAACGTAAATAACATGTGATGTACTTTAAATTACAGGGAGTTTCCTGGGTTGGTTTCGCAGACTCAACAGTCCAACAATTAAAGCAAAAATGGTTGGATGGGGGGCGGGGGACAACCACTTGCCTGGTGAAGAGAGGGTTCACTTCCAAAGGCTGAAATGAAAAGGGGGGGAATGTTACTTTCCATGCAAAAGTGGGGTGGATATTCCTTGGCTCCCCAGGAGTGACCTACAAGTGATGGTCAAAGACTGGCAGTTCCTAGCAGAATCATGAGGGGGTCTTTCTTGCAAAGGCCCCCTTTCTTCTCCGAGGCCTCTCGCAAGGAATTGACAAATTAAGGGAGGAACTACAGACAATAGGAATTTAGCCTCTGGGCCCAGGAGTTCAGGTTTGTGACATAACTGCCCACAACAGGACAGACACTCTCTGGAGGGATGTGCAAACTCAGGAGCTCAGTTTGTGTATTACCATAAACAAGCCTTGTGTGTGTGTGTGTGTGTGTGTGTGTGTGTGTGTGTGTGTGTGTGTGTGTGGCCTTTAACAGGGCACCCAAGGCAAGCGGGTTCTGCGAACACAGCCTGGCTCAACTGACACGGAAAAGCAGTTCCTGAAAACGAGAGGATGAGCTCGGAGGCCCCACATGGGGGTGGGCGGCTTAAGGGGGTCGCTCTTGACTTGTGAACAAAATCCCACTTCAAACGGAAAAGGCTTCTGGTGCCAGGCGGCTTGTAAACGAGCTGCTTCAAAAAGATTTCACTGGAAAACCAAAGCCCTGCAGGCGGCAGAGTGGGGAGAAAGGGGGCCCTGAAGGGCGCCCCCAGAAAGGCCCCGGGGGGGGGAGGCGGGCAGAGGCCCTGCTCGTCCCCGTCTCCTGGAGACCCCCGACCGGTCCTCCCGGCGGGACGACCCCGCTCAGCCGGTACCTTGGACAGCGCCGCGGCGGGCCTGGCCCCGGCGGGCAGAGGGGCGGCGGGCGGGGCGGCTGAGAGGCCGACCCACCGGCCCTTCCCGGGGGCCGCCCGCCTCTTCCCTTCCCCGCCTCGCTCCGCCCCGACGCGTCGCATCACCCGGGCGGCCCCCGGGAGGAGCCACGGCTGCCTGGCTCGCCCGCTCTCCTGGCCGGCCGAGCGCCGCGCTCCTCGCACGGCCCGCCGCTACCGGGGGTCGCGGGGGGGGGGCAGAGCGGCGGGCAGGGCCGGGCCGGGGCGGCGATGCGCTGGTGCCGGGCCAGCCCTCGGGAGCCTCGTCCGCCGCCGCAAAATGCCCGGGAAGCTCCAGAACCGCTACAACCTGGTGGACGACGTGGGCGACGCGCGGGTGCCGCTGCACAACGAGGAAGCCTTCCAGCACGGCATCCACTTCCAGGCCAAGGTGAGCGGGGGGGGCTGCTCTCCCGGTGCCCACCCGGGCGCAACTCCGTCCGACCGAGTCCCGGCAGCCGGGCCAAGGAAGGAGAGCTCCGGCGCGGGAGACGTTTCTCAGGCCGCTGCCGGCCTGGCGCTTGGCTGGATCCGCCTGCGGGCAGAGAGCTGGCCGGCTGCATCTGGAAAGAGAGGAGGGGGGGGGAGCTTGCGAGGAAATGGGGGCAGAGTTGCTTGGTCACTGCTGCATTAGTGTCTCCTGAACTTTCCTCCGGAGCGACTGAGATAGAGCCTCTCTCTGCAGCCACAGTCTACCCTCTGGACGTCAGGTGTGAAATGAAGGCTTCTCTAGCAGCTGGTTCCCCCTGAGGTCCTCTTACAGCAAAGCTTCCACGCATAGGTGTGGCGCCCCCCCCCTCCTCCGATGTGCTGGTCAGATTGGAAATCATGCCAAAACGTGCCTCTTTGCCGTGCTCCTCCGTGCCCTCCGTGTCTTGCCATTCTCACAAGGATGCCGGATAAGCAACCAGCCCAGACTGGGCAAAAGCCTGGGCAAGAAGGCCACTTCTGGGGGGCTGGTCCCTGCCGATCTTCCTTCCCTGGGTTGGAGCCAAAGACCAGAAAGCGGGCAGCAAAGCCAAACAGGTCTGCTGCAGGCCCGCCATCTGGCTTTGCGTAAACTGGTTTGTCCTGTTGGCTGCTCTCTAAACCATTATTTTAATGTCCTTAGATTTTAGAGTTTAAATGAGTTGGACACCTTCCCACAGAAATAACTAGCAGCCTAAATGGGAGAGGAACTCCCCCTCCCCCACCTCACCTTGAAAAGCTTACCTCTTTCGCCCATTTGCTGCACGACACCACCAGGGCAGCTCCCTGGATCTGGACGCTCAGCTTCGGGCGCTCTGGCTGAAAAAGCGTGGAGGCTTCCTGTTGGCACAGATCTCTTCATCGGCCTGAATGGAAAGGGAGCAGATCCTCTGATGGGGAAAACCTATGGCAAATGTTAAATATTGTCGAATCTGTGTTTGTATCCAGGGGGAGATTTACAAAAGCAACATTCAGACAGCAGTTTTGCAAAGGGCAAAATAAGAGCTTTTACTGATTTCAGCCTTGTCCCCACCCGGCCTTGGCAGCCAGCGGTGTCAAGGGTTGGAGTGGATCAGGATGGACCCAATTTGGAATCAGGAGCTCTCCTGGGGGGTAGCCGCCCACTCTGGCATATTTTAGCCGGTCCACGTTTGAAGGACCCTTCAATAGGAGTGGAATTTAGCCCTGTTGCCAAAAAGCTATTCTCTCCACCTTGCCCTGGTTAAATATTCCTGGGTACATAAGCAGGGACAAAAGCTGAACCCAGTTGCTTTGTGCAAAGTCTGTTTTAAATAGACTGCTTTTCTGAAGACGACCTGGCTAGGCTCTGGCTTGGCCTCCCTTCTCTGAAGGCACCCAGCGTTTTGCTCAATGAGGTGTCTGGAGTGGCCATTTTGGAGGGCGGTGGGTGTACACGCGTGTGTGTGCATGAGAGGGAGGGAGAAACACGGAGATGCTTTAAATGTGAAGCTCAATCTTTTCATCTCCCCAAACTGGGCCAAATTCCTTTTTAAAGAAACACTGCCCTTAAATCCTGGGAATCCCATTGGCTCTCCCCGCCTCTGCTCCCAACCAAAAGAAAAGCCACGGAGCCCCCCTCGTTGCTCAGGGGGAAACGTGCCGGGGACGGTCTCCAAGAAGCCCTGGAGATGGGAAGGGGCGACTGAGCAGACCACCACCAAACGGGCATGAATGCGCTTCCCATTTTAAAGCTTCAGGAGATAAAAATACACTGAGTTAGCACTCCAGAGATGAAAAGAAAAAAAAGAAGCAGATTCCCTGGCACATAGGCCTTTTTTGGTCTTTAATTAGAACCGTTTCAGGGGAGAGGATTTAAAAATAGTGTGTGAACAATGCTTTATTAACAATGTGGCTTCCAGGCATCAATTATTGGTTGTTTACATTCGGAAGCATCCAACCCTAGCTAGTTGTCTCAAACCTGGACATTATTATTATTATAATTATTATTTTTTTTAGATCGTTAATTGCCGCCTTAAATTTTGTTCCCATTCTGGTTTGCAAGCTGGCAGGCCAGGGATCTCTTTGCCAGGGCAGAGCTGAAGCCTTTTGCAATGGCTGCTTTCTGAGTTTGCCCTCACTACCCATCAATGGCCAGGCTGCTGGAAAGAATAATTGGAGTCCGACTCTCCTTTGGGAACTTTGAATGCAGCTCTTTGAGCCACGTGTGGCACTGATTGGCAAGCAAGACTGGGCACTGGGCAAGCCGGCAGCAATGCCCAAAGGCCTGGCAGATCCTGAAGGGAAGAGAGGGGCTTCCCACGGGCACGGAAGCCCCTCCCTTTGCTTTGGCATTAGAGTAAATGGCATCCCTCTCTCCTCCCCAGTACATTGGTAGCTTGGATGTCCCAAGACCCAACAGCCGCATGGAGATTGTGGCCGCCATGAGGAGGATCCGGGTGAGTCAATGCAGACCCCCCCCCCGTCTTTCCTCCCTCGCCTCTTCTCTGCACTCCCCTCCCCACCCCCACCCCCAGGGCTCAACGAAGCATTTTCTGTTGGAAGGGGAGACGGGGAAAAACACACCATGTTCTCTCGTTCCCAACTTCCTCTCCCCAAATGCCACCCCCGCCTTCCTCTCCGAGTAGCAGCCATGGCACCTTCTGCTTGGCGACGCTCCTGCCGTCTTGGCTCCTGAGCCTACGGCCAGCCTCTCTTCCGGAACAGAAGGAAGATGGATGCAAGGAAAGGCAGCCAGGAGTGGATGAAAGGGCAGGAGGAGGTGGGCGGCTCTTTCAAGGGGCAATTCTGGCCTATGTTTTAAGGGGGGGGTATTGCCTTCATTTCCTCCCTGGACCCTTGTGGGTGGTGGAACCCACCATGATCAGCCTGCACACTTTTGCGCTGTTGATGTGAGGCAAACCAGCCGGTGCTTGCAGCCAAGGTGTGGCCCACATGGGGAAAAGTGTGGGGGGGAGGCATATTGTTCTGAAAGTTCAGGGAGAAACTGCTTTGGTGTTCTCATAAACTGACCACACGCCCACTTTGACCCCCACCTCTGCTCAGGACAGTGGCTAAAAGCCGAGTCCTCTCTGGACTGGAAAGTAGCCACAAGAACTTCAAGGCTGCAGTCCAACCCACCCAGTTGGGAGAGGCTGGGCAGAAGGAGCAGAGCTGAATCCCTCTAAGGCAGGGATCCCCAACCCCAGATGCCGGGCCACAGCACGCCAGCAACCGGTCCGCACAAACAAGCCCTGCCCAGCTTCTGGACATGCTGCCACTCATTTTCTAAGATTTAACCCGTGGACCCTCTGCTTGCCCCTTCCGGGCCAACTGAACAGGGCAGGCTGTGGCTGGCTTCAGAACACAAAAGCCAGTTCTGAGAAGTCCTTCCTTGGGTGCCTAAAGTGCCGTGCCAGCTCCTTTGGACAGACGGGCTCCAAGGAAAATTCACTCTGGGAGGCCGCTGTTTCTCAGCCTTGCCCACCTGAAGTTGGGTGGGCTTCAATTCCCAGAATTTTTCAGCCACAGAGATGGACTCCCAGCCTGCACAGCAGGCGAACCAGCACGGGAGTTGAAGTCCACACCTCTTGCCAAAATGGGAGGAGGAGGAGGACCAAGGCCAAGCTCTCCTTATCCTGTGAATCCGTTGGAGGCGTCTGCCTGACTTTCCTCGCAGACAGAAGGTGCCCTATGAATCTTGCAACCAACAGATTTATTATGCCTTCTGCTTCCTTTCTTGATTCATACTTCACCTTTCAGCTGAGCCGAAGAACAGACTTTTCGCTGCAGGGAGAGAGAAATCAAGAATTTTAATCTCTCTTTCGCTTGTACGTTCAGTGGGGAAGAAGAAGTATTTCAGGGGGGGGGGAAAGAATGCAAACTAAAATCCAACTGAGATGCCACCCACACAGGAGCTGCTTTACAGAAACCAATGATTAAGGGGGGGGGGAACGAAACAGACCCAAAGGACAGGTGAGAATCCGCCCATAGCCATCTGTGTTCCTACAACACAACATCAAAATGGTTCCTGCAGCCAACCTCAAGGGGCAAATGCAGCTTCTCGTGAAAGCTTGGAAGAGGAAACTGACCCAAATGCAGTCTCCACGGCCTTAAAAAGCCAGGAGGTTATGTGGTGGCACGGTTGATGGCACCAACTCTTTGGGTTTGCCACCCAACTGCCAAAAAGACCCCTGATTTTTTTCCCCTTTCAAGCCAATCTTTTGCCAAGTTCTGGCGCTTCCTCCTGTGGGAGAAGCTGTCAAGGGGAACGGGGGGGGGGGATACATGCCAAGCCACGAGAGGCTAAACACTTTCTGCTGGTGCAGATGCTGTACCACCCCCACAATAGTGGGGAAACTGGGAAGCCTGCAGAGCAGAGGTCAAAGGCAGCGGCTTTGGGGAGGGAAACCCTCCCTTGGAGAAGAGGAGGAAGCGCCAGAACTCGAGAGGACCGAGCGGAATGCAAATGTGCGGGATAAGAGCTGGTTGTGCCAGACCAGGCTGTCATTAAAGCCAAGCTAAGCCTGAATTTGAATGTATTTTTAAACGGCAAGGCCTCCCTTCGGATTATTATTAGCTGCCTGCAGTTGTTGAGCTCTCTGAGCTGAAATTAAGCCTCCTTTTCCCCTGCAAACCCCAGACTGCCCCTCCAGACTAGCAGCTCCATTCTGACCGGAATATTAAGCAGAGCGGAAAGATGCCTCCTTGGCGCATCTGGACACCTGTTCCTACAGAGTTTCCCCTCTCGTCTTTCCTGACGATGCCGCCGCCCGTCCTCCGAGCCGCGTCCTACATCTCCCCCTTGTGGCACAGCTTTTTTCTTCCTTTCCCCCTTCCGTGGTGCCAGTCTGCCAGCCGAGGCGAAGCTCCTGCTTCTGAGAAAGGGGCCCAGGAAACCTTTCCCTTTTGGTACCTCAGAGCAGCCACTGCATTTTGATTTATGCACAGTCCGGCTTTCCAAATCTCCAACCAGGAAACGGTCCTGGGGAAAAAAGACCATGGAAAGCCCAAATCTCGCAGCTGCTAAAAGAGATAGGATGACAGGGTTGTGCAAGTGCAGAGCAATGGCAGACGTGTCTTGAGGCCCTAATGAGGCAGGGGGCTCCCTTAGAAGCCCCCCTGTATTAGGAGCAAAGGGAAACCTGCAGCCCACCTGTCAAACCCCCCCCTCTCCACCCCACCCCACCCCTTTCAAACCTTTCCTTCCTTCAAACAGCTCAAAAGCTCCCAGGATCTTCAATTTATAATGGTGTTTATTTTGTTCTTCGGGACGACGTTTGTCTTCTTCTTTGTAGCAAAAAAGAAAGAAAGAAAGAAAGAAAAGTTTTAGAAAGGAGGAGTAAAAGCACAACGCAGAGGCTTTTTGCTTAGGCCGGATGTTTTCGCTGGCCCGGACGCTTCTCCCAAAGAATTGAAGTGGGATTTTCTGCTTTGAGTGGTGCCTGGAACAATTATACCCGTTTTTGTTCCCCGCTCCACCCCCGGAGATGTCCCACCCCGGGTTCTGCCGCTCAGGGGCCATTCCAAGCGGCTGGGATTAGCCCCAGGGCCAGGCGGCCCTTCTCTGCCACCCAGCATTTGGCGTTTCTGGCCTGGGAGAGAAAGGGAGCTCTAGACTCAAAGGCGCTCTCTCTACCTGCCGTCTCGGGCGGGCTCTGTGTGGGCCTGCGGAAGAGGGAGGCAACTTCACGGCGTGGATGCTGGCTGGTTTGCCCAGCAACGCAACTTGGCTTGGCTTTGCCTTAACTGGTGTTTATCGCAGAGCAGAATCTGGATATTTCCCACTGTTGAAATCCAGAAAAGTTGATTTTACCTAACGATGAGAAATTTAGCAACAAGTCAGCTCTGCTTTCAGGGAAGCCTCCCAACTCACTTCAAAATAGCAAAGTTGTTAGAGGGTGGGGGGGAGCAGGATTTGCTTAATTAACAGCAGCGATTTGCTTAACAATCCTAGCAAAAAAAGTCATAAAATTGAGTGGGGGGGGAGGAAACACTTAACAACGGCCTTGCTGAGCAAATGGAAATTTTGGTCCCGATTGTGGCCGGGGACTTCCTGGGCCACTCCCATCTCTCTCTCCACAGTACGAATTTAAGGCCAAGAACGTGAAGAAGAGAAAAGTCAACCTGGTCGTCTCGGTGGACGGGGTGAAGGTGCTGCTGAGGAAGAAGCCCAAGGTGGGTGGCCTGGCCCAGGGGAGCCCAAGGCGACACACCGGCCCAGAGGCAGAGCGATCCAGACTGCTGGGCTGGAAAGGGTGAATTCCAGGGAATTTTCTCCTTCGGAGAGAGATCCTCTCCCCTCAAGGCTTATCAACTGGCACCATCTCCCTTGGCAGAGGAGCAAAGAGCCCAGGACATGCTCTTGCAGCTCCTTTGAGCTTCCATTATCCCAAGTCCTTGTTCCCCTCGACCCCTGGGGAATACGAGGTGCTGCACGGCTACTAAGCCCAAAAGAGTTGGCCCTACTAACGCCGCCGTCTCTTCTCTCAATCTCCTTTCCAGAGGAAGGAATGGACCTGGGATGAAGGCAAAGCCATGGTGATGCATGACCCTGTCTATCGGTGAGTCTCTGGGAAGAAGTCACATCTCCTCTCCTCTCACCTACCCATCAGGGTGTCCAGACATGTCGCTTTTTTCAGTGCCACCATAACGTAGTCACTAAACGGTCACAAGCTGAGGGCCATCGGTAACAACGCAACACTTAACTTGGGACCGAACATCCACCCCTAGAGATCCGCCCCATCCATTGGGGGGGAAGGCATTGCACACATCTGGAAAGGGCCCTTGAATCGTTAAGATTCCTTGATTCAAGGAGGTCCGGGAGGCTCAGCCATCCAAGCTGGGGACCACATTCCAGAAGGCCAGTCATCGACCCCAGAACCTCTGGAGAGGAAGGCACGGATGTTTGGAGCAGTTGAGTTGTTGAGCTGAGTTGTTCTCAACCTCGGCAGCTTGAAGAGGGGTGGACTTCAGCTCCCAGAATTCCCCAGCCAGCCGAGAGAAGTTGCCGGGGTTGAGAAACGCTGGTTTGGAGCAAGGGAGAGATGGGGCTGGTCTTAAGCGGTCTTTGTGCCCCTCTCTCTGATCCCACCTCCCCTTAGAATCTTCTACGTCTCCCACGACTCTCAAGACCTCAAGATCTTCAGCTACATCGCCAGGGACGGCACCAACGACTCCTTCCGCTGCAACGTTTTCAAGTCCAAAAAGAAGGCAAGCCAAGCTGGGCAAATCGGGGCTGCCCCGTGCCAAGCCTCGGCTCCTGCTAACGGGTCTCTTCCCGCAGACCCAGGCGATGCGTGTGGTGAGGACGGTGGGCCAGGCCTTTGAGGTGTGCCACAAACTCAGCCTGCAGCACGCCCTCCAGAATGCCGACGGCCAAGCCGACGGGGCCAGCAACAACTCTGCCGACGACGCTCAGGTAGAAGGTGAGAGCCTGAGGGGGCCTTTTCTGGGTCATAGATCTGGAGGAGGTAAGTGGCTCATCTCAGCACCCTGGGCCTCCCCAAAATGGAAGGTTTGAGATGGGAAAATAATCCTTGCAGGCCTCTCCATCCGCACATGAAAAGCAAGTTCAAGCTGTGCCCACAAATGGCTGCAGGACACCCTTTGTTCCATTCAGAAATTAAATTACCTGCAGCAGGTAAGATAAGCAGCCCGGCTCTGTTCCAGAAAGCTCTGCCTGAAGACAGCCCCCCTTTCAAGGTGCTCCACGGTCCCCAGCTAGGCCAGGATCCCAGCTGGCTCTTACTTTTCCTGCCTCGTTTGTGTCTCCCGGAGGTCTCCAACCCGTGGAGCCGGCCTTGGCTGACCGAGACAACGACCTGGCCGGCTCGGTAGAGGTGTGCCTGCCCGACTGTGGGATCTGTGAGCTGCCTTTCTCCGCGCCTGACCTGGGGGAGCTGAAAAATGGGCTCGGCCCCACGGCGAGGGACAGCCAGGTAGGTGACTCCTTGGGGAGAGCCCTGGAGATGAAACAGGAAAGCTGCAACTGGAGGCCCCCCCCCCGGGGAATCCTGGGGAGGGCGAAAGGAGCAGCCCCCACTTCTGTTCTCTTCTGGCTCCCAGGAAAAGGAGAACAGCGGCTTCCGGCCCTCCTGCGCCCAGCCCCTCGGCAGCACCGGCAGCCCCTCTTCCTCCGCCTCGGCCACACCGCTCGCCTCCCAGCACTGCCTGCAGCTGCTCCAGCACCAGCTCTTCCAGCAGCAGCAGCAGACGCAGGTGGCAGTTGCACAGGTAAGCCTTCTCTCTCCCGGGTGCAAAAGTTCCCACATCTGCCCAGGCCTCTTTTCCACCGGAAAGACTCTGCTTCTCAATAACAACCACAATCCACTTGGGCCACCCCTGAAGGAGGCTTCCGGCAGCCCATCTGGTTGGCTTGTGGAACTCCTGGCCACAACAATTCTGTGGGAGAGGTGAGTCCAGCCGGGGTTCCCCAAGTGGTGACAGTGCAAAGCCTGCAGGGACTTGTAAGGTCGAGTGTCCTGGCACGGACGTTATAGCAGACAGTATGTAAATCTTCCACCTGTCCAAACAGCTAAGGGAGCTCCAGCTGCCAGGTGCCCCACTGCAGCTCCCAGCCTGCGCACCTGGTGCGACGTCCATGGTTAGAATCTGCCCCGCCTGGGCATCGTCTGCTGGGGCAGTAAGGAGGTGGCTGCCAGGTGACTTGCCCATCCTCTTCCCAACAGGTGCAGCTCCTGGAGGACCAGCTGTCGGCTGAGACCATGGCCCGCGTGGAGGCCCAGGCTCGGGTCCGCCAGCTGCTCCTGACCAACCGTGATCTCCTTCAACACGTCTCCTTGCTGGTGAGGCAACTGAAGGAGCTGGAGATCAGGGTGCAGCTGCGGCGTCCAGGTGAGCGAGGGAGCGGGGCAGGTGAGGTGCTCGGTGCCCCCTTGGGAGCAAGACACCTGAGGGGCTCAGGAGGCGGAAGGGAGAAAGAAGGGGGCACTGGAGGGGTAAGGAAGGGAGGCCATCGGAGATCATGTCCTTGCCATAAATACACCGGCCATCCCAGAGTAGCACCTTCTTACAATACGGCATGAAACCCGCTGGCCACCAGGCGTCCCTCAGCCCTGCCTTCCCCGTCTCGTCTCCAGTGGAGTGCTCCCTGCAGAACCTGAGCTTGGAGCGCTCGCTGTCCCTCCACCTGAAGGACCACTACAGTCTGGAGATCAACTTGTCTTCCACCTCAACTCCAGCCAGCATAGCGGGCAGCCCCACAACGCCTCTAGCTTCTTACGAATCCCACCAGAACTTGACCAGCTTGGGGATGGGCAGCGGACTGTCCGGCAGGCTGGAGGAAGAAGAGCACCTGGCGGTTCTGGAAGGGCCTGACGGACTCCGCAGCGTGGAGGGATCTGAGGCGGACGAATGCAGCGGAGCCAACGGAAGCACGCAGCCAACTTGCAGTGGTCCGGACGCAGCAATGCTGAGGGAGAGGTAAGCTGTGGTGGTTCTGCTCTGCCCTGATCCGTCCGAACTGTGACCTGCTTCCTTCTCAGGTTGAGGTCCCACACTGCATGTGCGAACACCCAACCACGACCGGTCTTGCCTCTGACCTGCTTCCCATCCTCCTTTGACAGATTGCAGCTGTTCATCCCCAAGCTCAATCCACCGCCACCAACTCTGCGAAGGAGATCGAGTAAAACCATCTCTCCCTGCTTGGAGACAGAGAAGGTTGGGGCGTCTTCCGGGGCCGTCCCTGAACCCTCCGTGCTCAGCAGCGCAGGGATCTTCTTTAGGTCCAAGTCTGAAGCCAGGACACTGGGAGGAAGCCAGAATTCCAGCGCCCGGGCCAAAACTCAAGGCCAGGAGAGTGTTGGGCGCTCAACAGAAGTCCATACGTTGGTGGAAGCAGCTGAGAACTGGGGGGGGGCACGGCCCTTCTTGAGCATCGATGAAACCAGCTTGCACATCAGTCTGTCTGAGGATGAGCTTGACCAGAACGGGAGCTGTGTTGCTCAGGCATAGAAATGCTTGAAGGACAGACTGTGGCTGAGCGCTCCACAAGACCGAGATCCCGAAATGAGTCCATTAAAGTAATCTGCACAGAAGCAGAAGTTGGGAACTGAAACTGTCTCCAAACGAAGGCAACTTGGGAGGCTCTGAAGTCTTCCAGCCCAGAAGCGGATGTCTTCCTCCAGGCACATCTGAAGGCTCCTAAGAAGTTACACCCAACTTCTAGGCTGGGTTTGCAGACTGTGATACCGTCATGAGCAGTGAACATCCAACATCCGTCAATACCAGGGGGATAAACACCCACCAGCAAGGAGCTGTGTGACAATTTTACAACCTCGTTTCGGGTGCCCGGTTCAGGTAGAGCCCCAAAGGATGACAACTGCATAGCTGGTGACTTCAAAGAGACAAGGCCGTCCAGAGCAGGTTGCCAAAAGGGCCAGGGAAGGGGAGGCCCATCGAAGAATCAGAAACGAGGTGAGGTCTTTGTAGTAAATGTCAGGCAGACACGCATGAAGGAGCTGACTAGAGCCATGGAACCCTGCAAATAGTTGCCAGGTAGGAAGGTGTGTGTGTGTGTGTGTGTGAGAGAGAGAGAGAGAGAGAGAGAGAGAGAGGGAGAGGGAGAGAGAGAGAGAGAGAAAAGAAGAAGAAGAAGAAGAAGAAGAAGAAGAAGAAGAAGAAGAAGAAGAAGAAGAAGAAGAAGAGGAGGAGGAGGAGGAGGAGGAGGAGGAGGAGGAGGAGGGGAAGGGAAGGGAGGGAGGGAGGGAGGGAGGAAGGAAGGAAGGAAGGAAGGAAGGAAGGAAGGAAGGAAGGAAGGAAGGAAGGAAGGAAAGGAAGGAACACTAGGACTGCACCACCCTGTGTCAAGCTATCCCCAATCAAGCTATCCCCAATCAGGAGGCAAGATGGCAGCTTCACAACCGAGGTTTCCCACCTCCAAACATAAAAGTTCTCCCTTCTGTGCCTGAACATTTTCTGATGCTGCCAACAACAGAGAGAAAAAACAAACATCCTGGATCTGCAAGACACCCAAAGGGTTTCTGAAAACCACCCCCAAGGCAAGCTGTAGATTCAGGGCTGCAAATGCTGCCACTGCAAGCCTGTGAAGAAGCTCCTGGCTGCGTTTGACCAAGCAGCAGAGTCCTCCCTTCCCCCCCCCTCCCCAGGACGAAAAAAACCCAACAACAAGGAGGCCTTAACTTCTGAATCCAAAGCCAGCTATCAATCTTCTCTCTGTGTTCCTCTTTCCCCAAAAGGGAGAAAAAAGGAAGAAAAATGCAAGGGGGTGGGGTGGGGGGGGTGGGGGAGTTGGAAGCGTTCTTCACAGCCACCTTAAAGAACAAACCAAGAACTGGTGTGCAATATGACACACCCTTTGCAATGGCAGCCTGTGGATCGACGTGGCTCCAAAGGCATGGAATGACGTGGCTCCCCGTTTTCATCAGCCACGGCAGCCCTGGGGCGGGGAGGGGGGAGAAAGTTTTGGAAGGGGGGGCGAGATCCTCCTGGGTCCAGGCATCAAAACACCTTGAGGGTTTTTGCCAAGGTCCAGATTGAGAGTCTGGCGCTCTTGCCACAGGCAGCCACACAGACCCTGCTCTAAGGGAGAGGAGGGGGAAGAGAGAAGAGGGGGGGGAGAGCAGCTGGGGGGGCTGGCCAGGCTTCCCCAGGGTCTTCTGCCCTTGCTGAAGAGGGTCCCCAAGCGGAGAGGGGGGAAACGGTGGAATGTACAATGTAAAACCGCTCATGTTTCCAGGATGATAAATGTAATCCCGAATTCCTTTCTCCTTCCCTTCTTAGCGCTGTCTTTTGGGGAGGGGGAGGGCCTGGGGGTGGGTTTCCTGTGCTTTCAACATGTCTTTGACACAGAGGGCAATTTAAGTTCCCCTGTGGATATAACTTAATTCTAGCACTTGCTCTCTCCGATAAGGTCTGCTTTCCTTCCAGGTAACCGTCTTCTCACCCCGACACACACACACACACACACACACACACACACACAGAGTCATAGAGCCCCACACAAACTCTTTGACCTCCTCCTCCTCCTCCTCCTCCTCCTCCTATTCTGTTTTAAGCATTGTCTGGGCATTCTGTTAAAGACGACTTTCAAAGGTTTCTGTATGTGGCTAGGCAAAAGTGTTCAATGTTCCCAAACTCATTCTTAGTTTCAGCTCAAACGAATAAATTCTGGCGCAGAGAAGATTTTGGGGACCTGTTGAGAAACAACCGAAGCAATTGTGCAGAGCCATTAAGTGGGAGCAAAAATGCCCTCTAACCACTAAAGGAATTTGCTTCTCCCAGCTCCATTTAGTCTGCCGCCTCCCGTTGGCATCAGGTCGTCCCTAATGCCAACTCCATATGTTCCTTTGCAACTTCACCAACCACGCACACAAGCTGGAGCTGGCACACGGGCTAGCAAGAGAGGGGGCTTCATGGATCGGTTCAACCCTTCCTCTTCTGGGAGGGGAGGCAAAAAGAGAAATCGGTATCAAACTCCAGGATGAACAGATATGAAAGCCGATATTTTTCTGGCGCTCTCCCTTCGATGACATCTTGAGACTGAACTCTCAAACCAGACCCGGGAAGGTCCAGTTGTTTCCTAAAACATAAATCTTTGGGCCAGATCCACGCCCTCTTCTCAACACCCAGGAAAGGCCAAATCCACCCATGCACACCATTGTGGGGTGCCCCCTCTTGGCATCATCACCAGGTGGGCTATTCTGCGGCCCCTCTCCCTCCCGAGATGCCTTCTGCAGCTCCCCGGTGGGGGGGGGGGGGAAGGCAGCACTGGGAATTTGGGAGGTTTGATAAAATAAAGAGTCTGGCACCCTTCTCCGCCGGCACAAACAAAAAGAACATTTTGACCAGGACTTCCTGCTCCACAAATACCCACAACACACACACACACACGTAATTGGATGATGCCCATTCCTGCACCACAGGGATGCCACACAACAGCCTCCTGTCCTCAGCTCTCTCTCCCCTCCTCGTTCTAAAGTCACCTATGGACACCGGCCACATCGCACAACTCCCTAGGCTGAGTGTCTCCTTGCAACGGTTTTGCACCAGCGATGGTGTGACGCTGTTTTGCTTTGCTTTTGCAAGTGTTGGGTACCTGCAGCCTCTTAGACCAGCCCAGTCCTGGTGGGGCACCGTCTGAATCGAAGCAAACTCAAGCCAGACCGGAGGCCTTTTGGGGGAGGGCGGCACAGCATGGCATCACAAAGGAGAAGCAGGGGGTGCCAAAGCCACTTCCGGGGTCTCCACTTTGAATGTGGTTTGCTTTCCTGTCCCTCTTATTTCCACCAGCGTGTTGCTCACGCCTTTCCTCCAGGGAGGGGGGCTGCGAGAATATCCCAAATTCAGGAGAAGGACCTGGCACTTGGGAGTTCTCCGACGTTTCCCCCTGCAGGGCTCAAGGATTCGGGTTTGAGTTTCCTACGGCCCTGGCCTTCAAAGAGCATCGCACACACGGACCTTGGGATGGGCTGGTGGGAGGGGTCTATGTCCGCTTTTACCTCCACAGGGGAGGGGGAAAGGTGAGCTGCTGTTTCCCTCCACTGGATGACATTTGGGGGGGTTAATCCCCATTTTTTCACTGTTTTCCTAAGAGTCTCATACATCTGAAATAAATACAGATGTACATACAACCCTGACAGGTAGGCTGGGCTCAAAGTGGCCTCAGCTCATCCTACGAGCATCAAGGATTGATGGTTTGGGACTTGAACCTGTGTCAAAGCAAGAACATCCGATGTTCTTGCTTTGACAACCTGGTCATCTCAGCCACCGCACAAACTACCATTGTGGACTACAACTCCCATAACTCCTTACCTTTAACCAAGCCGCTGGCCTAAGGAGAGCTGCAGAAGGTTGCCATCCCAAATGACATCGGACCTTCTTAGCTCCTGTTTTTGAAGGCCTCCATCCAGGAACCAGGCTGTGGATTTAAAAAGGGGGGGGGGTCCTGTGGCTGCCCCCCCTCCCTCCCTGGGGGAGCACCGCCTGCGTTTTGCGCTGGAGAGCAGGGATCGCCCGGCAGAGGGCAGCACCGCTCCAGGTTCTCCTCCTGCCGAGCCTTGATGGAAAAGACGCCTTTGGAGCCGAGTGGCAAAAGCAAATATTTGGGGGCCTGTCCGGCAGGATGCAACCCCGCCCTCTCCGGCTACCATCCCAGCCTCCTCCCTACGCTCCGCCAGCACGTGAAGGACAACCAAGCCTTTTCCCGAAGGAATTTGGCACAGGTTCCTGACAGACCGTGAAAACTTGCTCGTCCTGTTGGGATGTTCCTAAAAACACAACAGGTCAACTGTGGACTTTCGGCCTGCCAGCTTTCGGAGCGGGATGGTGCTGGACTGTTGGGCCTCTGCCCGGCCTTGTCCTTTCCAAGCAGAGGCAGCTTCCCAGAGCTGGGAGGGACCTTGGAGGTCTCATCTAGTCCAAGCAGGAAACCCCACAATAAGTTGGTTCTTTCCAATCAGACTTCCAGATTCAATTTGCACCGGATCCCAGAGGGCCTTCATAAGCAGAAGGGACCCTCTGTCAGCTGTGGCCCCCTTCAGCATCCCCATCACTGATGGAGACAATGGCTGCCGCAAACTGTGGCTGGCCACAGGAACCACAAACTTCAACTGAAGCCCTTAACCCCCAGAGTTGTTTTGTTACAAGATAGGCAGCAAATAAATTAAACAAATAGTCACCCTCTCTAGCATCCCCGTTTTTCCAGACTGCCCCACCCTCAGGGGCAACTTCAAAAAAGAAATACAGAATATCCCAGCTTCACAAGACATATTCTATTATTTTAGAATGAGCCTTCACTTTTTTCCTCTCTGGGTCTGTAGGATTTCATTTCTACACAAGCCCCAGTTGTATCGAAACCAGACAAATATAGTCACCAGGTTCAGAGTTAACCTGGATTTTCACCCACCTTCAAATGACGGTCAACTGTTCGCAGACCCAGTTTACAGGACCAAAACTGAGGTTCTGTAAGACAGAAAAACCAAAATTGCTAAACGTCCAGCTAAAAATCTAGCTAGGACACTTGAACGAACCTCACTCGACGGTCAGGCTGCGTCAGGAGCAGACGCCAAGCCAAGCCAGAGGGAGGGAGGAAGGACAGGGTGGGCAAGCGTGTGGGGCACGGTCAGGAGTTGGGAGATGACCTGCTTATTTTCCAGTTCAAATGTGAAAAGCAACGAAGGAAAAGTGAGTTTTGTGCACCTCTCCACCACCGCCATTCCACCGTAGGTCAAACAGATACACGATTCGATCCAATATGCAGCTACAGATAAATTATGTCCACATAATTTCATTATCTTTTTCTTGCACTGGAAAAAAACAGGGAGCAGAATTCATCCCAGATAAAGCCACTCCACATCACAGGTGGTAAAGATTCCCAGCCCTCCCAACAATGCCGTTGAGTTGGTAACCTGTGACTAAAATCGGCGCTGGCTTTAATTTCGGAGTCTGCGTCGGGGCGCGCGTGCTCGTTAATCTCTATGCAAAGCAGTTGAAATGAATATGCAGCGTTTGGGAGATGTAATTGTACGGCTTCCATTCAGGCACTGTAATTTTCCAGACAGGATCCTGCAATCAAGATTCTATTCATTAGGATATAAACAATTTGGCTTCTCTTAGCTCTTGAGTCTGCCAATCATTTTGCTGGAGTGAGCATCTCTGCTATTAAAAACACACACACACACACACAGCCCAGAAGGGAAAGTTTCTTTTGTGTTTAAAGGGGGTAAAAGTTGTCGGCAACTTCTGATCGATGGGTGGGGGGAACCAAAGGCGGGTGGAGAGGAGATGAGGATGGGGAGATGGAACCTCGTTGTTCTAAAAACCACTTGTCTGTGTGTTGGACTACAGTTTCCATCAACCCAATCCACATGGGGAAGAGAGTTTGCCGCATCCTTTGTCTGGTTCTGACAGGCTGGGCCACTTTGCTAACACACACACACACACACACACACACACACACGTACCCAGGAGTTCCTTCCTAGGGCAACACAGTCTTAGCTTTTTGGCCCCAACAGTTTGCAAATAACACAAATAAAACAGAATAAAACCTCTACACGGGCAACCTCTTGAGCAGAAGGTAGGCTGAGCATCGCTGGTCTAGAAGATCTTAAATCGCAAAAGGTCAGCTGGAAAAGGTAAACGCCAGCTGACCAAACCCCGGGTTTGCCAATGCCTCAAAGTTTCTAGTCCTTATGGGTGAAAAGAGAGGACAGGCAACCTCGATACAACTCTTAGAAGATGCTGGCTTAGTGAAGGGCTGGGCTGATAGCTTTTCCAGGGAGGGATGAACTTTGCAAAGATGTTTGGCTTCCCAAATTAAGATTTATGACCAAAACCGTATGCAAAGTACTGCATGCAAATACCCTTAATTTGCTAAGCCGACATAGGTGAGAAGGGGGCTGGCAGTTCCCTGCCTGTGGTTCGCACAATGTTAAAACTCAGTGACACAAGTGAATTGATGCCCAGGTGAATTGTGACTTGGCGACTTGGTGTCACTTATGGTATGCGCACAAATGTTGGCCACGAAGATGGTTACAGAATCCCCTTCCTGGAAGAACAATCATGACTGATGCAGGCCAGGGATGATGGGACTTGTAGTCATCCCCTCCAAAGGGACTCTCAGCAGAGCCTACTTGGCCACGTCTTCCAGAAGCCACACGACGGCCGGCTGGCAGTATCTGCCAAGCCCCTCCTTTCCGAACGAATATCGACAGAGGTAATGGTGGTCTGCCAAGAATGAC
The DNA here is from genome assembly GCF_947247035.1 of Vipera ursinii. NCBI lineage: Eukaryota > Metazoa > Chordata > Lepidosauria > Squamata > Viperidae > Vipera > Vipera ursinii. Next base: position 8,967,659 of record NC_139529.1, on the reverse strand, counting down.
GGCTTGCTCCAGAGTAGCAGAGCGCAGAAAGAGAGAGAGAGAAACAGAGAAAGCAGAAACAGACGAATGCTGCTGGGTCTCGGACTCCTCCGGAGCTGGCGCAGTCCTGGAACGCAGCAAGACGCTCCCCGGTGGGCACAAGCGCTGCAGCCCCCAACCAGACTAATTGCTTCCTGATTGTGTTCTGGCCACCCACTGGGTAAAATAGAGAGACCAAGTTTGTCTGGCACATAAGTAAGCACTCCACACCAATTTGGAATACGGTAATCATCCACTGCGCTGTCTAATTAAAATCCGATCACTTAGGATAATTATTTCATATCCTAAGTATCGGGTTAGGGGGCAGAACTTGGAGGAACAAGCTGGGGGGAGGAGGGGGAGACACCCCAGAAGTGCTACCATCCCCGATCCAGAGAGAGGAATTTTGCTCTTTTCCGTCACCCAGCCGAATAGGCACCCAGGCTGGAGAGCGGGCATCGTCCAGCACTTGCAGCCTGCGGCAAAAGCGAAACAAAACTCAACTGGAGAAAGAACGGGGGGTGTGTGTGCAAGTTATTGACATGTTACAAAATTACCAATTAACATATTACAAAAAAGACGTTGAGACTGGAAAAAGTGCAGGAGAAACGGCTGTCCAGTCTATTTCTGAAAGCCTCCAGTGATGGAGCACCGACAACCTCTGGAGGCCTCTCCTCTTCCTTCTCAGGAAATTTCTCCTTGGTTCCCTCCTTGACTGGTTTCCATCTGTTGGTGAAGGAATGAATGAACCTTGATTGTCAAAGTACAACCACGTATACACGGAGATTGGCTGAGCCTCGCTTCGTGGACCGCCCCCCCCAAACTCACAAGGGTCCCAAAGGGCTCTTCTGGAGAGTCTCGGCTGTACGTCCATGTTAAACTTTGCGTACGTATCTCCAAACAACCTAGAGCTGTAGTCACTGTTTGGCCAACGAAATGGACGGATGGAGGCATCGTTGCTCAACGCTTTGGCCAAGGAGAATTTTGTCCCGGCGACAATTTTTCCTGGGAAGACTCACCCGAACTTGCCAAGAAATCCAAAGAGGAGATGGACAATGCTCGAAGATTTGGCCCCCAACCCAGCTGCAGCTCACCCGGCTCGGGCCCATCCATCACCGCCGTAGACATCCTCTTCACAACTTTTTTCCAAGTCCGGATGTTCGAATTCCTGCTGATTACACATCAGAGGACCCAGGAGAGGACTTGGTATCTCCCATTGGCAGGAAGGGAGGGGACGGCGAGGAAAAGGCACCGATAACCACACTCTCCCCAAGCCCCATTCAGCTTGGCTCACACCGCAGGACCCGCTATTGTTCCTGCTGGCAAGACTGGAGAAAGTATTTCCTCAGCTATAAATCTCCAAGCCTCTTTACCTTGGCACTGCGTCCTTTTTTTTTCTTTTTGCCAGAAAGTGTCTTTTGTTAAACTGCAAAAAACAACTACCCCAAACCCACCAGCCTCTGCAAGTAGGGACTGAATCAGCCTCCTATTAACGGAGGGGCTGTTCGGTGGGAGGGTTAGCCCCGCCCCTTCAAATACATTGATTTATCCACTTTATCTGGCCTTGGAGGATGGCCGGCAGGAGAGCCACAGGGAGCCCATCGGGCATCAAAGCCCTTTGCTCTCTGCCTACGAAGCTCCTCAATCATCCAAGTCAGGGCTGTACCGAAGGTGCTTTTTTCCTTGATTTTTTGCCTTCCGAGAAGAAGAACGGAGGAAGCTTCTTGGGTAGGAAGCGAAATGTTTTCAAGGAAAAAAACGAGAAAGGGGAAAAGACCTTTGGGTCTTTGATCTCTGGGCCTTGTGAGCTGGACGAGAGAAAATGTCTCTCTCTGGCCAGCACAAACCGGGAAGAGAAGGGAACAAAGACAGGGAAGCTGCCTTTCCTTAGCTCTACGTCTGGGCTTCTCCCACACCCTGATTTTGGGATGCTATCTCTGGGGTCAGTGTCCACCCCCTTGTGAAACACCGATCCCACTTCCAAGAGACTTTGCAAGTCCTCCCTCTGATTTTCATCACCCTCATTAGCTCCTCCGTCCTTCTTTAAAAATGACTTTGCTCCCCGTCGCTTTGGAAACCGCCGAGAGAGGAGGGTCCCCCCCAAGGCCCCCACCCACCCACCCGCTCGGCTCGGCGCAGCGTAACCAGCAACAGATGCTGAGCTGACCTCTGCAACTTCCTGGAAACATGCATTTGTCAAAATAAAAATAAAAAGAGATTAATGTGAGGAAAAGGATTTTCAAACCAGGAGGAAACCATCGCCGCCTTAGGCCCAGACGTGCTAGCTTGCATTTTCAAGGGTGGGCAAAGGCCTTGGCCGGGCGGAGGAGGCGACCCTGTCTGTCGGCAGGGGACTGCGGGGCTGGCACTGCCCACCCACCTCAGGGGGTGAGAAAGCGTCTGCCTGGCACTGAACAAATGCCAGGGCCCTCGGATGGCACGGACCTTTCAACTCCACTCCTTGAAAGCAGAGGGGGAAAGTTCCAGCACGCAAATTCTTTTTCAGAACAAATACAGTCCACACAGAGAACTTTGCAGGCTGCATCCCAAAAGGAGAATATCAGGGTACCCACTTTGCGATACTGGATGAAGAACGCGGTGATGGGTTCATATCTTGCTTCCTTGTGGGGGAGGGGGGGAAGAAGCAAAGATGTACCTCTGCCAGGTGTGCAGGCAGTCCAGATTTGGCTCACCTTTGCCTGCTCTGGAGATTCTCAATCATCACGGTTGCCCCAAAGATACAAGCCCAAGGGATGGTATCTTCTGGTTAGTAAACGAAAACAGCAAATTATGTCGGAAGAACTGGCAAAGAGTTGTCTTGGATGGCCCCGTGATTAAGAGGAAGAATATGTAAATGTACGTGGCTGTTGCCATAGTTACTACATGAATTACCGCTGGCGTTCGTTCGGGGGTGGCAGTTCTCCTACTCCCCTCCTTCTTTTAAAAGCAGCTCTCCAGAACGGTCAAGGTTTGCATTCCCAATGAACCGGTCTCCGAAGGATTCAGAAACTGCGACCCAGGTTGCTCTCCTCTGGGCCGCGTGATCCTGAGACCAAGATTGCAGCTTGGGGAATCATGGTTTGCTGAAGTAGCCAGGCTCACACAACCCACAAAGCCAGAGCTAGCAAGCCACCTTAGGGCTTAACTCCCTCTGCACGTACCGTGGTTTAAGGGTGGGTTAGGGTGCCCCACTTCAGACGTCTCCCCCTCTTGGGACTGAGGCCTGCGCCGAACGGCTTAGCTTTTGAAGGAAGGGAACCGCGAGGAATCAACTCATTTTAATCGTTTGAGATTTAAAAAGGCAAGAGAAGAACCGCCGGCAGAACCTCAACCAGCAGCTGTCTCCTTGCGGCTGGCGAGAGAGCTCTGCCCAGCTTCCTGCCTTGGTCTCCAGCACCCCCAATTATGCGTCTCATCGCTTGGCCCTTCCCGTATAAAGCCAACCCACTGGAGTCCTGGCACCGTGCTCCCAAAACATCTGTAGGTGCCACGCTGGAGGCACTCAAGCCCACTGTGGCCACAAGTGCCGCTTAAAGAGTTGGAGGTCCACCTTGTTCTGATTCTCCAGAGCCTCACGATGTCCTCTTTGGCAAGGACAGAGAACCAGACCGTGGCTTTCCTTTGGGGGGGGGTCTTTTTTAGAACAGGAAGCAGGCCATAAGGCCCCCTCTCTGGAGGGGTTCCCTAGGCAACAAGGAGCAAGGAGACCTTAAGTGACACTAACTGAGGATCTGAGGGACGCTCCCGGCTGGGTCGGGCATCCAGCCATCGGAAAGCGACCAACCGCCACCAACAGCCAGTCCTGACCCCAGCCCAGCGCCCCTTCCCGAAGGCACCGCACCCAGGGTGGGGCTGGAGGAGCTCGTGGCCAGCCCTCCCTCTTGGCTAAACACAGGAAGGCAAAGGGTCAGCAGCAGCCTCCCCACAGGTCAACAATGGGAAGGAAAGGGAAAAAAAATCACCGAGGACAGAGGCAGCAGAGCAGATGGAGGAACCCCTGCCTGGCCTCTCCCCACAGCATCTGTAGGGAGGGAGGATGGAGGGAAAGCTTTCAACCCCCCCCCCCCAATGTGCAGAGCAGCGAGTGTCCAAGCCCAGCAGAAGGGGGGCTCCAGCCTGAACCCTGGTTTTGAGTGTGGATCCCAATCCCGGAGCCAAGGCCCTCCCCACCCAATAAGAGATGCTCAGAGACTGTTTGCTCTGGGGATTTCAAAGCCCTACAAACTCATGGATGAAATTCTTCTCAGAGAAAAGGCTTCCTTGAATGACCTACAGGCAAAACGGCAGGATGCAAACCGTATATACATAAAATAATGAAGAATAATCATGCCAAGACACACACACACACACAGACACACACACAGAGAGAGAGAGAGAGAGAGAGAGAGGCACATACACATTAAGGACATTGGACTCTGTGTGCGTGCGTGCGCTGAATGTTTCATCTCAGCTACAAGCAGATCCTGAAGTGCTTGTGTTTCATATATGCTTTCCAGGGGCGGCCCTGATCTGTGTACATTCTGCTGCTTTGATCTATGATCAGGACGAGAACAAACAACGGTATCTCTGGAACTGACACGCACCCTGGAAGGATTGAGAACTACTGGAATCAGGCAGGTATTTGCAGTCCAGCTTGCTTATATCAGCCCAAGACTTTTTGGTCTCACTCAGCTGAGGAGTCTGACTGCACAGCTGGAGTTCATCTTCTCAGGACTGGGAGAAACAACAACTGTTTGCTGATTTTTACAACCAAGCCACCTCAGGGAGTCTCCAGTGCAACCAACCATCAGTTGAATGCTGCCTCCTGGCAGCCTCCCTTGATGTTCCAGCTAAGACTTTAAGCGATGCCGGCACAACTGGCGTTCTCACCCGCTTCCTTCCTCCGCCAGCCCCGACCTGCGCATAGCAGTAAGATATATCTGCAGGTCTATTTGTCTCCAGGGAAGGCACCCTGAAACTCAAAAGTGCACTTTTCTGACACTGTTTTAAACTTGGTTAAGCTTACAGAACACAGAATGACAGAGTTGGGAGAGACCTTGGAGGTTTCCTAGTCCAAATCTCTGCTCAAAGTGGTTTAGCCCATTGCCTCCGATAATGTTTTGGCCACAAGAGCTAGTGCAGACTGACAAACTCGCATCGATTTGCAGAGCCTCCTTGTTTAAGAAAGTTTAGACGGACACAGACAGAGGGAGATAGCAAGAGAACCCCTCCCCTCCTGGATGTGGGGGAGTATTCCGAACCAAGATTGAGGGCAGTTCAATGTCAGTTAAAATGGATGAGGAGATTCACAGAAATAGAATCTTGAATCTTAGCAGGAGATATACATACAAGACTTCACTGGGTGAAGGAAACTGTAGATTAACGTCACCGTAGATCGTAAGACCCTATCAAGGCGCCTGAATTTAAGGCTGAGATTAATGGTTGTGTGAAAAGGGTTGAGAGCGAGGCTTACCATAACTGAGACAACACTCAGGAAGTCAAAGATCAGCAGGCAAGGAGGAAAAGTTTGCCCCGAGAAGACGGGTATTAAGAAACCCATAATATTGTCCTTAACGCAAACAACCACACTGGGACAGCTCAAAGGCTGGTCTTCCTTACTGCTACCCATAAAGATTTATTCCAGAATTAGATCATTTCTCTACCTGGATATTTCAAACAAACAAACACACACACACGACAGAACGCATGAGAAGTCGGACCTTTAGGGAATATGTATTTAATGACCATTGAGTACACGTCAGATCCATCCAGCGACAAGGAGAATAATCTACAATCCAGAAAGAAACCTGTTTTCATGCAGTGGCTGGTGTACATGCACAGGTGTAATTTTTTTCCCCTACCAACTCCAGAAATAACCTCGGTTATCATATTTCGCAGGCTTGTACTCGCCTTCAGTTGGTGGGTTGGGTGGTGGTCTCATTCGGGAATGGCTGGGGTTCTCGGGGAGGGGACGATCGGTCTTCACTTTCGTGACCTGGAAAGGGAAGAATCCCAATGGAAGATCTTGCTGCAAGAAGACAACATTTTAGAAGAGGAAGCGGAGGGAAAGAGCAAGGGGGACACAGAAGCGGCTGGGCCTCTGATGCAGTCAAGACCGCAGGATCTCATGCCCAGCATTTTCTGCTCGGATGAGACTAAATGGGCCTCTGTAAATATTCCCCTTACCCTCCTGCATTGCTCAGTTGCAAAACGTGCAGCGGAAGTCAGGTAAACATCTGATAAACACGCCAGAAGGCAATTCACGTGCAAAACTGCTAGCTCTGTCACCACAAAGCACAAAAATTTGCCTAGCAGCAGCAGAAATAAGGGAGTTAGACCCCTTGCCTTCGTATTCCAGAAGCCTATCATCCCCTTAAGGGGCTGGTTTAATCTAGCAGTGCCCCCCAGCCTACATCCATCACAAGAAAGAGCAAAGTCAGCTCAGACTTGTCGTATTTTCAGAGTTGCGACAGGAAGGAGGAAGGAAGGAGCAGATTCCTGCTCGTTTAGAGAAAAGTGGGTGATGATGGGAAAGGAGCAGGAAGCACTTGGTTCACTGACCATGAGCACCTGCCCTAAAGAGACGAGGAGGGTCCTCGCTTACCTTGGACAGCTGCCCCAGCTCTGGCCTCGCCCAGCCCAGCTTGTCTAGCACGCAGTCATCGAAGAGTTGCTGTTGCTTCCGACAATACCGAAACTGCAACATGTTGGACTCGTCCAGGCAGTTCCAGTATTGGTTAAAGGGTTCGGCACAGTGCAGCTTGATCTGCCTGTAAACCAGAAGAGGCTGCGTTTGATTAAGCGAATAAAAGGCTGAAAACCATCCCGAAATGCGGTCGTGCCCCAAGATACATGGGGAGGGGGATAAGAAGATAACATAACAACAACCTGGGTGCAACCTCAAAACATCTGGAGCACAACTTGAACACCATCAATCAACTGCAAAAGGCAAATTTGCTTGGAACAGCTTAGATCCTACTGAGAGATTTTAACACCACCAAACCGTAACATCTGCCTACCTTGGGAAGGACTCAATAAGTGGACAAAGATGCCAAATCCAGTTTAAATACTTGCTGGCTGTGCAATAAACCACACTAATTTATTACATGACCACCATTGGCATTGACAAAATCCCCATCGGTCCATTGCAAAAGGCGGCTTTGCTCGGCACAGCTTCCCTCCTGTGACGATACCCCTAACCTCATAAATCTTTGACATCTGCCTATCCTGGTTCCTTGGGGAGGTTTCAATAGGTCAGTTAAAATGCCAAATCCACTCTGAATATCTAGCTGACTACGGGGTCAACTGTAATATTTTTCATTTCCACCCTGAGCTACAAACATTCTCCTTTATTAACAACACTTCCCTTCCGAGGCCTTCACAGCACGACCCCCTCCCAACCGTGTCCCAGGGCCCTCCCCCCGCCAGGCTCACTTGAAAAAGTCCACGGCGCACTTGCTGACGGCCCGGCCCTCGTTCAAGCACTTCCGGGGGTCCCTCTCCTCCCAACGGCACAGCATGAACTCCTTGTTGATCTGGTCGCACTGCGAGCCATAGTGGTGGGCACCCGCCTTCAGCACCGCTCTGCCAACTGCCAGCTGAGGAGCAAGCCAGGGAGTCAAGGGCAGGCCCATTTATTAACAAACGGAAATAAATACATTTCACCTGTAGTTTTCTCTCTTCTTGTGCACGCCTTGGGCAGGATGGGCGGTCACACAGATTGGATTAATGAATAAATTCATAAACGCCCAGATTGCCCAGTTCATCCATTCTTATTCCATTCCTCCCCCTTCACATATAATCCTCCTGGTGGCTGCCAGATCCATGCTGGGAGGGGGGGGGTCAAAATCCAAGCTCTGAAACTGCAGGCAGATAGTGTGAAAATAAAATGTGTACTTATTTTATGTATTTGCTTAAGGGTGGGGAGGCAGGCAGAGCCCTGGACTGACCCCTCCAGAGGGGCTTGGGGAGGTCAGAGGTCACGGAGGGTCACGCGAGTGGGGAAGCCGAGGCACCGCCCGGGGTGCTCCTGAGGGCAGGGGGCGCCGCGGGGCGGCTCACCTCCGGCACAGCCAGCTCCTCCGGCGAGGGAACCTCCACCAGGCCCGGCATGGCCGGAGACGCCGCGCACCTTCGACTCTCCTTCGCCGCCGCCGCCGCCGGGCCTCAGGGCGCACCGCGCATGCTCCCCGTGCCACGCAGGCGCAGACGCCCCGCTCCGACCTCTCCTCCCGCACAGGGCGGGGCGCCCGCCGCGGCCACGCCCCTGCCCGCTCCGGCGCCGCCCTCCGTTGCCCAGGCGACGGAGACGCGCGCGAGCCCCGCCGCGCCATGCAGTACACGGGCAGCTGCTACCGCGGGGAGCGCGTCAACGGCAGGTGCACGTGGGGACGCGCCGCTCCCGGGCAGCGCCGGACACGCAGGCTGGGGGAGGGCCGGCCGATCCCCGGGGGCGCCCCTCTCCTGCAGGCCCGTTGATGAACCGCGATTTACCTCCCACCCCCACCCGCTGCCTAAAGGTTGCAAAGTGGGGGTGGGGGGGGGTCGTGCAAACGTGTTACAAGGAGGTCGCCACGGGAAGCCTCTGCTCACGTGCAAAGGAGGGTGCCTCGCGTGAAGGCCCAGGGGATCCGGGCTGCCGCGCCCTCCCTGCAAGGACTTGGGGGGGGGCACGTGCAGCGCAGACGGTCTATTAATATGCAACGCTAATAATTCATAATCGCCCGTAAAGATTGCAGAGTCTGCCTCGATGGTGCTATTAATACCTCTCATAAGAGCAATCTGCTCGGTGGGCTGGGGTGGGGATGGAAGCGTTATCCCTGCCTATTAATAGGTCCAATGAGTAACGCATCATTAAGAACCCCCCTTACATTTGATGATTACGGGGGGGGGCAACGCAAAGGCTATTGCTCCCTTGCATAAGGATGGCCTGGGTGGTTGGAGTGCCTGACTCTCTCTGGGCTGCCCCCAGGTTGGAAGGGACGGGGACCTACACCCTCCCCACCGACACCAAGTATGAGGGCGAGATGAAGGACGGCATGTTCCACGGGCCAGGAACTCTGTACTTCCCCAGCGGAAGCAAATACGAAGGGACCTGGGACAAAGGCATCTGCGTTGAGGTAAGGCTTCAACCGGGGCCCTCCGGGGCTCTCGAGAGAGAATCTCTTTGACACCCTGGTGGGAGCTGATCTTGACCCATCCGGGCCTACGAGGACCTCCCGGGACCACCTTCCTACCAAGGGGAGTCATCCTTTCTTCTCCATCTCCGAAGCCTCAGCAGATGCCTCCTGGGTGGGCGCCCCAAGCGTGCTGGGCTCCACACGCCCACAAAGCAAAGTGGCTCGGTGCACACACTGTGCTAAGACAACATTGAACAAGGATCCGGAATGGATTGTCCCATAAGGACCTTTCAGGACTGGGTGCACTTAACTGTCCTTCAAGAATGTCCATCCTCTTTAGAAACGCCATTCCTCGCTCTTTTCCTTTGTCTGTCTTGCTTCTTCTACCCGCCTTGTCGGTCATTCCCTGCCCGTTTCCTGTGTCTGATAAAACAGTTTTCTAATTCATGATAGTCGGATAGGCAGGCTCATTCACACCCTCTGAGGAGGGAAAGAAGCCATCCTTGGGGACGCAGTCAAGAAACAGGAAGCTGGTTCTGCTCCACCTTAGCCCTGAATTTGCCCCGGCAGGGGAAATACACCTTCTCTGACGGTTTGGAATACAAAGACAACAAATGGCATTACTGTGACGGCTACGACCGAAGGTTTTACACGGAAATCTGCAACGGCCTGAAGCCAGCAGGTACAGCTTGGGTCGGCCGGATGTGGGGATTACTGGTGCTCTTGCTCTCTTTGGCAGGTGGGCAGACCCTCTCCCCTCTGATCGGGAGACCCCCGAAAACTCAAAATCAGGGCCCCTGGTGCAAAGAGTCTGGGCTGTTTTTCCCCCCAGAGTCGTTGTTCCTCACACCCTCCTCTTCCTCCATTTCCTTTCCAAGGGATTTCCCAGCTGACCAACCTGGACCCGCCTCGGACCATCCCGCCTGGCTGCTATGACTGTGGAGACGGCTTCTACAACCCGAAGACTAGAGTGGTGGTGGATTACCGGCACCGCTTCCTGAGAAACGCTGGTAGGCCTTTATCCTCTGGATCCATTTCAACCTGGAACTGGCTGTGGGGGCTGCAAAATAAGCAAGAGGGAAGTCTGAGCTGTCCTGGAGAACACCGGGCAGACCACGGCAAGCCTTGGGGTCCACCTGGAAAAGGAGTGGGGAGGAATGAGGGCCCTTGGGGTCAGCCATCTTTTTTTTAAAAAAAATCCCATTTATATCCCGCCCTTCTCCGAAGACTCAGGGCGGCTTACAATCTAAGCACAAATCAATGTGCTTAGCAAGACCCCCGAAGGTAGGTTGGACTCTGGAGACACCCCACCCTCAGCATAGGCCCTGACCTCAGCAGGGTTGGTGAGGTTGGTCCTCCAGCATCTCCAGAACTTTGCCGTAGGTGGGACTGGGCTCTGTCTCCCCCCCCCCTCCGCCCAACATCTCAATGCCTCTGGGTGCCATCAGACCAAAGTCCTGGGCTCAGTGTGACCCTCGTCACGAGTAAGATAAACACACCCTTTCCCAACACAGGAATTGTGACCGGTCAACCCAGAGAGAGAGACAGACAGAGGGAGACTCCTTGGAATTTTTGTTCCACCTCGGCTTTGAACGCCCCTTCCTTTCCTTCTGTTGCTATAAACTTGGAGCGATGGCCTCGCAACAATTACAAGTGGCCCATTGTGCAAATCCCGCTTTGCAAAGAGGTGGCTGGGCAGTGTGCAGGAGCGTGCCCCCCCGCGTCCCTCCCTCCCTCCCTCCGAGAACATGGGTGTGAAGATGGGATGTCGTGCCAAAGTCCATCCCTTCCTTTAAGGGCACAGATACAATTGAAAACGGCAGCATTTGTCTGCCCTTAAAGGAACGCCGGCCGTCCCCGGAGGGTCTTTCGAGGCTGGGGGGCCACCGAGGTGACAAGAGGGGGGGGGAGCATACAAGGAAGGGGTCAGCCGTGAGAGGGAACGGATCCAGGACTGCTCCTTCGCCGGAAAGGCAGGAAAGCTCTGGCAGGCGACTGGCCAGATCTGGAAGCATCAAAAACAGATGTCAGGAAATATTTAGGAACCTCTGGACAACAGCAGCAGAGGCGGTTTGCTGAAAGTCCACCCTCTTCCTAAGGAGCTGGGTTCGAGGAGACTGTTTTACCCTTGAGTCAGCCCCTCCCCTCCCCCATTTGCCTGCAGACGCCAGGATTCCCACACTTCCAGGGTTTTGAGGGCAGCTGGACCCACCCAGAGAGAAACTAAACTCTGCCTCCGCCTGGGATTCGACAGAGGAATTGCAAAGGCCTCAGATTTGAACCCAGGTCTTCAGCCTTGAACGAGCCCTTTCCACTCCGAGGCTTTCCTGTCCTCTGCTTCTGTTCCTCCATTGCACTTTTGCAGTCGTGAATTTCTCTCTCGGCCCGGCCCGGCCTGGCACCACTGCCGGTTGCCCTCAAGAGCACACCTGGCCCTTTGAGAAGCAGGCAGGGAACGGCCTGTGACACCCAGACCCCGTGAGCTGTGACGGGTTCAAATGGCAATTGTGCAAGTCGCAAATTGAAACTATGATCTGGGAAAGAAAGAAATAAGTGTGCCTCCTCGGATACTTTTCCGTGGATGGCATTGGGTTTTGATCAAGCAATGGAAGTCCCGTGTGTGTGTGTGTGTGTGTGTGTGTGTGTGTGTGTGTGTTTGACATACTATAGTATAACTCTCTTTTTCCCCCTTCTTCCTCTTTTCTGCTTTTGTATATTTAATCATTGTGAATTATAAGCCGTGTGAAAGATTTTAGCTCTGGGGCATTTGCCAGATGGTTGATTCTGCTATTTTTTTTTCTTTTTCTTTTGCACAACAAAAGACATAATGTTTGTGGCAAGCCCTGAGAAATTGTTGGTAATCAGTGTATTCTTCAAAGAACGGGCGCCAGACCTGTTTGCAAGAATGTTCGGTTTATGCCGAAATTAATCGTGAGCTCTTTTGAGTCTGCTCCTGGGCAGGGAACAAAACAAATTGTGTCAATTGTGTGCTGGTTTCCATTGCACAGCCCTCTGAATGGCAGAGATGGGATGGGTGAGCGAGTGCCTTTTTTCCCTCTTCCTCCTCCATATATTTGGTTGTCACTATATGGGTCAATGCAGCCGTTGCTTCAGAAATCACCACTTGGTGCAGCTTCCTTTAGACTAACCCAAAGGATCTGGTTTTGTCAGGGAATCCTTTGGAGAGGGGAAGGGTCCCTTGAGCAGGTCTGCTCCTCAGAGCTGTTAATTAGCAATGCCAAAAATTGGGCGTGGAGTCAGAAGGAAGTGCACGCAGGTCGGCACTGGCAGCTTTGGAGACGCAATGCCTTTTGAGCTCAAACGGTGGTCTCCAGGTGGCTTTCTCCACTCTTATTTAATTCAGCCCTGGACAAATTTTAGAGGAAAGAGAGCATTCTGAAGCCAGACCAGGAGAGTGTCCCTGAATGAGTCTTCAGGGCTCCCACCAGCCTCTTCAAGACCCACAGTCTGATCCAAGAGATACAGGCATGAAATAGGCCAGATCGTGTGTTTCCCATGTTCTGGGGGTGACTTTTTCCACCCCTGCCTGGCTGTGGGCCGCCTGTGAGGGCTCAGTGGGAGGACCTGGTGGCGTTCGGCCTTGGGCATTCAGGGTGCCAGGGTCCCAATCTCCCTCCCCAGCCTCTCCACCTGAAAGCTCCCCCCCTTCGAGGAAGGCCTCGGCTGGTCCCTGGGGGAGCCCTGCCAGGCTGGGGGTCCGCGCCTGGGCAGCCGCTTCCTGGCAGGGTGCGCGATGCTTGGCTCCTTGCCCACCCTCTGGGTTTCCAGGCCCTAAAATAATGACTACTTGAAACCTGCAAAGATTTAATTCCTGGCTTGCCAAGAATAACAAGCAAGGTTTGGGTTTGAGCTCCCCACTCTGGATACGTAGACAGGATCCAGCTGGGGTCTTGATGGCACCAGGGGGGAGGAAGACAGCAAGTAGAGATGCTTCCCCCCTTTAGTATTGAATCATGGCAGTCTCTTCAGGAGAAATGGCTTTGCGGAGTTCCAGTATCTAAGGGGCAGCCACAGAGAAGAGGGGGTCGACCTATTCTAAGGAGAAGGCAGGACAAGAAGCAACGGGTGGAAACTAATCAAGGAGAGAAGCAGCCTGGGCCTAAGGAGAAATTTCCTGACAGTGAGAACAATTAACCAGTGGAGCAGCTTGCCACAAGAAGTTATGGGTGCTCCAACACTGGAAGTGTTTAAGAAGAGACCGGACAGCCACTTGTCTGAAGTGGTCTAGGGTTTCCTGCCTGAGCAGGGGGTTGGACTAGATGACCTCCAAGGTCCCTTCCAACTCTGTTATTCTGTTCTGTTATTCTGCACGGGGACCTTTATCAGAGCTTGAGGGACTGTGCTTTGAATTCATCTTGATTCTAGAATAACAGAATTGGAAGGGACCTTGGAGGTCTTCTAGTCCAACCCCCTGTTCAGGCAGGAAACTGTAGACCATTTCAGACAAATGGTTGTCCAACACCATCTTAAGAACCTTCTTAAAAACTCCATCAAGGCTTCCTTAACACCAAGGTAAACATGGATACTCCCCATGGATTCCATGCCTTTGTGGCTACCTTGGGCCTTTCCTGCCCTTCCTTGGGTGGCATGCAAAGGATCCCAATCCAGGGTGTCTTTGCTACACGCTCTGCTGCCGGGCCCTTTCTTGGTCCAGCCGGGACTCTCCTCCTCGGGTGCAAACGGGGGCCGCTAGAAAGAGGAGACGCGAAGAGAATGAATTTAATCGCGTCCCGATGGGATTCCTCCCCACACGAAAGACAGAGCGCCTAATTGCACCAGGGTGATAATTTTTACTTGATTAAAGAGTATTTGTATTCTCGCTTCCCCCTCTTCTCCCCCCCACCTGACCCTCAGTACCACTTTTTTAAAAAAAGAAAAGAAAAGGAAATCACATCTAGGGCAAAGATGTGCCTCGGCGCTCCTGTTAATATCGCCCAACAATTGTCTTAGCTAAAAAGAAAAAGAGAGGAAGGTAATTACAACTTTGTCGTCTGGCAGCGCTAATCAGAGTCTGTCCGGGCTTTTAATTCCATTTTAAATATGGATGAAAACCCCAACTCTTCAGGCTCACCCCGGTGTGGCGGGGCGAGGAAGCTGCCGGGGATTGCGTGAGGAGGGACCGGGGCGGCTAACACGAGCAGCTGCTGCCGAGAGCCCGAGCAGCATCTGTGATTCAAATTGTTAGCTGCACCGTCAGGTAGAGTGCGGGGAGAGATGATGGAGAGGCTGTTAAGTCCCTGGCCGCCAATTACCAACAATCAGGGAGGAGACCCAAACTCGTTCAGCACAATAAACCCAGTTTGCCTTGTTTCGTGCTGAAGAGGCTACAGCTGCACCGATTCAGGGCCCGGGAGCAGGCGTGATTAGCAGGCAGCCTGCCTCCTCTTCCTCCATTAACCCTTCGCTCGGCTATCCCCACCCGGCCAGGCCAAGCCGGGCCGGGCCTCTGCGTCCCCCTCTCCGTGAGGGCTGCCTCTCCTTCTGGATAGGTCCAGTGAGAGAGTTGGGGTGACCAAGGGTCCCCCTGAGCTGCTCTTTGGCTGGGCAGTTCCCTTCCCTTTGCATCCCTCACCGTTTAAGCAGGAGAAGCGCCCACCCCGGGGGAGGGGGAAACTGGCCTTTGGAAAATACCTGGCTTCCTGTCCGTCGCCTGGTCAAAAGTCTTGGTGGTTTTCCCTGCATGCAGAATCACAGCCCTTTGCCTGAGCAAGCGCAGGAGGTTTGGAAGAGTTGCGAGGCAGGATTTGTGTTCCTGGCTCTGCAGGATCTGGCCCCGTCTTCCTGCGGGTGGCCCTAAGTTGTGGCAAATCACCTGGGTGACCTCAGGACAGCAGCAAAGGGACATTTAGCCCCTCCAAAATCTCACCGGGTAGCCCGTAGGCTCAGCTCCCTCCCCTTCGCCTCATGGCCACAACTGGAAAATTGTGACATGGATACAGGCTGGATTCCCAGAGGCAAGAAGGAATGAAAATATATTTATTGGGGGTCCTGGAGTCCGTTTCCTTAACACAGGAAAAGAGGCTGCGGCAGCAGTTTTTAACCGGTTACCAGATTAGCCATCTAACACCTAAACAAAATGGAATTTAGATCATCGGTTTATATGTGAGCTTAAGGTTCAGGCCATTCCAGCGGACATGATTAAAATGGCCTTTCCCCCCCTTCCCCATCAGTGCAGGGAACCCCTCAAATTTATTAAATCATAAGCTCACCACTTCCACGCTTTCTGAAATCTCCTGAAGGAAGGCTGAGGTTTTGACAGTATGAAAAACGACCTAGATGAAATTAATTGAGTCGTTAAAAGGCAATCAGACTGTAGTCACGTCCAAGGCAAATAATTAGACTAATTTTGTGCCCACTTACCTGGGGTAAACCCTATTTAAACTCGGTTGGGCTTACTTCCAAGTCAAGCTGCCTTGCTAAACCAACAGAAAGCAACACCCAAGTGGCCTCTTTACCAGCTCAAAATACATTTGCTTTCTGTTTAAGAGGAAACTTTTTATATCTGCCCTGCCGTGAAAAATCTTTCTTTTATGTCTTAGATCTTAGTCTTCATTGTTCCTCGCTCAGCCCTGGAGCCCAAACTCCTCCCCAGTTTGACAAGGGGAGGCCAAGAGACCACCCCCCCTCAGCCCTGAATGAAATCCATTTTAATTCTCCTTTTGTGTCTCCCCCCTACCACAATTAACCAAACCCCCCCCCCAGATGATGATGAGCACGACTGGATTGTGAAGACCTGCCGGAAAGGCTGGGACGAGTGTGTTGGCTTCAAGCCGAAGAAGTGAGCCTGGCGGAGGGCGAGGAAGAAGCCGGCGCCCCTTGGGCTTCTGCGCCTGAGGACCCTCTGCCTATCATTTCTCCATTAAGGCCGACTTGGCCTCCCCCTGGCAAGAGAGCGGTGCCCGACGGCTTCCCTTTCATCGGCGGCAATAAGTGGAAATGGTGAGCCAATCACCCCAGATTACAGTCAGATTCTCCCAAGATGAACCGGTTGGCAAAGACCCAGGCCGTCCTTTGCCCTCTGGGTTCAATGGCCTCTCCCCGGGAGAGAAGGAACCAGGGGGTTTTTTTGGGGGGGGGAGGTGCTTGGTTGTTGTTTTGTTTTGCCATCTGCATGGAGGACCCAAGGAACAGAAGAGGAGCCGGGCTGAAGAACCGGAGGAATCCATTCTTCCCTGATGTCAGTGCCCGCACCTCGACTCGACTCGACTTTATTTATTACACAAATAAGACAATTTACAAAGCACGACAGTAAAAGGGAGCTAATAAAACAAACATTGGTTTTGACCGTTTTTTGTTTTCTTTTGTTTTTTAAAAAAGTGCTTTACATGTTTTTTCTTTTTTCCATTATTCCCTCCCCCCCACCGCGCCCACCCCTTGTCTCTTTATTTTAAATAAATACCAGTCCTGACCGCCTGTTCTTCCAAAGGTTATTTTTAGCCATGTTCACCTAGACATGCACAAATTGCCACAATCTACAAACAAAACAGTCTGCTCTTTTTCCCCGAGACAATTTGGCGCAGCTTCGGACCCCCAGCTTTTCCTGACCAGGCCAGGCAGTTACTTCTCTGTTTGCCGCTTAGTTGGTGAAACCCCCCCCCAATTCTGTTCACCCCAGCTATTAAAGCAGAAGGAGGGAGATGTTATGCTGCTCTTCAGAGACCCCAGAAGGCCAACATGCTTAAATTAAATATACATTGTGAACACCTCCTTTGCCTTTCCAGATCCACTAGATTCTACTTACTTTTTCTCAGCTCTTAGAGCTATAGAAAATTCAAACATATTCCATAAAGGAAACTACAACCCTTGCCGAATTCCAAAGCTCGTTATTTGTAGGGAATTGAGTTACGTAGATTTTGACTAGTCTTATTAATTACTGGCCTTCAGTATTAGGATGTTAGCAAATTTGCTAGGAGTTTTTCACAATGTGACTGTGAGAAGTGAATGATATGAAGGATTCTGTTCCTACTTTAAATTACCCCGATGCTGGAGGCGTTGTTGGAAGTATAGTACTGGGAAAAATAGGGATTTTACGGGCAGAGTCGTCCAACCTCCAGGAGGGTCTCTGAGCATGCAGAGTTTGCTCGTTCAGGCTCAGCTGTGTGTTTGTGTGTGCTTTTAAATGTACATAGATGGACGGCTTTGCCCAGGACGAAGACATAGGCTAACGAGATGCTAATCTAAAGAGGATCCATCTTCCTCTTGTGGGGCAGGCCTTAATTTTCCAGAAACACCCATTTAGTGAATGATGAATGGATCAAAACATCCATTTAATGCTTTCCAGTTTTGCAAGAGTGGAGCAAAAATTGCCCTGTGTAAAAAGGCAGCCCCTGACTTTTGCAAGGAAGGAAAAACCAACCTTTGCTTGAGGATCGGGGAACAACCAGACAAAACCTTTTCTCTCCTCTGGGACTGACCCCCACCCTGGAGTCCCTGCTCCTTCTCCTCCTAGTGGCGCGGAGGGGCTGAAAAAGCCGCTCACTCCAAGCCACTGCTTGACCCACCAAAGCTTTCCTGTTGAAAGACAGGCAGTTGAGACACCCACGCAAGGTTCACAGCTGCCAGGGAGGGGGGCCTCTGTCTCCACCGCAATTCAGCAGGGCGTCTGAGTCAGGAAGTTCAAGGGTCACTCTGCCCGGCCTCCTTTCCTGCGCTCAAGGCCTCCTCGGCCACCCAGGACCACCTAGAAACACGCAACTGGGCGGCCTCCTCCTTCAGGTCAAGCCACACGCTCCAGGTTAATTCTCAGGAAACGGGTCGCGCTGGGCACTGCTGAAGGGCCATCCAAGCAGCCCGGCTGGACCACGAAGCGACAGAACTGCGGAAATGGGCCGTCGTGCCAATAAAGGAGCATATCTATAGCTCAGGATTGGAGGGCGGGGTCCTTGGTGCTCTCTGGGTGGTTTCCTTGCGGGCGTTTCATGACCCAACTAGGTAATGTCATCAGTGCCATCGCAGCCCAAGGAGAAGTGGGGGATCTGCCTAGATCAGGAACTCCCCAGCTGGGGGGAAGGAGGGAGGGAGGCAGAACGATGCCTGTGTCTTTGGGGAGGAAGTCCTTGGAGAACAGGGAGCCTCACAGAAGAGCAACGGGGCTGGTTGGGGAGGTGGTGGCCCTGGCCCAGGCCTGGGGGATGCCCCGAAAGCCGTTTCACGGGCCAGTTAACCTAGCAGCTGCCCAGCCTAGCAAGACGAAGCTTGAGGCTGCGAAGAAGGCCAAGTGCTTTACAGCTTTTGCTCAGTTGCTCCGTCTAGCACAACCTGAGAACGCCGGACGCCATTAAATAGGAGGGAAAGAGAGAGAAAAGTTCCACTTTTCTCTACAGTCCTGGCAGCGCAAAGTCCCACGTTTTCTGTCGACCCCAGGTTTCAAAGTTTGATGTTGCCACTAGAGGTTTTTAAAACATTCCCTCAGCTCTGCACCAAGGCTGGAGACTTAATTCATTGGATTTTGCTCCCAAGATTTAGGGAGACAGACATTTTCCCAACGGCTGTTGGGCGGTGGGATTAGAGGCATCGGTAAGAGTTTGCTCGGAGGGTCACCCCTCAGGGCAGGTCCAGCCTCTGGCTTGGGGGCCACAAAGCCCTGCCAGCCCCCAGAACAGACCGATGTTGCTTACAGGGAAAATCAAAAGCCTCAAGAATTGAAAAGGAATCGACAGGACAAGATCCACGGTCTCCTCCGTTGAAACGGACAACGTTTCCACCTTCCATCCACGTTTCCATCCAAAGGTTGAATGTTGACTATACGGTAGACTTGATTCTTAGGCTGAAGATCGGCAGCGTTCCACGTTCGAACAGACTGGATCAGCCCCGGCGGCACAGCTTCTGTCCTTGCGTTGGTTAAACTTGGAGCAGACGGCAAGATACATCCTTACGCCGGTCTGCCAGAGAAGGCCCTGCCCAGAGCCTTCACCAGCCAGCAAGTCCACCAGATGAAGAACAGCACCGGGGAATGCTCGGCGGCTGGTGGCCACAGCCAGGGCACGCGTGATCCAGGTTAGAACCCCAGGCTGAGAAGACCTTGAGGGGGCTCTCAGACTGAAGGTCCCTTGGTGGCCAGGGAGGAAAGGGTGGGGAGATTAAGCAGCAGTGGCCTCGCAAGTCCCGGGAGTTGAGGAAAGGGAGGCGTCAATACTGGAACAAGATCACCTGCCGGGGAAATCAGAGAGAAGCTTGGGAGGCACTGCAGAAGAACAGAAGGGGGCCGGAAGGGGACCTGCCTTCCCTCCCCAAAGCACATTATGCGAGACGCCCCCCCCCCGGGAAGGCCGGTGGGGGGGCTGAAGACATCCAGTGAGACGCACGTGACCCTCCGTGCCCTAAACAAACCGGCTGATGGCCAGACAGGCACGGCCGCCTACTTGGAGCAAAGGTTGGGCAGAATCGGTGGGGTCTGGGCGAGCAGAACAAGAGGGCGGAAGAGGGCAGGGCGTCTCCTTCCCTGGCCGGAGGGGGCTGAGAAGTCAACAAACCCTCCCTTCGGAGTAGGAGGAGGCTGCTGAGAGAGGCCAGGCTGCCTCTTCCTGGAGGGATGTTCAGGATGCCTGAGAAGTCCTAAAGGCTCCCAGAATCTGCTACCTGAAGGCCCGTACCTGGGGGAAGGTGAGCCCTCTATCCCAGCCCAGCCGCCTGAGCAGCTGTGCATTGGAGAGAGAAGGCGGTGGGAAAGCCGGACTTTGCTTCCACTGAGGGTCAACAAAGCAAAAGTTGACTGACTGCTGGGATTTCTCTTTGCAAAGCCGCTGAAGCCGGAAGTGGGCTGCTTAGGAACATCTCAGCCCTTGAGGGCCTTTGAGCCATTTAGGAGAAGACTGCCCGGTCTCCCCCAGGCCAGCTCCCTGTGTTTGCCTGCACCCAGTCCTAGGAAGAGATGCTTGGGACTGCATCAAGCCACAGCGTCCTATGCTGGCCTGTTCCCACCTGCCAGGACGGTGCAACGTGTGGACACGAGCAGAAGGCAGGAAGAGCAAAGATAGTCTAGCCCACATCCTCATTACCTGAGACTGAATTGCAAGCTGCCCCCCTCCCACGCCGGAGCCCCGTTTTCATCCTGCACGCCTGCCAAGCACGCTGGGACCCACCTTCGCCCACCTCTCCACTCGGTCTTCCCACCAGCAAGACCAGACAAGCAGCCGCCCGTGAGGTGAACGGACCCAGATTTCATTCTTAGCCGATCAGGGAGCCAAGCGGAGTCAGAGGCAGCCGGGAGGAAGCGAAGGAGGGCAGGAAATTGACCCCCACCCTCCACTGGAAAAGGGGGAGACTTACTTCTGGACCCCAAATTCTGAGGGGGATGCTTCTGGGTGAGGGATTCGGGGTGGGGGCTCTCCCCAGCACCACAGAGGGCTGCAGAAACAGCCCTGGTTACTGTCGGGGGGCCCCTTCCTACCTTCTCCCCTCTACTGGAGAGCGCTCCTTCCATGTCGGCTTTGAGGTGCACAGGGGGGGTGCCGTAGGGGAGGCGGCAGTGCATTTGTCCACACTGGACCTGACCTGCAAAGAAGAGATGACCACTTGGATCGCCAAGCACCCGGGGGGCCGTCCGCGGAGTGGGGGGGTTCAAAGGGAGAGAGAAACACGAAGTGTGCAGAAAACCTTGTTCGCTATCACTTCAAGGAAAGCCGCTACCGAGTGTATTTGCAGACGCAACTAAAGCTCCTTCTCTTTTGCTGATCACTTCTCCTGGCTCTGGGGGCTCATCCTGCGTGGTGCTCAGGTTTGGCCCCCAATGCTCTTCAACCCTCTGGTCTGGCAGGAAAAGGGGGGCCCTCTCACCCCCCCCAAGAAGAGACCCCCTTGATGCAGAAAATCAAGAGCTGCCTGGGGAGATTTTGGCAAAGTGGCAGGCTGGGAACACCCTCAACTTCTAACCTCCCACATCTTTTCTCTTGTTCTCCTCCGTGTGGTCTCCTTTCCTCCTCCCGCAAAATAATCGTGGCAGTGACTCGTAAGGCCGCCTCCCCTGTCCTCCACTTACTCTCTATGTAGCTGTGGAGGGTCACCATCCTGGCCCGCTCAGGACCGCTGAACGGGGAGTAGTGGAGGTCCTCCGGCAGCACGGAAGGGAGGCGGGGTTGGGACCCCCCCGAGGGCGGCACCGTGTGTTGAGGGGTGTGTTTTTTGTGCCGGGCTCTGCAGTTCTGAAACCAAACCTGGAGAAAGAGGGAGGAGGGGCGCCCCACGGTTGGAAGAAACCCCCCCCCAGCAATTATTCTTATTTTGCCTCCATTAAGCACCTCCGGGGAGGTGGAAGCTGCAGAGGAAATGAAGCCCAGACAAAAGCAGGGCGGTCAGGAGAAGCAAGTGGCCAGATACCTCAGAGGTGGAGGACTGAGGAGCTGGCGGCCCCCTCTACTTCTGAACCGGCTGGACTAAGTAGCCCCCACCCCCCCAATATGTGGGGTCCTTGGTGCTCCCTGAGCTGGGCGGTTTTCTTGCAGACGTTTCATGACCCAACTAGGTAACATCATCAGTGCCAGGAGTGGGGGGCAAACCCTCACCTGAATAACTCTCCTGCTGAGCCCGGTCATGTCTGCCAGTTTTTGCAAAGTCTGGGCGTCTGGATTGTTATCCTGAGCGAATTGGGCTTGCATGACCTACACGGGGGAGTGGAGAGGCGTCAGGTGAGACCCCCTGCCCAGGAACTGGCATCCTCCCCCCCTCCTCAGCCCTCCCCCCCCCCAGATCTCTCCCTACCTGCAGCTGCTCAGCCGTGAAGGAGGTCCGCGCTCGCTTGGCGGGCTTCGGCTGGCTGTCTTGCTCGGAGGGGACGGCCCCTTCCAAAGTGATGCCGTTCCCTACAAGAGAAAGGGGGATGAGCGGAGACCCAGACAGACCCTTGGAGGGGGGGGACTCCGCAGGGCCTGATGGGGCTTATGGACAGGAGATCCAGTCCCCATCAGCTGAACTGCATTGTTGCAGAAAGAGAGGAGGAAAGCCAGCCTTTCAGATGGACCTCTCCTGGCACAGATAGACTTCAGGCGTGCTTGGAAGCTCCACCGACACATCTTTCTTTGGGCCTTGAATTTCTGGGGCTGGGTTTCAATGTGGTGATGTTCATCCCTTCTCCTGGTGTCATTCATGTCCCCTTCCTCAGGGAAAATTGCTCCGTAGGCCAACTCCGGCATTTACAACTCCGTTTAGTCTACTTAATCCCTTTCCTTTTAACTGTTCCTATATTTATAACTCCTTTTATAGGTCTGCTTTTATTGCCTTGGAAGCCGCTCTGGATAGCCAGATAAACTGAATAAATAAAATCCCTCAACAGGCAAGGGAGCACAAGGAATATGACTTCAGCAACACCATGCTTGCATCGAGTTTGGGGCCAAACCCCATTCAATGTCAGACCCAAAGAAAGGGGGTTCTTGCAGCATCAGCCAGTCCCTTTAAGCCCCATGTGCTTCGGAGTGCAAGGAGAAACTCCGGGGCTGGGCAGCGCAAGAGAGAGCCACCAGCGTGGGAACCCACCGTTCAGACCTTCCTCGCCTTCTCAAGAGGCTGGGATCGAAGGCAAGGCTCCGGACGTGGTTATCTTGGCCCAGGCTGAAGGAATTCTCTTTCCTTCTCTTCTCCAGCGAGCTGACTCGTTGCTGTGGGGTGATTAATGGAAGTCAGCCGCAGCAACATCTGTTTATTTTCCTTTCTCTGGACGACCTGTGCAGGCAAAATCGCTTTGCAGGTCCCAGAGGAAGGCTTAGGCTCCGTGGGACAGACAGAAGGACGGATGGGCTGACTGGCGTCCCCTCCCAGGGGTCTGCAGGAAAGAGTGCAGCCCGCAGGCTCAGCTGCCACCTGGCCTCTGCCCATCACTGCCCACCAAGCTGCCCCGCTGCCCTGCAGGGAACTCCCGGCACCCAGGAAGCGTGTGGAGGGAGGGGTGTGTGGCTCCAGCCCAAGGCAGGCGAAGGGAGGGAGCCACGTTTTCCACCCACCCAGCCTGGAGGGGTTTGGCGGGAGGGGTGCTGAAGCCCAATAAACAGCTGCCACCTTTGAAGGCCCCCGACTGGGTTGGGTTCCAGGCCAAACGGGGAGCAGAAGAGAGGTGGACCTCAGCGGCCACCTGGGATGACCATGCCAGACAGAGAGCCCCAAAGGATAGCCAAAGGCCCCGTCAACATGGATCTGCTGATCCTTGCTGGTGGGAAGGCCCATCTCTTCCCGGGCTCACCCGCTGGAAGTTCTGCCAACTTCAAGAGAGAAGAAACACCAGCCCTGAAGGACTGGCGGGAACCTCTCTCTGGACGGCTTCCCTGCTGCTGCCTCGCTTGCCACCCCCTTCGTCCCTGGCCTCCAAGGCAGGCCCTCTGCCTCTCCTTCCTCAGACAGGAGGTCAAGGAGACCCGTTCTCGGGGCCACCCAGGAAGCCTCTGAACCTGGGTCCAAATCCACCCCTATCCAGATGCCGAGCCAGGCTGGTCAGGAGAAGGATGCGCCACAGGCCAGCCTCCCACCGCATCCCGCTTTGGCATCTTGTTTTGATTTTGTTTTCATCTCCTGGCTTAAACCTTGTAAACAGAAACATTGATTATTTTCATTTTCAGATTTCCCCTCCTTCTTCGCTTTCCCCCCTTCTCAAAATCGTTTCCATCTGCTGGGCAAGGAGGGCCCTGCGCACCCTCTTCCTCTCCCCCCCCCTTTTTTTCTTGCATTTGCTCAAGAAGAGAGAAAAAATATCTCGATTATTTTTTAAAAAAAAAACTTTTTAACACTTGAGCAAAGTTCTGCCTCTTCCTTTGAAAAAGCAGGAGGAAAGGGCCAAAGTTGTGTCAGGTCAGCTGAGCCAGGCCAGGTCTTTTCTCCGCATCTTTGTCAAGACATGGGGGGGGGGGGGAATCCTGGAAAAGAGAACTGGGGGCATCTTAGGAATAACCACACTAAGGGAGAACCTAGGTCTGGCCTGCGATTTTTAAAGAGAGCAATTCAAGATAAATCCAAGATATATGCTAGCTGAGACATGGAATCAGACTGAATGGCCGTAAGCAAAGGCCGTCGTGCCTCTGGGCGCCAGGGGGAAATTGACTGGATCCCCCTCGTGGCTGTCACGTTACAGGGCTTATAGTCGCTATTTCATAATTCCATTTTATATTAAAATATTTTGCTAGTTTTAACCCACAGGGGCTGGAGGGTTGTTTGAGATTTTTTTCTTCTTCTTTGTGTTTGGGCTGCATGCTGCCCACAGTCACATTGCTAGAGTTGGGAGGGGGGTTATGAATCTGGTTAAGAATGGATAAATAGAGACCTCACAAGCATCCTGGGTCAGTTTTAATCCCTAGTCAAAGGTCTTCCCTGCTGCCTCCCTTGATAATAGGCCGAAAAACACAGTTCTGCATTTTATGTAGGAAATAGCCCAGATAAAAGGATGAAATGCAGGCCACAGAGAGGAGGAAAAAAAACCCAGCTATATCTGGGGAATTTCTGCCAAGTGTTAAGAGAGAGTCTGGCCCATCCTGGCTTTCTCGCACCTTTGATGGTTAGAAGTTGGGTGGATGGATGGAGAACTTTCTGCTCAGAAAGGCACCTTACTCTTGGCCTAAGTCAAACAGATGCGGGCGAAGGAACGATTTGACGAGGTGCCTCAGACCTTCAGGACCGCATGGAGGAGGCTACACGGTCAAGCTTTATGGCCACACCAGGGCCACAGTCTCTTTCCTCTTGCACCAGGGAAGGTGAGTTGGGAGGGCCACCTACCATTCTCGGCTGCGCGCTTGAGGTTCTCCACCATGGTGTCGTAGTGAATCCGGCATAGGACCTTCTCCTCCACCAGGCCAAACTCTTCCCCAGTGGAGAGCTGCCTCTTGCAAGAGAAGCAGGCGAAGCAGGCCAGGTGGTAGGCGTTGCCCCGAGCCCTCCGCACCCAGTCGCTGGCGTAGATTTGCCTCCCGCAGCGGGCACATTTGGTACCAAACCGACTGAAAAGGAGAGGAGAAGCCGAATGACCACGATTGTCCAAAATCGGGATCATTTTGTTTTTCGTCTTCCAACTTTCTGCCCCCAATGCAGAAATGCCCAATCCTCCGGGCATCTAAATGGCAGGATCTGCAGAACATCAGCAACTCAGCACTCTCGGACCCCAAACGGGAGACCTCCCCAGACAAGGTGATAAATGCCAGCTTGCAGAAAACGGGTTTGCACCATCGACTCAGATCGTTTTAAGGGCTGGTCTAAAAGCTACTCTTTTGAGAGCTGTGCTTTTATGCTGTCAAAATTAAACTTTGAGAGAGCAGCAGCCATGCTAGTTAAAACCGCCCCTAAACAACAAATGTCGTAAAATGGGCTGAAATCACAGGGAGGCTGCAAGGATCCCAAAACAGGGTCCTCTTGTTATTTTCTTGCAAGGAGGACTTTTTCAGTCCTGGTTCAAAATTCCCTTTCATTAAAACAGGAAGGCAGAAAAGATTCTAGTTGCTAAACGACGTCCTTGCAGAATGCATCAAAGCAACAAAAGCTGGTTGTTCCCCCTCTTCTCTGGGGTGTCTCTCCTCTCTACTTCTGTCCCTTTCCCCAAATTTTGCAGGGGTGCCCTAATCTGAAATAGCCCCTCGCTCCCCCTTCTTTGCAGATGGCTTCCCTCCTATTCAGGACTTCCCTCTGCTAGACCCGAGTCAGCCCTGGGCTTGGCTTTGCTCCCCTCCTTGGAAGGAGTCTCCATTCTAGTGAAGGGGAGAGCCGAGGTGGGGAAATGTATGCACAATACGTTCTTTGGCTCACTTCTTGGAGTGATCACAGGCTACTTGGAGGCGAGGCTGGGCAGGAGATATGCTGAGGACTAGCCACCTTCTGACACTCCCCCTCCACCGGCCAACTTCCTGAGCCTTTGCACAAGGGGAGCCAGAGCAGAACGGAGCAGGCAGACGGAGGGTCCTCGTTGGAGAAATTAACGAGAAACAACTGACTTCAAGCTCTCAAGACTCAGCTCCAAAAAAAGTGCAGCTGGCTTCTGGAAGCCACCCGTTGTTTGTTGTTTGTTTGTTTTACCAAAGAGAGAGATTCGGCCCCCAAACCACGGTCAGTAACAAGCAACTGAAATGGGTCCTGGAGAGGGTCACCTGAGTTGGCACCCATCCGATCCTCCATCCTTTTGGGCCAAGTGATACAGATTTTTTTTAAAAAAATCCACAGATTAAAAGGGTTTTGTGTCAGAGCAGACCCAATGCCAGTGGTTTTTTAATTTTTAATTTCTTTTGGAGGTGGGGGCTGGAGGCAGAAAAGGGAGGGACCAATGTCTAATTTCTTGCATATGGGGAATGTAGTGAGCCAATGATGGGATGCTTGGTTTAGATGCCTGCACAAACAAAAGGGCCATGATAATTAATTTTTCATTCCTGCTTTGGGAAAAGCCCAGATCTTTGTCAACAAAATAGCTGCTCTTTCAGACTGCATCAAAGATGGAAGATTTTTTTTTTGCTGAATTTATACCACCTATCTCACTCCGTATTCATATCTTAACTAGAAGTTGCCAAGGTTTCCAATTAATAGATTTCAGTACATTGATTATAGCTGATGTTCATTACAGCGGGCATTTTTACCCAATACCATTCCTTAATTATGTCTTTCTGCATTCTCTGCTTCACACACAGAGACATGCCTTTCTAAAGACTGTTTCTCTTTTTTAACGGCAATTTAGGCTAATACATTTTCGCAAAAACTTAAGAAAGAATTTCTATTTTTGTAAACCTTGTCCTGTATGGCCGCGGTCATTTAAAGCACTTGAAAAATAAAAAAGCTCAAAGCACTTTGAAGAATCATTAAGGGAAAGAAGGACAAAATAAAACCAGGCAGACGCCAAAGCAGCCAAAGTAAATATGACACAGTAAGCAGATGGCTTATTACTGAATTTTTCTTAAAGTGGGGTAGGGCAAATATCCTAGTTATTAGACCTCTAAGGAAGCCTCGGGATCCGTTCTCTCAGCCCAAACAAGGTGTGTGTGTGGGGTGGCAGCAGATCCAGGGTGAGGGGCCACCGATCTCACGGCAGTCTAACTGCCCTCCCTGAAATGATCTCACGGCAGTCTAACTGCCCTCCCTGAAATTCTCCTGCAGCGTTCGCTCTGCAGATGCAGCCAGACAACAATAGCAAAACAGTCCTGCGTTCAGGTTTAAATTAGTGCTCTGCACTTAAGTTTGGCACCAGGCGAAATCAGGATGCCTTTAATTTAAACAAAAGCCTCTAGAACCCGTTTTGAACGCCAGGGCTTAGCGTGGAAGAAGCTGGGATAAAAAGGAAGGCATTTTTTTTTTAAAAAAATGGCTGGGACCAGAAAGTCTTCTGAGGCCTTCCAGACTAAAAGCAGTTTCAGTGTTTAAAAGAAACTAAGACACGCTCTGTCCCCACCGCCGCCTCCTCGGCTTTATCCAGCTGTGATAGAGCTGAAAGGATTTGTTGGATTCTATTATAACTGAATAACCGAATAAGGTAGAGGAACAACTGATGATATTTGCACAGACTCAAATCTCTGGCAGACCACAAAACAGCTTCCGTGTGAAACTCTCCGTTCAGCTTCTCTAACAAATTGTAGATCTTCCAAGCGGCCTTGAATTAATCTTTCTCCCCTCTCTGCCTGCCTTGCCCACGTCTATCTAATGCTGGAAATGATCTTTAACACAACAGAAAGAATTCCCTCCTTTTCCTTTCTTTCTGAAAAATGTGAATATAAAAAAACTAAGAAGGAGATGTCAATTGACTACTATACTAAGACCCAAATGGGTCTCCGTGAATAACTGCAGGATAGTGGCCACACGGCAAATCCTCTGGGCATGTCTGTCCACAAGTACGACCGCTTTCCCCTAATGTCTATTGTAGTCCTCATTTAATAGCCTTACACAGAACTACCCTGTAAATCCACAACTGGCTGAACACCTCAGCAAAGAGCCAAAACGCAGACAGATATTCTGCATTCCAAAGTCTTTCAGAAACTAATTATCCTCAGACAAAAAAAAATATTACCCAAAATTTCTAGAAACCACCAGAGCCATGTCAAGTTATTCCTCAGTGGTCCAAATCTCATAATTATAAATTGATTTCCAAAGACATCATAACAAAGCTGATCAAAAACAGCAAGGGTCGATTCATTCAAAGCAGGTGCTCAAGAAATCAAGCAAAAGTGAGGGGGGGAGGACTAAGAAGCTTCCTTCCTCAGTCCTAGGGACAATTTTGTGAAGCTGAAACCAGGAAGGAAGGAAGGAAGGAAGGAAGGAAGGAAGGAAGGAAGGAAGGAAGGAAGGAAGGAAGGAAAGAAGGAAGGAAGGGAGGGAGGGAGGGCCCAGTGAATAGACCTTCCTTACCACATATGCAGAGGAACCAGACCTCTGTGCTCCTAACCTCCTAATAATTTGAGTTCATTGACTAAATTGCGGCTGCCCCAAGACCATCCCCACCATCATTGCCGTCCAGAACCAGAGTCCTGTCATTTTGCTAAGCTCCCTCGGTCTTCAAAGGGCCATCGTGAAGGTGTCCTCCAATTTCACGGGCAGAAATCTAGCCCAAGAATTCATCCTCCGTCACCCATCTTAACGTGCAAAAAACAAGGCGAGGGGTGGCATGTTTCTCCTCTTGTGCACTTTCACTTTCCTTTCCCATTGTTTATGCGAGTCAGGAATTAAAAACCTGAAACTGGAAAAACCCTCAGATTCGGGGGAAACGGAGGCGAACGGTTGGAGATAGCAATTCGGGGGGGGGGGGGCTGCTAACGTTAGAAATAACGTCCGGGCGCGCTCTCCTCGCTAACGCCGCCGGCTCCTTTTCTGCAGAGCGGAGCAGCGGCGGAGCCTTCCAGCCTGGAGAGAAAAGCCCTGCTCAGCCCGCGGAGGCTCCAGAGCGAGCGCCCAGCCCGCCAGGGAGCGGGAAGGCAGGGCGACCGACGGCCGAGGCTCAGCCGGGCCTGACCCAGAGAAGGTCGGCAGAGGAGAAACCGACGTCCCTCGCCGCGTTTTGAGGCCGCGTAAGAGGCTCGGTGCCCCTGGCTTAGGGAGGCTCGAAAGGAGGGAGGAAGCCCTCGCGGGGACCCGGCTTCTCCCCCGGGCTTTCCCAGGCGGCACCAGGCCGGCGCTGCCCCCGGATCGGCTCCTCTCCGGGTGTCGCCCTCAGGCCCGGCTGGGTCCCCTCCCCGCCGAGGTAGGATCCCCCGGGACAAGTTCGGCACCTTCACTCAAGCCCTTCGGGGCTCCGGGAGAGGCGGAGAAGGGGCGAACGACTCCAGAAGTAGCCGGCCAGGCGCCCCCGAAGGACGCCGCGGCCGAGCTCCAACGAGGAAATCTCCCTCACCTGGCCAGGGCCGCAAACCCGCCGTTTTCCTCCTGCGCGGCGCGCTCCCCGCCACCCCGCGGCCGGGTCCCCACGAGGCTGAAGCCCCCGGGTCAGGAAGCCGGCAGGGTCCGGGGATCGCCGCCGGGCAATGTTTCCGATTCCGCTCCGCCGGCCCCTTTGCCTTTGGCGGGACGGGGTCCCAAGGGAGCGCTCGGCCCTCCGTGCCCCGGCTGCCTTCGGGCCAGGGAAGAAGCTCTCTCTCGCCCGACTCGCCCGGAGCGGAATTATAATCCGGGTTCGCTCAAGGCTCCAGGCGGAAAGGACCCCGACCCTTCTCCTTTCGCCCAGGGCATCTCTCGGGAGCCCCGTTCTAGATCGACGGTCTTCGCCCGCCGGCGCCCCAAACCCCGAGGACCAACGAAGGACTGCCGCGCGTCCCCCCCCCCGCCCCGCCCCGGTCGTCTGAAAGGAGCCGCTCCCCCAGGAAAAAAGGCCGGGCTGGGAGAAAAAGGTAGAACCCCCCCCCCCCCGTCCAGTTTAGAAATGGGGGAACGGAGATTCCTAGTCGGAGGGCGGCGGTTCAGGTCAGAGCCGTCCGCAGGGCGAATTCCGAATTGACTCCAAGGACTCACAGCTCCGGCCTGCCCCTTCCCGGCCGGACGCTTCCCTCGGGATTAAACGCGCTTGCTCCCCAGGTGGACTTCTTTCAGGAGGCGCCGGGGAACCCAGAAGCGGCTTCGCTGCCGAGCCAGAGAGGAGAGGAGCCGACAGAATTCCGCCAGTCGAAATTCAACGAAATAAAGCGGTTCGCCGAACAAAACGGCCCGTCGAAGAACTACCGAGGAACTTGAGGGCAGTGCTGACCGAGGGGGAGTCGCGTCTGTCTCGCCGCTGCAGCCAGGCCGGCCCCTCCGTAGAAACCGGCTTTCCAAAGCCGCGTTTCGCTCCCTTCCTTCCGAGCGCGCGAAGAGAGGCTCGTCTCCCGGCGGCGAAGCGCGCAACTTTACCCACTCCTGTTAACCGCTACAGTGGGAAACGGGTTCGCCACTGTAGGGCGAACGGGAGAGAAGGACGGAAGGCGGCAGGGGCCAGAGGACGGGGTCCCCAAACGAATCCGGATTCCTTCCGAATCTTCCGAACGAAACCTATTCGAAATGGCGTCGGACAGACTTGGCTCCTTCCGAAACACGCGGAGAGGAGGCGGGAAGGAAAGCCGCGCTGCGTTTCGCCCATCCCAGCCTCCTCGAGGGCCCCAGGGATTTCGGGGCCCTGGCTGAGCTCCCCGGAAAAGCCTGGCCGCCTCCGGGCGGCCCTGCTCCAAGGATCCGTTCGCCCGCCTCCCATCTCAATAGACCCGCAGGTCGGCCGGCCGGCCGGCGGTCCCAAAGACGGCGATGGGCGGCGCCCCTCCCTGCCCATCGGGGCTCCGGGCGCCAAAGCGATGCGCTCGTTTGGCTCCAGCCGGGCCGGGCCGGGCAAGCTCCGGACTTTGGGGAGGGCGGCGGCCAGGTGTTCAAAGGGCCCGCTGCCCCTTCCAGGGCTCCTAGGCAGAGCGCCAAAAGCGGAGCGAGGGGGGAAGGACGGGGGGGGGCGTTGGGGTCCTGGAATCGGCCTCCAGTCACCGCTGTGGGAGGAGATTGCCGGCACCGCAATTAAGCTCCCCTCCCCCCGCACTGACTTTTTTGCCCCGCCGCAGACGCCATCGGAAGGGCTCGCCGGACCGCGGGCGCTTCGGGGGTCTCGGCGGCGGGGCGAGGGGCAGCGCGGGCCGCCGCGGCTCCTGGATTTTCTTCGAGGCTCTTCCGACCCTTCCCGGGCAGCGGTTACGCTTAGCGGCAGCAGCGGCACACACACACACAGCCCAGCTCGGCGCGCCTTCCGCTCGGCCCGCAGCGGCCGTCCCCAGGGAGAGCGGCTGCTCTCGGCTCGGCTCCTTTCCCACGGTCGGCGGCGGAGCTCGCGGAAGGAGGCGAACAGGGGGCTCCATCCGGAGCAAAGCGGACGGTCGGGGCCTGCTCTGCTCGGCCCCGTCCAAGCGGGAGAAGCCGGCTCGGCCGTCGACTTTCGGGGAGCGGGGAGCCCGCGCCGCCGCCGCCCGCCTACCTGAAGTAGTCCACCTTGCAGAAGATCTCCTGGTTCTTGACGTAGCAGCTGCTCTGCTGGCGGAGCGGCGTCCGGCAGACCGAGCACTCCAGGCAGCGGGCGTGCCAGGTCAGGTTGTTCACCTGCGGGCGAGGGAGAAGCGCGCTAGGCGAGGCCCGGCCCGGCCGCCCCCCCCCCCGGCCGCCGCCCGCCCCTTACCTTCAGCAGGTAGCGGTCCACGATCTCCAGGCCGCAGCTGGAGCAGACGCTCTTGGCCCCGGGCGGCAGCGAGGACGCGGCGGAGGAGGGCGGCGAGCAGACGGAGGGCGTGGAGGGGGTGCTGGCGCCCGAGCGCGCCTCCTCTTTCTCCAGGGCGCCGGCCAGCGCCTCCCCGTCGGGCTGGGCCTGCGGGAGCGGAGAGCGGCGGGTCAGTCCCGGAGAGCCCCCCGCCCCAGCCCGCCGAGAGCCCGCCCCGTCGGAGGCTTACCATGGCGGAGGAGAGCGGCGGCGAGGCGGCCGGGGGGCTCCAGCCCCGCACCTACGGCCGCCCCGTCCGGACGACGGAGCCCACCTCGGGAGCGGCCATGGGCTCGGCGTCCAGAGACGCGCGGCGGGCGAGGCGGCAAGCGCGGCGCGTCTGAAGCAGCCCGCGGTGGCGGCGGGCGGGGAGGGCGGGGGAGGAGAGGCGCGGGGGAGGGGGGCACCTCGGGCAGCGGCTCCGGAGGCAGCCGCAGCGCGCCCGCTCGCTCTGCCCAGCCAGAACCGCAGCGGCACCAGCCGCGCCTCCGCCTCGCCGCCGCCTCCGCCTCCTCCTGCTGCTTCCCCAAGTCGCCGCCCCGAAGCACCTGCATTTAGCCCCGCCGGGCCCGAGAGGCGCGCGCGCACCTGGCAATCAGCCTGGCTGGTGAGGGGGGCAAGGACGGCACGCCAGCCTCTCCTGCGCCCCTCTCGCTGCCCCGGGAAGAGGGACCCCCCCAAAGAGAAGGGCCCCTCTCCTCTCCCAAGCCTCTCCATTCCTTCCTCCTCCCCCAATTTCCTGGCACTCAACAACCACCAGCCCCCCCCATCAGCAGCAAGTGATACCTGGAAAGGGGGGGGGACCTGAGCACCTCATCCTCTGCGAGGCCCCCCTCCCCTCTCCAAAAGAAGGAACATGCAGGCACATCCTGCCCATTGGACCAAACCCGCACTCTCCCTTCCGCCTGGGGAAGAATGCAGGCCAGGGCAGGGCAAGGGGACTGCCAGCTACCAGATTCCCCCAGGCTAGACCAGCAAGAGCCCCCGGACCTCCCCCTCCCCAAGCAGGGGGGGACCCAGTTCTCCAAAGAGCAGGGCAGCCCAATTCTCCCCTGCCATCCCGGGACAGGGGCTCTCTTCCCATCTCCCACCTCCTACCCCTCCTCAGCTCCACCCCGCCTGCTCGGCCTCACCTCAGCCGGTGGCTGCTCGCCCGGGGGCTCGTTCTTCCAGAACATGGGGGGCAGCATAAGGAGCTCCCCTCTGCAGCAGCGGCCGCCCAGACGCAACTCACAGCTGCTGCAGAGGACTTATTCCTCCTTCCCCCCTTTGCCTGGGACGATCCCCCCCCCGCCCCCAAGTTCCTCCTTCCTTGCTTATGCCTAAATGGGGCGGGGAGGAAGCACGCCAGGGGACAGGGAGGCTTGGCCTGTTTCTGCCCTGCACCTTCCCAGCACAGAGCCAACCGGAGGACAGCCTGCCCCCCACCCCAGGGTGTGCAGTTTCTTCCAGGGCCTGAGAAACAGACCACAGGGCCAGAGGGACCTGGGCCACGTCCTCTAGCATTCACCCCCCAGGTAGAAGCACCTGGTCCGGGAACAAACCTGTGACAATCCAACAGGTTGCCCATCTCCACAAGGGCCTCGGCCATCTTGGGGTTACCCGGCCGCCTCACCTGGGGTGAGTGGATAATCGGAGAGGGCGCCAGGCGGGGCCGTGGCTTTCCCCGAAGCCCGTTTGGAGGAAGTAGCTGGAGGCGGACAGGCCCCCAGATGGGTAACTGGGGCAGGGCAGGGCAAGAAGGGGAGGTTGTTCCAAGACTGCTTCTCCACAGGGCAGAGGAGCTGGGCAGAGACCGCCTTCCCGAGTTGCTGCAGTGCTTCAAATTCAGCCCGGGGCTTCTTCGGGCCTCCTTCCCATCCTGTTGAAATTCAGAAGCCCCCCACCCCCCACCCCTTGTGAATAGAAGAGTCCGTGCTTTTTGGGGAAGGGCGAAGACGCTCATTAAAAAACATTCCTCGCAGAAAGGGAAATGTAAAACGCCTACCAAATTGGCCAGGCACGTCTTCTCAAAGGCCGCACAAGGTTTTGGGCAGGGGAGGGGAGGTTCCTCCCGTCCGCCCCCTTCTTCTCTACCTAGCCAGAAATCCCCTCCGTGGCTCACAAAACACACAATCAGGGGTGTCTCTTCTCTCCTTACGTGTATGTGGATGCTCCTCTCCATTCGGCCCCCATCTCCAACTGCCTCCTCACCCCAGAAGCTCCCAGCTGGCTGCTCCCAAGGAAGACTTTCTCACTACTTCTCCACTCCAATTCCTTGGCTGGTCCTCTCCGTGCTAAATTACATAATTTTGGTGTTGTTTCTTTAAAAAAAAACCAGCCAAATGCTGATGGTTAATTTACTAGTTCTGAACTTAAGAGATTCTGATAAATGATCCAAGCGTAACAAGGCGCATTTTTAAAAGTGGGCTAAAATTTATTTCTGTGATGTTCCTTTTTTTTAGAAAGAATGGATACACTGATGCCTGGATGTGTTCAATGCAGCTGTTACTCACAGGGAAACATGACTAATTTCATTGCCCCCTTTCGGCATTTCCCAGGTTTCAAGGTGCAAGAAACTCTCTTTTGCTGGGAAGATCAGGCAACCCAAATCACGTTTCACTACTGGTTAGAGATAATATTCTGGGCAGACCATCAGTTCATCAAGACCTTTTGTTATCTTCAGGTCAGAACAAATACTGAAGTGGAGAAAACTTATTGAAACACACACGCATCTTGGACTTTGGAGCTGGATCTACCTAGCCACACGGGGGGGGGGGGGGGGGAGGGAATCTGGTTTTACTACTCAGCCAGTTGAGTTTGTTGAGATGCTCTATATAGTTTTTATGGGCGGCGTTACAGCTGATCTCCTTGGCGGAGCGTTGGCCTCCACGTGTGCAGAGGACGAATCCCAGCAGTCCAACAGGAGGACAGGATGGGGCCGTGCCAATCCTGCTTCCTCCTAGTCGACCTCCCACCGGCCCGGAGCGCCAGAGGATGCTGCTGACCGCACCCGGTCATCATCTCTTAGACTTCCAAGCCGCTCTGGAGTAGGGGCCAGTCCGTTTTTTCTCGGGGGCCTTGAAGTAGGCGTAAGGGGCTGCCGGCGGGAACTCGGTGTCGGGATTCTCTGACATCATTTTCAGCTTGGTTTCGATGGCTTTGATTTTTGTGCTGACGCTGCAGAGTGAATAACAGA
This sequence comes from Vipera ursinii, assembly GCF_947247035.1. Classification (NCBI taxonomy): domain Eukaryota; kingdom Metazoa; phylum Chordata; class Lepidosauria; order Squamata; family Viperidae; genus Vipera; species Vipera ursinii. Next base: position 8,932,723 of record NC_139529.1, on the reverse strand, counting down.
GGCGGCTGAAACGTCGGCCCATTTAGTCCATGCAGGAGCTCCCCACCCCACCCCCGGTCTGTCCCTGGGTTCAAGCCACACCCTCCTGCCGGTCCCTTTTCTTTAACCGCACAATCCCCACATGTGCTGGCCTGGTTGTGAGTCCCACAGGCTCAGTCCCCAAGAGGTGCACCTCATTCTGCAGATCGAGGTTGTCAGGATGCTGGGAGAAACTCACGGTCCTTTCCCTGTTTATCCCTAAAGCCTGCAGCCTCTTCAAGAGAAAATTCTTTTAAATGGCGGGAAACCGGACGTTGGGGTGGAGAATGTCCCAGACCAATAAACCCCTTTTTCTGCTCTTCGGGGTCCCGTCTGTTCTAGCTGAGTCCAAAGGACAAGCCTACCTCCTACAACTGGAGGCAGATCTTACCTCAGGTTGGACTGGGGGCTCTCTGTGCTGGAAGACGGCTCCAGACTGATGGGAAGGGTCTTCTCGTTCTTATTCTGGTCATACCTCTGGTGGGGGGGGGGAAGAAAGAGCAGAAATTAACCCCCCAGCCACAGCAAGAATGTCCTTTTGGCCCTTCAGACGGCAACACCAATGGGCCATTTTTAGCAATGATGGAACCTCAGTGAACACAGGGGAGGTCAAGTAATCAATCAAGGAGAGAAGCAAGCTAGAACTAAGGAGAAATTTCCTGACAGCGAGAACAATCCGTCAGGGGAACGGCTTGCCTACACTGGAGGTTTCCAAGAAGAGACTGGACAGTCGGGATGGTGCTACAGGGTCTCCTGCTTTGGCAGGGATTGGACCTGGGACAGACGACCTCCAAGGTCCCTTCCAAGGACATCAGCCTTGGCCTTCTCCGGCACCAGCAGAGACGGGAAGCAGCTCACCTTGACCTGGGCGTGGGCCCACCGCACTACCAGCTTCTTGGCGAGTGCCAGCTTCCCGTTGAGGCAATGGATGGCCTGCTCTGCTTCCTGTAGGAGAAAAGAGACTTAGGAGAGAGAAAAGCTCTGGCTTTTCACTACAGTTCAGCCTCAGATTCTGTCATGTTTTCAAGGACAGGTATGGACCTGAACGGCTGGCAAGGGCTAGAGCCTGCAGAAGGCATCAAACGTAGGGCGCTGCTTTGAGCAGCTGAGTAGCAGCAGACCAACACCCCCTTGCCTTCCCAACCCTTCCATAATTCCTGGTTTTAGCCCTTCTGCTCCCTACAAAAAGTTTTGAAAATGGGTGAGGGGACAAAAGCCACTTGCGTCCCCAGCCAAGAAGAGTAAATGGTGTCCAGGTGATGGAATACTGAGGAGGAGGAGGAAGCTGAGGCTCAAGAGACGAAGGGCTGAATTAGCCAAAGGCTCCACCTACCTGCTTGGTCTCGAAGTTCACGAAGCAGTAGCCCCTGGGCTGCCCTTCCAGGACCCCTGACTTATGGAAGAGGAAGTCAAACTGCTTCACTTTGCCAAACTTCTGCAGGAGTTTGAGAAGGTGATACCTGGAAGAGAGGGTAAAGGGGTGAACAATTCTGTTACAGAAGCCCACCTTGCTCCACTAATTATAAACAAAAAGGTAAAGAAGAAAAGAAAAGCCGTGTTTGTTCCTTTTTTTTTTTTTTTGCCGGAAGGCATTTTCAGGACCATGGCCAAAAGCTGACATCCAGGGTCAGGTGGCCAAATGGAATATTGTAGGGCCAACATGGGGTCACCGGAGACCTTTGGGGAGTGAAGGGAATCTGCAGCTTCCCTGGCCAGCCGTACCTCTTCCTGTGGGTTCCCAGCAACGCAGCCATTTCCTTGAAATGACTGAAAAAACTGAGAAAATTCCAGGAATTGAAGCAGTCTCCCAAAGCAGGTAATCACAGATAATTTCCAGGAATGGGGGTGGGGGTGAGAAGCTGGTCTAGCCTGACTCATGCAAACTTTTGCAAACCGATACCACGACCATGGCAGCTAATCTGTTTACACACACACACACACATACACACACACACACACAAAGCAAAGCAAAAAGTGTGGGAAAAGAGTTTAAGAAAAAGAAAAAAGGCTTCTGATATTCTTCAGGGCAATTATAAGTACAGTTGCTTAAGCTCTCTCTCTCTAGTTAGATCATAATACTCCTTTCTATAATCTATCCTCACGTGGCAGCTAATTTTGGGCATCATCCCTACAATAAACCAAGAAACATTTTGAGCCACAAAAGTATGCCATATAATGTTGGCTTATTTATTTCTGGAAGTCATCTCAAGATTTATTAGCTATTGTTAGAAGCATAAAAACACCCCTATTCTCCCTCTGCCCCCTGCCTCCCCCATTATCTCCTCTCTTTGGCAAATGTGCTTGTTTTCCTGAGTCCCAAATGGCCGCAGCTCATCCTGTTCGCGAGCAACTCGCCTTGAGGAATCTGACTAGATTTCCTTTGGCAACCTTGCGGCCTGTTTTGGCAGGGCTGGGTTCATCAGCCTGAAATTCATCCGAACTCAACGTGGGGCTTTCCCTGCACTGTCTCTGCAGGGAAGCAGTAGCTTCCAAATACCCCTGCTTAAATTCCAGCCCAGAGGAAAGGCAGGAAAACGTTAAATCACATCAGCCCGAGTGCCAGGTAATGAGCCAGTTAGTCCCCAGAGTTGGTGATGGCAGGATTCTGGTAGGGGCAGTTAAGAATGTCCGTGGCATCTTTGTTTGCTCCTTTTGCCAAGCCCATTTTTACAAGCTCTTTCTTCCTTTGCAAGATGAACTTATCTGGAGCCTAAACAAAGAGAAACGACAGGCAGGAGTTTGAATCTTTGGTTAATATATGATAAATCTGCCCCCACAGAGATGCCTGTTGCGGAACCTATGATACTCAGCTCCGGAAAGAATAAAAATATTGTTTAGGGCAAATTGTCATGCCAGACAGATAATCAACAAAACAGCCACAGCTGCCATCTGAATTTGAAGTCATATTAACGGCAGTAAGAATTTGCACAGAACTTGCTTTATCGATAAGGAGCTACCTGTAAGTTTTTGCTTTGCTTTCATCCTCTACAAATTCCTCTCTCTGCCCAATTCTTCACTTCCGATATGGTCAACCGCTACTTACAAAGCATTAAAATAGTTTCTGAGTAACGAAAGAGCTGCATTACAGACAGGGAACAGGAAGTCGGCTTGCTGAAAATTGCCAGAGCTATTTTGATGGGGTACCTGGGACCAGAAGCCCCAGGCAGAGGAAGGAGAGTAGCCCCCCCCCCCCCCCGTTCCTACTTCCTGCCATCCGAAACACATGCAAGACAATCTGTCCAAGTCCCATTTCCTTTTCCGCCAGTTTTCCTCCTGGCACCCAGAGCGCTATTCAAACACCGAGTTGAAGGTTGCTTCAAACAATGCTCGTCTAAGGATGTGGGAATGGTCCCAGCCACATGCTAAAGCCATTTAGGCCGGGACAATTCCTCGGGGTGGATCTTGAAGCGAGAGGCGGAGAGGCCTCTTGCCTGTAAAGAGGCCCCACTCACTTCCCTCACGCTTGCAGTGCAAACAGGCTTGACTGCAGCAGGGCAGAATTCTCACCTGAAAGACAGGTAAATGGAATGAAACTGAAACTCACAAAAGTAAAAGTGAGCCAGAATGCAAACTGCAGAATGCAGGAAGGATACAAACTCTGTTGTGGCATAAAACATAAATTAAATGAGTTTGGCGCCAAGGGTTCCATTTTGCACCTGGTTGGGAGTTTATCCAGCAAAACTCTAAGCAAGTGTTGCAATAGCCGGGGAAGTGATCCACACAATGCCTGTTTTTTGGGACAGATTCCCAAGCCTGCCAATCCAACTGGCCCCATCTGTAGGCTTGTGCTCAAGAGACGCTTCTAACTTCCAAAAACTTCACAACACAAATTCATGTGCTGAAAAGCCTCCTCAGCGAGTGCCCGTCAGCTGAGCAGTCGCCACAAATTGCTCAACCCCAGAAGCCTCAGCAATACAAACACTGGGCCAAAAAATGGTAATTAATGCAAAACAGAGAAGAGGCTGGTTAGCGCAGCCCTGAATGAATCCTCGTCAAGAGGGCATTAATGACGGATTCCCACTTAGAGGCGCGATTAGGACTGTGCCCAGCTGAAAGGAAGAGCACTTGGAACAAAAAAGAGCACTTGCCGAGGGGAGAAGAAGATGGAGCCGGGCAAAAATTGCTTCCACAGCTGAGAGGCAGACAATATCGGGGAGACAAGACAAGACAGCCACTCGGAATGCATAAATTGGAGATTGTTTGGCAAAGTGGGGGGGGAGGGAAAACGGTTGCCCCAATGCCGCCAGCTAATCTCCCTCATCTCCCTCCGGGCAATCAAGCTCGCCTCCTCCTCCTCCTCCTCCTCTCTGGTGTTTAATTGCCCCACTTCAAGGGGCTCAAACACGTTAGCAGGCAATTTAAATGCACTAATCACGGAAGGCCAAGGGAATGTCAAACGCGCACCCACTTCGCCTTTAATGCCACCAGAAACAGAGCGGGCGGCGGGGGGGGGGTTTCCACACAGGCAGCTGCAGCCTTAGAGACGGGGAGGGGGCTGCCCGGGTCCGGATGGAGGGGGCAAAGGCCAGCCTTCCAAGGCAGGGGCGGGGAGGGGGTCTGCCTTGGCCCTCTCGGACCCCTCCCCCGAGGGTCCTGACCGAGGGCCAGAGCAGCCCAAAGAGGGGGAGCGGGGGGGGGGCGCTTGGTCGGGGAGGGGAGGGGGCGGCAGGAAACACCCGTCTTGCCAAGCAGGGTCTTGGGACCGAGGCTGCGCTCGACCCCGGGGAGATCCGGCGGACTCACTCGGTGATCTTGGGGTCGAGGTTCCCGATCCAGAGGCGGTGCCCGTCCTGCAGGGCCCCCTCGGACAGCAGCGAGGCGTTCTCCAGGCGCAGGCTGGGCGGAGGGGCTCGGGCCGCCATCCGGAGCCTAGCGAGGGGGAGAGGGCGGAGACCGGTCAGCGGAGGCCCCGCGCCTCTGGGCACGTGCAGAGTGCAGCCCCTCCCCTCCCTCCGACACCGCCGCCGCCGCCGCCGCCTCCTTCTCCGCCTCACCCGGGAGGGCCGCTCGCGCGTCACTCCTCCGCGCCGAGAGAAGCGAGGGACGTCAGCCGCAGCCGCCGCCGCGCGGGGGAATGACGTCACAGCCGCGCGACGGCCCCGCGCGCCTCTCTCCGCTCGCTGCCCCGAGGCGAGGAAGCGGGACCGTCGGCGGGAGGCGGGGCGAGCGAGGAGGAGAGGCACCGAGGGGGCGTGTCCCGGAGGGGCGTGTCCCGGGACTCTGGTGGGCGGGCCCGGAAGAAGCAGGGAGCCCAGCGTTTGGCAAGTATCGATTAATTCCGCTTCCAAAGCGGGTGGGCGATCCCTGCTCTCCCCCCCCAGTTTATTATTGATACGCTAAATTATTATTATTATTATTAATAGAAATTCAGCTTGGCTGGGAGGCAGGTTCGCAGGGAAGCCCACCCCCGGGGCTGCTGGCCTCCGAGCAAGCCAAGCTGGATTGCTATTATTAAGGGGGACGCGGGTCTCAACCCCTTTGAAAGAGCAGGACCCCCAGGGGGTGGGGTTCCCCTCTGGCATGCCCCTCCCCCCCAGGACCCCCCCCCCAGCCACGCTCTTCCTCAGGAGTGGGGCAGCAGCCCCCGAGCGAGCAACAGGGCTCAGACTGAGAAGGACTAACCGAAGCTCTGCTCTCTTCCAGGTGGCGCCATGGCCGGGCCCCTCCGAGGTCTCCGGCGGTTGCCGGCCCTGCTCTGTTGGCCCTCCTGGCAAGCCCCCCCAAAGCCCAGGCCCCTCCTGCTGCTGGGCGCCTGGGAGGGCCGGGCCCTTGAGACCCCAGAAGTCAGGACCCTGGCCACGAAGAAGGCTAAAGGTGAGGAACGCTGTGGGTGTCAAAGGTCAAGGAGGCGGAAGGGCCCCTTGAGACCACCACCTCCAGTCCCCCCTTTCCCGCCTCTTTGGGCCTGCTGAATTGGGTGGCTCACCGTCTCCAACAGAGGAGAACACGCCAAGACTAAAGCCACTCCATTCTCGATCCTATAACCCGTACATCCCATAACCGACAGTCATGTTACTTCAGATTAAGATGCTGTGGTGCATCAAAGGGAGAACAGCTGGAACGATCCATCCTCAAAGTCCCGAAGGTGCTTTTCCAAAAGGCAACTGGATTTTCTTGTCTTTTTTCCTCCTTGAAAACATTTTGCCTCCCATTCAAGAAGCTTCTTCAGTTCCTCTTGGATGAGAAGGAAAACATTTTCAAGAAAAAAAAAAACCAACCAAGGCAGTCCAGTTACCTTTTGGAAAAGCCTCTTTGGGACAGTCGTGAACTGGACGTTTGAGAATCTCTCCTGAAAGACGATCCAAATCTTTCGGGCTTTGCTGTCCAGGGTCAGAGAGTGACAGTAAGATGCCAAATATTGTCTAATGACTGAGGGCTGGATGGGGTTAGCAGAGGTGACTACGTGGAACAGACGGCCTACCTCAACGGTGCTCCTGGAGAAGTCCTGAGTGACCAGCGTGCCTTGGTTCTGCTCTCTGCAGCTAAAGGGAAAGGTCAGGTCCGTGTGAACATCAACATCTCCTTGGTGGAAGATATCATCAACCTAGAAGAAGTAAACGAAGAGATGAACTCAGTGGTCAAAACCCTGCAGGAAAATTTCAACAAAACTTTGAGCATCAGAACCAACCCAGGTGAGTGAGGATCTGCAGCTTTTGGGGCGCCGCTCCAACTCATTTGTTATTTTCTTACCATATCAAGTTTAAAAACATGCCGCTTAAAACTCTGCTTTTTTTGGCCTGGCTCTAACTCAGGGGTGTCACTAGACCACTATACAGTTTAGGAGGTAATGAAAGAGAACATTCTCTTCTGCCTGAAAGAACCAGGGAATGGGAACAGACTGGTGGATTTTTAACAGGCGTCGGATAATTCTGAAGGCAGCCGCTTGCAATACTCACCGATGTTTTTACTTCAGTATATTTTTTTTAGAAGCACCAAAGATCAAGAGCTTTCCAGGTTGATCCCCAAACTATGTAAGATGAATAGATGGATAGATGTAATAAAGTGCAATAAAAGCAGCAGACCCTAACTATAAAGAGAGGAGGAGGTGGCGACATGGAAAGCTGTGGGAAGCCACTTAGCGCCAGCCAATAAAGGGTGGCGTTATTAAACCCGACTAAGAAAAGCTAATTGCCTGTTTGGGAAGGAAGGAGATGGTTTCGCTACCGTTGTGTTTCTCATTTCAGGGGCTCTCGATTCTATCACTGTTGCCACCAAAGATGGGAAATTTCCATTAAACCAGCTTGCACAAATCTCCCAACACTCTGCGCAGCTCCTTGTGGTCAACATGAGCAGTTTCCCAGAAGTGAGTAGATTTCTTCTTCCTTTCCCCTGACAGACCCAAATCTCCTGATTCCCAAGCTGCTTCCCCCCCCCCCACCTTTGGCTTCACGTCTGGTTGTCACTGACAGCTGACAGGAAGACTCGTGTCCTTGCCCTGGCCTCTGCAGTGACTCAGACTGCAAGCTCCTGGGGAGCTTTTCTTGGCTTTCACACTTTGATATTACTGCATAAGCTGTGAATGACATCAGAGCTTGTGCAGAATCATACCCAACAACCACGTTTGCTTCGGAAGAAGAGGATTAACAGACCAGAAAGGAGCAGGGAAGCTTTTCCAGCGACTGGGAGTTCGAATTGTGCTTCCTCCGTGCTCCTCTCTAAAGTCCTAAGAGAACAAAACAGGGTGTTTTTTGTTAAGAGAAATGAGCTAACAAATGTGAAAGGAGGCCCACGGCCAGCTTAGGCGCCTCTGATGCCGTGGAGAGCACGCGGTCCTCGCTCTGCTGGCTGCCGAAGGGCTGTGTGTGGCACAAAGGCTGAGCCTGGGGGGGGGAGGAGGGGGGGGCAGGCAGAGGTTTCCAGCAATTGCCTGCCAGAAAATCCAGGGATGCAAAGAACAGGCCTGGTGCTAATCCCCTTTATTTTCACACTTGCCCGGTGCAATGTGGAACGAGTTAACGTGATTGAGGCTTCCCCCTAAGCCCCAAACAGGACCACGTGGGGGCTGTGGCAGCCAAAGGCCCATCCTGGAATCCTTCGTCTGCTTTTCTCCTACATCTTGCAGGAGTCCGGAGCCCCCGGGAGGATTGGCTGCTCCTTTGCTATCTGTGTTGCCTCAAACCATCGAGATGGTTTCCATCTTCCTTTCTGCTCTCTTCCTTGCTTGCCTAGTTAGTCCCATTCTCCTCCCCCCCCAAAGCCTCTTCAATAATATCTTTGATTGTGGGGGGGGAGTAGGAGGAGGGGGGGGCGTCCTGCAGCTTGCAACTCAGTTTGATCAAAGGGGCCCTGGCCGATGTAACTTCCTGGTCTTGCCGGTAACCAAACTAAATGTTTCCATGTTCTGTCAAGATGGATTGCTCTCCACTGATGGGGAGTCCTGGCATCTGGTAATAATTATTTGCTAATTCCCCCTGCCTTTTTTTTTTGGTTGCGTTGTTGCAGAGCACAGCTGCGGCCATCAAGGCAATCCAACAGAGCGGGATGAATCTCAACCCGGAAGCGGATGGGCTCTTGATTCGCGTGCCAATTCCGAAGTAAGCCTCCCCACCGCCTTCTCTCAGTCCCTCGATGGCAAAAGACCTTGGGCGGTTTTGCCTGCTTGGCTAAATGAATGTCCACTTAGAACAGTCAGAACTTCTCTGAAATGGCTTCTTGCCTTCTCCTGCGCTTTGGAAGAGGGGGTGACGTTGCTCTTGACAGGGGCTGCCTAGCGTGGCACCCCAGAATTTTCCCATTCCAAGCCAGCCCCCCCCCCCAACCCTCCTAGCTAGGCCTGCTGAAGACCTGCTTACTCTCCCAGGCCGTTTCAAATATCCCTTTAATGCCTCCTTTTAAACATACCTGGTTTGCTGAAGTTTTGCAATGTGCTTTGGTGTTTTAAATTAGTTTAAACAAAGATCGGGTGTTCGTTTGAACGCTTACAATCTGAGTCAGGGCCACATGGAAAGCTGTGGGAAGCCACTTAGCACCAGCCAATCAAGGGTGCCATTATTAAACCCGACTAAGAAAAGCTAATTGTGTGTTTGGGAAGGAAGGAGATGGAATGGGATCCCTTTGCTCCCATCCCCTCCCCTGCCAACCCAGTTCCTGGTCTCCTGCCCCTCTCAGCTCCCCCCCCCCTCCAATTCTGAAGGAGGCTGCTATTATCCTCCTAATTGCCAGGCAGCAGCCTGATTGTTAACATGCTCCCAGGTCATCTCTTCCCATCTGAATTCCTGGAGAGGAAGAGGAATCCAAAAACAGGCAAGTCAGGGGAGAGCTGAATGTCCTTCTCCCTCTTTCCTTTGTTTTAAGCAGCCGAGGGACGAGACCCACATGTTTGATTGCCAGGGTGCCTGCTGAGGGAGGGAGCCATCCAAATTGTGTCTGCTAGGCCACTGGCGTAGTAATCTCCACGCTCCAGAAGCTGTAGTCATTAAAAAAGCCAAAAATGCAAACTCTTGTCAGATATTATTCCAAAACATCATGCACCCAGTTGCTGCCCTGCCATCAGCCAACCGAGCTGCCTCTTCTGCGAAGTTCAGCCTTCTTTCTCCTTCAAACGTTTTCTCCCTTGTTTTCAAATTTTGCATCTCTGGGCATTTTCGCGCAGGGTTCTGTCGCGCCGTGAAAAGTTTAGATCTGTCCCAAGAGGCTGCTTTTCTCCTTCGCTTTTCCCCCGCCAGAATCACCCGCGAACACAGGGAGAACTTGGTCACGGTCGCCAAGCAGCTCACCCACAAGGCCAAAGAGTCTCTGCGCAAAGTGCGCACTGGGGCCATCAACCAAACGAAGAAAGCCAAAAGCACCACGTCGGAAGACACCATCCGACTGATAGAGAAGCAGGTAGAAGAGAATAATAGAACAATAACTTTACTGTCACTTTGAATGTACACTGTTCGGCATATGGCTTGGGTCCGGGATATCTGAGGGAACGCCTGCTCCCTTCGTCCTGTGCGCTCCCACAGGGAGGGCCTTCTCAGGGTACTGCCTGAAAATCCCAATGCGATCATTGTTATTAGCTACCTGTTAGGCGGTTTTCTTTTTTAAAAAAAAATAAAAATCGCAGAGTGTTCTTTTCTCAATTTGCCACAGATTCAGCAAATGACAGAAGACGCCACAGCCGAGATGGAGAAGCTCTTGGCAGCAAAGACGAAGGAGCTGCTTGCCTAACAGGGTCTCTCAGAGGTCACCACGGCTTCCTTTCTTCTGGCTAAACGGTCAGGGAGCCCCACCGGTGTCTCCACCGCAGTGAACCAGCGCTGGGCAGCAAACCAAAACTCAGGCTTAGCCTTTCAGCTGGGCTGGGAGAAGAGAACTTGGCTCCCCGGCAACTGTTACCTCAGCTCCGTTGCCCAAAGCGCAGCGTGGACCAGAAGCCATTTTGGAAAAAGAAGGATCACAAACCGTCATCGATTAAATGGCCTGTTGTGCCCTTGCTGCCTGACTTTGGGGGAGCAGAGGGTGCTGCGGGACTCGAGAATCTCTTGGGAATTTCGTCTATCAAATAAAGCAAGTCCGAATGACCTGCTTGTTGAACCCCTGGTTTTTGAGCCGCGTCAGAGTGCACGGAAACGGGCACATCCTGGGGAGGCTACTGGATCCCCACCTCACTCTGGGCATTAAAAACAGCCACCCTGTTGCAAAGGACAGAGGTTGGACCGGAAGACCTCCAAAGTCCCTTCCAACTCTGCTATCCTCACCACCTTAACCTAGAGACCCGGTGGGATGTGCTGGGACCGGCAGCTCTTTTCTGCCCAAAGCACAATTCAGTTCTGGTCTCCAGACTGAAGAGTGACCTTCCTCTCCAGTCCTAAGGACGTCCTTCCTAGCTTCAGGCCTCTTTGACCAAATTCTGGACTTTCAGAAGGGGTGATGCTGACCCAGAGGGACCAACACGTGGCTTGGTTCACATCTAAGGCTTGCCTGGGATTGACTTTGAGCCTCTGCGCTCGCCAAACAAGCAAGAAGCCACGTTTGGGCTTGGTGCATAAACCCTAGCTTGCTTTAAACTTCTTGCTTGTAAGCCGAAACCATGCTGAGCCACAAGTGTGCTGGGCACTGCCTGGCGATACTCGCCCAGGGTTTGCGCAATCCAGCCTTAAGACATCCTAAACCACCATCTATCCACGTAGGCTGGTTTGCGCAGCATGGTAGGTCAAACATAAGGGTGATCCTGACTGGCCCTAATGTTCATTTAGACGGCTGGACAAATAAATACACCATTTCTAGGATATGTGACTGAATGTGGAATTTTACTCCCTTCCATGCTGGTTTCTTTGCTCCAGCCAAACCTTTTGTAAACCCGCCTTGTGCAGGAAAGAAAAAGTGTGGGCAGAAAACCAAATTTAATCGCTTTGCTCACTGGCAAGATGGACCTGGACAGGGGTGCCAGGCATGCAAATACAGCCATCAGCCCAGGCTGAACAATAACTGAGCAATCGTAGCCAAAAAACCGGGGCCGGATGGAAAGGCAGAAGGCCAAGGTGGAAGTTCAAAAGAGAGGTGACTGTTCCCCTTTGAGCCTCGTTTTTTTGAGGGGGAGCGGGCAAGGGGGAGCAGAGCCTCAATTGCTTTTGTGCGCAGGGCGCCTGGCGCTCTGATTGTGCCGCCTCCCTGCCTTCTCTCCAAGGAGAGCTGTGCGGGCTTGGCATGCTGGGCTTCCCAGGCGCGGCCCCCTTTGACAGGGTGCCGAGCAGGGGGAAAGACGCGCGGCGGCAGCAGCATAATAGCTTTGCCTCCGAAATTCAGTGTTGATTAGAGGCGCTTTCGGGCTGGATTGTCGGCGGGCTGGAGTGCTTTTTTTTAATCACTACAGAAGCTCATTACAGCTTCCCAGCGACTCTCCCGTCCTCCGGTTCTCCTTCCCGATTAGCGCCCAGAGGCGGATGAATATTGGATGATTTCATTACATACAAATGCAATCAACAGTTTTGCATAAAATTTCTCCTCTTTTTCTCGAGTTTCAATTGACCCCAGCACCCGTGCTGGTGCCAGGCGCAAAACACATGCAAATGAGGGAGAACTTCCAGCATTAAAATCTCCCTCTGTTATTTGTGTGTGTCCCCCTGTAAATGTGTGTGTGTGTGTGTGTATAAATGATAGGTATGTAGGTGGGTGGGTGAGTGGAGAGAGAGAGAGAGAGAGAGAGAGGATGGATGGATGATATGGATGGATAGATGACATGCATGGATGGATGGATGGATGTAGACAGACAGACAAAAGGCGGCCTGCCCAGGAAGTTAATTAAGGACCAGTACAGACAGAATTAGAGTCCTAACCTTTTCATTGTCTTCTATTCCTTCCTTCCTTCTTCCTTCCCCTTTGATAAATTTCCAAGCATGTCCCAACTCTTTCCAGTGCAGACTGGATATGATGGATGTATGAATCGGGGTACGAAACCAGCCAGCATCGGAGGGGCCGTGGCCGTGGAAGCTGTGAGGCAGAGAACAACCATTTCAGTGCTACAAAAGCCAGGCGGGGCTTCTTCAAAACCACCTTTGGGGCTAAACAGGGAAACTTAGCGAAGGTTGGCACGTGCCAACCCCAACTCTCTCTGCAGTTCCCTCTTTCCTTCCTACCCAAGTCGAACCTGCCAGTCAAGAGGAAGGGGCCTCCAATGGTTAGAGCGCCCGCCTTTCAAGGGTGAGGGGGATTCAATCTTGCCCTTTTGAAGAGGCCAGCTCTGCTTTCCCATTCTTTCTTTCTTCATCAGCCCTGCCAGCGGGAAGGCTCGGCCAGGACACCAGGAAGGAGCGCTGGTGGCAAAATGCTGAGGAACCGAGGCCTGACGGCCCCTCCAGGAGGGAGCCTTTACCTGCAAGCAGCTGAAAGTTCACCTGAGGGCATCACACCCACTCTTCCTTGGGGGAGCAGCAGGAAAACCCTTGCAAATCCCTTTTCACGACTTCCCTTGGCATGCTTCCTAATCCGCTTATAGCTAAGGGGCATAATTTCTTGTGCCACTTAAACAACGGGCAAGGATGCCTTCCTTGGCCGCTGGGGCTCCCCCCCCCCCATGGAGGGGATGATGCCTTCGCCAGCCCAGCCCCCCCCCCGGACGCAGCCCCATTCTGAAGCAATTTCTATAAAATAAACTCTCTAATCAGGTAAATGATCCCATACGCCAAATTGCTGCCTTTCAGCTGCTCGGTTAACCTGTTTTATCCCCCGACTTCCAGAAAGTTGATGAGTGGGGGCCCAGGGAACACCCAGCAACTGTGTCGTCCCAGTTAGAGACGAATCTGGATCGGGGAGACCAGCTCCGTTGCACAGCGGCATCAGACCATATTTAAGCTAGAATCTGGCACGGGGCAGGGGGAGCTGAGTCAGTGGGGGTCCAGCCATGCTCTGGCCTTGACCGCAGCTGCGTACGGGGCTCTTCCAGCCCACGGGGGGGCACAACTCACCCCTGAGCTGGCTGACGGTCAGTCTATAGCTGGTGCCCAACTCCAGGGCTGGCCAGTCCCATTTCATGGTGCCCTGGACTAACTGTGGTTTATCCAGCAAACCACCATTAAGCAGGATCTGCCAAACCCAGCCCTGGAGGGGACCATCCCCTAGCGCAGGACGGAGGGGTGTGTGGGCAGCACCATGCAGCCCCCCGCCTGCCCCTTTGACCTGTGGCCTCCCCCTTGCAACCTGGAAGCACTTATGCCTCTGAAATGAATCTCTCGGATGGGGGGGGGGGGTACCTGTGGGACTGGTATAGCGGAGACCAGGATGAATTTGATTCTTTTCCTGGCTGATTGGGTTTCTCTTCCCAGACTTCCTGTCCAGCCTTGGCTCTTCACTTCTTATCCCTGGCCGGTTAAAGGCTGCCCACCCCCCCCTGCCCCCCCCAGACCTGGAAAGGGCTGTCTCTCTCCCACACACAAACACACACACACACACTTTCTCTCCTTCAGGAAGCAGCGGGGTCCACAACTCAAAGCCACCCACATTCTGGGCGTTGGTGAGCTGCACCCAACGGATGGCCAGTCGGTCTTTGGCTCCAGCGAGCACAGCTGGACTCCAAGCTCTGTCCCTTTCCTCCCGGCACTGAATTAAAGACCCCCCCCCTCTGGTCAAAAGGCAGGGGTCCTCCTCCAGCAACGGGGTTCATCCCCCAAAGTTTTATTCCAGCAGAGGCTGATTTCTCCAGCGCAGGAGTTTTGCAAAAGTCTCCGGGGAACTCTGCAGAGGAAGAGGCACTTCCATTTCTCTCCAGCAATGCTTCTGGGGTGCCCCCCTCCCCCACAATCCCGCAGGCTGCCTTCAGGGACGGTGCTCGACTGCCCCTCAGTGGCTCAGAAGCGCTTGGTCGCTTGGTTCGTCGATGCACAGGGGGCGGGGGGGGGGGGGAGGAACTTCCAGACAACCCTTCCTGGGCAACTTTCCCACGTGTGTATTTTCCTGCTTTGGACAGTTTTCCTGCCGTCAGATCTTGAATCCATGTGGAAATTATACGACATTGCAAGAGTCGGTCCCGCGGATATAACCGTTTCTCATCCACAGAGAAAGGCATTTAATTGCAAGGGAAAAAAAGTCTGCCACTAGCCTGCAGACAAAAACAGGAAACATATTTTGGGGTTCAGAAAAACCTGAGCAAGACGCCCTTGCAAGTTGTGTCTTCCCTCGGAAGGTTCTGATTTAACTGGCACTCAGATTTCACAGACGCCATGAAGGCTCCATGAAATCAGAGTTTTCTATAATCGTCCCCCTGCAAACACCCAATGCTGAGCTCCGGAGAAGGGCCACATGCCAACTTTGGGGGGCAGGAGTGCACCAGTTGCGTGGGTTTCCCCTCCTCTGTGCGTCTCCTCCGTTTCCGGTGCTTGAGGAGGTCCGAGAGGGCTCTCCTGTGTCCCGTTCGCTTTGACTCTCTTCCTCCTTGCTGGCTGAGTGAGCGGCAGAGAAGCCTGGCGGGACGGTGAGCGTGTGTTTGTGCCAGTCGATTCTTTGGCAGCTGCCCTGGGCACCTGTCCCCAAACAAAGGTGTGTCCCTTCCCGCCTCTCCTGCCGCCATTCAGGGCCCCTGCCTGCCTCTCGGCGGCCCTCAGAGTCGCTGCTCACTTGGGCGGAGAAGGTGAGACAGGAAGATTCATCAGAGGATTTACCTGGCTGGAAAGCAGGTAAGGCAGCTGTGAAGGCTCCTTAGCATGACACTGGCCCTAACCCCCCCCCCCGGAGGGAAGCTGATACTCCTGCGTATGGTGCATCAATTCAACCACGTTGCCAAGAACTCCCGACTATGTTTGTTATCCCTTTCGAACTGGGCAATCTAGGACAGGTCTAAGCAGAAGCCAGCACTGCTTCTTAGACGGCAAGAGTGGAAGAGGAGATGCCCGTGGCCCCTCAGCCAAGGTCTGTCAGCCACCAATCGCTGGGCTGGCTGAGTCTCCCGTCGCCAGGTCCACGGCAGAGGCTGCGGAGGGAACCGCCCTGGCCGTTTGTCTGCTCCTGCCAAGTTTCTCCTCCTCCTCCTCTCTGCCAACCGTCAAAAATACCAGTTTCTGGCAAGCCCGAGCATGTGTTTTGTACACACAGCTGCTAGGAGTGAAAACATTCATCACAAGCTTTTTAACTGCCAGCCTCTAAAAGAGGCTCCGAAATGCACCATTTGTTCTCCAGTGGGGGGGGCAACCCAAGGGATTTAGGGAGGTACCTCTCTCTGAGCCGTTCTTGCATTCCCTCTGCTTAGTATGGACTTACGCCATGCTCTCTTTTTTGCTTTGCTAACAGATCTGGCGTATCTCTGACAAGGCCACCTTCCTCGCTCTCCGCAGAAGCAATGTGGGGTCCTGAATTCTGGAGCCGAGTCCACGCCTGGGAGCAAGGCAGAGGCAACAGGCCCTGCTCCACCCTCCAAAAAAGGAGGGTGGTCTCTCTGGCCGCGGAGGGCACCCCTTGGAACGATGCCCTTCCTCTCCGGCCAGGCTTGCCTCCCGCCCCGCCCCGACACCTGGCTTGCAGGATCAGGGCCCTGAAGGAGAACCGACCCTGCGATAAGAAGCTGCAGGCCCTGAAGAAAATGATCCTCGCCCAGCGACGCAGGTGCATCCCCCGGCACCCAGAAGGGGAAACTCGGAGCACGAAGCCTCTGAAGAGGAAGGTCTGCAAAGCTGCAGCCTTCTCGGCCCCAGCCTGCCCGGGTTAGTCCAGGATGCCTTGTTGTTCTTTTGTGGCTCTGGAAACGCCAGCCCCGTCCGGTAGGCCTGCTGTGATCACAAGACGTCGACTAGTTTGACTGAGGTTGGCTAGGACAGAGTCTTGGAAGTCTGAGGATGCTGGACCCTTCTTACCCTCCAGTGAAATTGGGGAGGGGTCTCCCTGAGCTGCTTCCGGATGTCATGGCGTTGCTCTAGACTTGTAAAAATAGCTCAGCCTCTTTTGCTTCAGGAACAGCTCCTGCAGATTTCCACAAAGGCCACCTTTTTTACTCCCTAAGCCTGAGCTTGGGACGTGGGTGGTGGGCCCATTGTGCCCTTGGAGCGGCATGCATTCATTTTTAATAGCCATAGACTTATATACCGCTTCATAGTGCTTTACAGCCTTCTCTAAGTGGTTCACAAAGGCAGCATATCGCTCCCCCAACGATCTGGATGGATGGAAGGCCGAGTCAACCTTCTAACCGCTGCGTCATCAACAGCCCATTATGCACGTTAAGACCAACTTGGTTGCCCCCAGGGTCTTAGATGAAAATTATACGATACTCGTCCGTTCCAGACTTGCAGGCAGCTCGAATTCTGCGTAAAGCCTCCCCGATCTGGCCAGGTTCAGGGGCGCATTTGATGAAAACCCAGGGTTCAGTTTCCATCCACGTGAACCGTGTTGTTCTCGGAACGACATCAGGAGCGTTCTTCCATCATTCCCCAAAGTTTTCAACCCTTTTCAGCTTCCCCAGGGAGACCAAAAAGGAGACATGATCTGGATGAGCTAGTTCCACTTTACTGTAAGGCTACATTGACAGAATCTTGCAAGTCTAAAATCCAAAGCTCCCGTCTGCCCTCCTTTACGGCCCGAGAGGTTGTGGAGGGTCTCCCGGGCTAGTAACACCGTCGTTAAGTGCATCTGGCTTCCTCCTTGACTTTACTTGACAGGAGGTCGCAAAAGGGGATCACATGAGCCCCCCGGGATGCTGACACTGTCATAAATGCGAGTCAGTTCCCAAGTGTCTGAATTTTGATCGTGTGACTGTGGGGATGCTACAATGGTTGTAAGTGTGAAAAAGGGTCATAAGTCATTTCTTTCAGTGTCATTGTAATGTCAAGCGGTCACTAAATGAACTGCTGTAAGTAGAGGACTACCTGTACATGACCTTTCCTCACCGTGTCCCTTCTCGGCCACCCGTGCCATGTATAATATTTTCTCTTTGGTGAAGGTCACAGCGAAAGAGCCGGAAAGAAACTCAGAGCCGGCCAGGACTCAGCGCCATCTTCCCGGAAGGCAGAGAAAGGGAGAGGTGAGGCCACGGCGAGGAAGGAGCAGCCCCGGCAAACGGCCCAAACTTTTATCTAAAGGGTGAAAGGCAGAGAGGGGAGAAAAATGGCAGGACTGAAATGCAGAGGAAGAGAGCTTTGAAAAGACTTGGGTGCTGTGAACTGTGGCAGGCAGATGTAGAATCATGGGTAGGGAGGGGCCTTGGAGATCCACTAGTCCAGCCCTCTGCTCAAGGCAGGGATCCTCAGATCTTCCAAGTCAAGTAGCTGCTTGACTGAAGGAAGGAAGGAGATAGGAAATGAAGGGAGGGAGGGAGGGAGGGAGGGAGGGAGGAAGGGAGGAAGGAAGGTGAAAATCCCCATCTGTCTGCCCCCCACCTCGCCAACCTTGCCCCCTCCTGCTTTGCTTTAATGGATCGTTTGAAAAATGGCCGGGCCTTCCTCCCTGCTAAGAGGGCAGGTCATCCTTGTCCCAGGCCACGCGAGGCATCCATCATGGTAGCTGTCAGCGTCCCTGGAAGACGCTCCGGCCATTAAGCGCTGTCAATGAGGACATAAGGGAGATGAAGGAGAGGTCGCAGGTCGGGGGGAAAAGCCCTGGGAGGTTTGATGAATTGGAGTTTTGCAGCAGTTAACAAAAAATTAAGTCAGGCTGGGGATAAAATATTCATGGAAGCAGGAGGCAGCGGGGCTGGGCACAATCCGGGGGCTTCTAGCCAAGGGCTCTTCCCTTCCCAAAACTGTCCTAGGCCTGAAGCTCCAGCAGGGGGCGCCAGAAGCTTTCTTGCTCTGCCAGCCTTGACACTGAGCCCTCAATCCTAGCTTGGCTATTGCTCATCTTGGCTCTCCCAAGTGTCAAAGTTAATTTCTCTTTGCAGAGTGGCCTAACATAAGAGAGGGGTGTTTTTTTTAATCAACAATTATCCCTGAAGGAGCCGTGCGTATTTTTTGGGGGGGGGGAGTGGGGTGTCCTTTAGATTGGATCCTTTAGCATCCTTTAGATGATGACTTCACAGCCTGTGGAGCTCAAAGAAAGAGGAAAAAAAGTCAAGTGATTTTATGGTTTGGTCCAAGAGAGTTTTGCAAAAATAGGAGGGAAGAGGGTTGGTTTTATAAGTGGTGAAAACGTTGGAAACTGTTTATTTTTTTCCTCTTTTTAGCCGATTTATTTCTTATCCTCTTATCTTCCCTCTCCGCTTTCCCTCTTTCGTTCTGCCTTCCTTCCTTCCCACCTTCCTCTTCTCCTTGTCTCTGCCTGTTTCTGAAAGCTTTCTCTTTGTGTTTCAATTCCAGCTGTCACTTCCTTCGGGGTATCTGCCTGGAGGGAAGGCCAGAGGCTGGCCAGGAGCATTCTTGGCCCACCACTCAAATACCCGAATCTGAAAAGCAAAGGAAAGGGGCCTCTCCAAGGTACTTTTAGAGACACATAAAAGTTTATATATCTCGTTTATTCTGGCTCAGGACTCGCTGAAGGGAATTCTCACCAAACCGTCACTTGTCTCAGAGTCAGAGGTCAGTTCCTGCTTTCTCCTGGCAGGATTCGTGCCCAAACTGGCCTCCAGAGGGTGGTCAAAAAAGTCAGCATGGCCGCCACCAGGGCGCAAAGAAAGTTCTGCCAGGTTTCTTATCATCGCTTGGCTCTCGCCTTGATTTTTCCCAGAAGAACTTTCTCCTCTGTTAAGAGATGAATCCAAGGCAGCGAGTCCTTGTCCTTTCTCTAGAACCGCATTCCTTCCTTCCCTTTTTCTCCTCCTTTTATTTTTTTTCCTCCCTACCAATTCTCCTCCCTTCTCCTCTCCTCCCTCCCTCCCTCCCACCAAGTGCACAGAATCCATTTGCAAAAAGGAGACAACCAGAAGAAACACAAGGTGTGCAGAGAAGTTCAGCATGTAGGGGCTTTCCCCCCCCCCCCCACCTCGCTCTTTTGATCATTTAGTTCCCAAATTTCTGGCAAAGGAGGGGAGGACAGCGGAGGTTTTTCCCTCCTGGCAGCAGCCAGGCATTCGTGCGCGGGTGCTTTGCTCCCAAGAGTCTTTCTTTTCTAACGGGCGGCTGACAACATGGCTGAACTGGGTGTGTCTCCTCTCCTCCAGGATCTCAGGGGGATCCGTTAACAGGATCCCAGACGGAGCAAAGCTTCGGAGAAAATGCGCAGGCGGTTCAGCCAGAGAGGAAGAAGATAAGACACGAGAGACCCACCGCCGAACTAAACCGTAGGTGGCGGGACTGGGAGAACCCCGGCTGGACAGAGAAATGGACCAGAAGGCGCCAGAAAGCTCCAGATACAGAGAAGAAGGGTGAAAACCATCCGAGATCCGCAGGAAGAGCGAGGACAGCGGGATCTACAAGGGCTTCCTCTGATGGGGTGAAGACCACACGTCCTCCCAAGGTTCAAAATGCATCGGCTAAAAGGATGGGCCTGGGAGAGTCCTCCGGACCTGGCAAGGGAGGACCGAATGGGTCTTCTCTGAGAAGCCCAACTCCGAGGAAAGAAGGGCGACCCACCACCACGGGGGCAGAGGCCAGGAAGAAGCCCTACAGTCCTGAACAGGTCCGTGAATTCATGGACCAGAAGGCGGCTGAGAGAAAGAGGAGGATCCAGGAAGAGAGGAGGACCTCAAAGCAGGCCCAGGAGGAGAGGAAGAGGAAACTTCAAGAGGTCTACCGAAAGCAGAGAGAAGCAGCCAGCAGAAGACTGCATCATGCAGGACCACCGAGAGAAGACCTGGTTTCCGTCATACCCACCAAGAGCGATCTTGGCTTGGTAAGGACATCGCGGTCAGAAAGAAGCCATAAATGAAGGAGAGCTTTGTTAGAAAGTCCCCTGCTAAGACTGAGTCCCATAAGCCATTGTGGTTTAAGGTTACCTCAGAAACCGCAGCTGGTTTGCTGAGTAAGGCGTAATTGCTGGGCTCCTACCCAACTTCAAACCATGATTTAGGCTGGGGAATTCTGGGATTTGGAGTCCATACATCTTAAAGCTGCCCAGGTTGAGAAACTCTGCTGCCCAACTTCCAATGGCCCCCAACCCCCGGAATTCTCAGCAGTGGTTCTGGCTGATGGGTCCTGTTGGTGGGCGGAAAAAAGTTAATATAAAATGATTCTTCTTATTTTTAAATTTAGAAATGCCCAGGTGGGCAACCCCCAGCAAGAGATGACACGAAAGGTGTTTGTCGACCGTCACGGGCTCTGCTAAGGAAGGAGTCAAAATTCAACAGGTACGTGACAGTCGTCTCCAGCTGCATAAGCGTGCAGAGATGGGGCAGAGGTTTTCATTTATTTAATTTCTACAGCCACCCGACTCAACCAAGTGACTCTGTGTTCTTTCCTTTGGAATTCCACTGGGGTTCCCTCAGCGAGCTGGAGCCAAGGATGGACAAAACAGGACAGGGGACTCCGATGCTGGGATTATGTACCTCAATAGATCCTGAAGGTCAGCTGAGGACCCCTCTGAAACTCAAGCAGGTGGACATCTCCTCCCTTCGGGCCAGCCATCACTCACCGAGTCCTTTTCACTTCTGGAGAGAGAAAGTTATTGGCGTGGAGACACCGTTCTCCTTGGACACCTCTACCTCCCCTTCTTACAGAAGTAAGCAAGACAGAGTGAGGGCCATCCACAACTTAGCTAAAGATCTCAGTGAGCGGTTGGGGAGAGAAATGGAGAGGTTACAAGCCACCAAGGCCTCGAGAGACCAAGGATGCCCACCTGGAACTCCATCTAAGAGGTCTCAGATGACGACTCCACCTGCAGCTCCTCTTGAGAACTTTGATGCAGAGTCTATCCGGGCTTCAAGACCTTCACTGAATCCATCAATGTGTCCTCAAGAAAGGGCTTGTCTCGAGAAGGGGCCAGGCATCCCAATGGACAAGGAAGAGCTCATCCAACATCTTTTTCCAACTGATGGGGCTGGCCTTCAGGTGACGGACTCGGTTGAGAGAAGGCAAAGCAGGACTGAAGCAAAAGAACCGAAGGAAGGTTGGTAGAGAAGCTTCCTGCATTGCCCTGTGAAATATGAAACCTCTATTGGGCTGAATGCAGAACGAAATTTCCTGCATTGTGGATTTCAAAATTTTTCTTCCTTCCTTCCTTCCTTCCCTTCCTCCCTTTTTCTTTCTCTTCCTTCCTTCCTCTCTCCTCTCCTCTCTCTTCTGCTCCTCTCCTCTCTGCCCCCTTCCCCTTCTCTCTTTTTCCTTGCTTCTTTCTGCCTGCATGCCAACCAAAACTGCCACTTCAGGAAGTTAACGATAACATATTATCATAAAAACAAAATTATATTTACCCAAATCAGTTATGAATTTCTGTTGTTCTTCCCAAGGTCTTGCTCCAGAGATGGGATTTGGGGGGAAAGACCCTACTGGGCCCCCAGCTGGCCTCCTCACTGAAAGGTAAGAACCTGCCCTGGACTTCTTCACCCTCCACGGAGCCTTTCAGCCTCCTGCCCGTGGCGGACTGGGTGGGTGGGTGTCTAAACAGGCAGTGACATCCCATGCAAGATCTGTCCATTTTTAGCAGAGCTGTGATTGGACCACGATGGACTGGACTAGGATGGTATTAAACTTGGCTATTTTAAAACCACATTTCTACCAGGCCAGCATTTTCAGCTACTCTGGGATTGCTTAGGAAGAGGGACAAAGAAAGAAATTGGGAGTCCAGGGAAAAGTGAAAAAGAGAAGCGACCGAAGGTGATGCTTGGAAAACCACTCATAAAACATTGCTGAGTAGAGTTTGGGGTGTCACAAAATCCCACTTATTTTATGGGGTGTCCCGTAAGTCAAGGACCCATAATTTAATATATTGATTAAGACTTAAACGTTGCTTCGGTTATCAGCAGCAGCTTCCAGAGCTCACTCTCGCCTTTCCAAAAACTCAGCTCTGTGCAGTTTCGCAACGTGCCCACCAGATGTGGCTGTTGACCCGCTCATCGGGCACCGCTTGGCCTCTCCGGCTGTTGATATTATACTGAGAAGCCTTAAAAATCTGCAGAGAGATTAGACTTTCCCGAGGACGAGAGAATGAAAAAAAAAATCACCTTTTTTTTTGCTTCAGTTAACACTGTTCTCCCAGTCTCTCTCCACTGCTTCCACACCAAGCTTGTCCAACCTTGGTTGACTGAATAAGCCATGATTGGCTGGGTTCACACAACAGGCTGCCCCAAAGCTAGATAAGTTCAGCTTATCTGAGCCAAGCCACCCTTTTGCTTTTCTTTTGTTTTCCTCCCCCGTAATTTGGTATGGCATGAAACTTTCCCATGACGACAATTCCCATAATCCTTTTTGAAGGACCTGGCCTGCTCCCGAGAACGGAGATATTAAATTATACCGCCCCTTTGGGAGAATCTGTTTCAGCATATGGTGTGGGGACGGAACTGAAGTCTCTTGGTTATCTTCACGAGCGCCCCTCTAAATCCCCGCTGATCCCTTTTCTGCTCAATCTGAACAAGAGATTAAACAAGTGGATCCCGCAGATTTATTTACTGCAGTCGGTTTCCCCCGCTTTTATATACGCACTAGCCGTGTTTCAGCACTGGGACAGAGAGAATGAACGCTATATTGGATTGGACAGCCAATTTAACCAAATTTCACCGTATTGGAACTTTTACATGTAGTCCTCAACTTACAATCATTCTTTTAATGACCTTTTGAAGTTACAATGGCCCTGGAAAATGTGACTTCATGATCGGTGCTGCTAGTTATGGTTTTTGCATGGTCAAGTGACCAGATTTCGGATAGCTGGCAACTGGAATTTATTTATTTATTTGGATCATATAATCGCCATTGGCGACCTTCCCAGTCAATTCCTGGCTAGCAAAGTCAATGGGGGGAAGCCAGATTCATTTAATGTCCATATAAGGTCATAAAGCTGGGCACAACTCAGTTAATGATCACATCGCTTAGCGACAGAAGTTCAGGTTCCAAATATGGCAGTCCACATATTTGGACTACCTGAATTGTGGGACTGATGGTGGGTAATTATTGGGCCCTGACAGCAGGCAGGAAGATATGCTTAATCCTTTCTTCCGTCCTGAAGTCACCGTGAAATTTGTGCTTGCAAACTTGCTTGGTGCACAGGCAGAATCTCCCACGTTGGCACGCTTGAAATGCCGTTTTTTTTTAAAAAGCAGGTCCTGAAACGCTCCGGCACCTGGGACACCTCTCTAGGCAAGATTTGCCCCTTGAGAAAGGAAGGAAGGAAAAACAAAATTCTACCCTTTCACCCATCGTCCCCACCCTCTGGCTTATAAGTCGCCCTTCTCCCTCCCCTCCCTTTTCGCCCCCTACTCTGCTGTTTCTGGGTCATCCTGTGACAAGGGAAGGAAAAAAAAGCTTATTAACGTGAAAAATGAAATGAGATTTTTGCTAAGCAGATTGCTGATTGGAATAAAAACTCAGCCCCCCAGTCTGTCTCCTTCGACTCCCCGCCCGAGGAAGCATCTGCCAAGACTTTGTGTCCTTGGCTTTGCCTTTCCCCCAGATCGAGAAAAGTCGTCTTTTTCACACATCCGTCGCTAATCGCTTTAGCCGAGCTCTCCACTCCTGATCCCCAAGAATAAAAGCCGTCTTAGCCCACCTCCTAAGCCCGTTTTCTCAACCTTGGCAACTGGAAGATGGCTGGACTTCACCTCCCAGAATTCCCCAGCCGGCAGAAAAACCCTCACAGGTCACTTTTTCCAGTGCTGTTGTAACTTCAGTCTCTGAACAGAACGTTGCAAGTCGAGGATGATCTGAGGCTGTTTTAGGAAGAGGAGGGGTTGGGGCGAGGCCACGGTGTGTGTGAGAGGGACGCAGCTTGAGGGGCGGATCAGGCTGTTCTGGCTTCGTGAAAGTGCCGCATCTGAACTCACAGCTCTTTGCCTTCCATTGTAGTGGGTCGATCCACCCGCTGGCTGGAATCCCAAAGGATGCTTTGGAGAAGAACCAGCCAGAAGGAAGCAATGCCCAGAAGAAGCCTCCAGGTAAGATGCAAAGAAAAATGGCACAGGCGGACTTGTTCCTCCCCGAGGGTGCTGAAGGGTCAGATTCATCAGAAGTATAAAGTATAAAGGCATGAACCGAATTCCAAAAATTCTAAAAACCCAAAGAGGGACTAGCAGCAGGAAGCAAGATGGGCAGCAGATTCCCAAGCTTTGTGATTTCGTCTGTCTGTTCGGGGAAGAGTTGGAGAAGCCAACGATAGCGATTTAGTATACGTGGGCATCACTTATGATCACTGCTGCATTTTACCACGATGCTCTGCAATTACCTGCAGACCGAGGGGCCAGAGCCATTGCATTAAAAACATCAGTGATGTCTGAAAGTTCCACTTCTCTTTCTCCAGAAAACCAAGCAGGACCCGGTGGCTTCACAGCGCAGCACCGGCCGCCCGGTTTTCCTTTCCCGCCATTTAATTTGGCCCCCGGAAAAGAAGACCCATCCGAGCCTGCAGGTTCAAACAGCCAGGTACCCTCCTGGGGCTGAGCCACTCCTCCTTTCCTCACTTAAGAAGGAAAATCGAAACCATCTTTTGGCGCAAGGACTCCGGGTGGTCCTGGGGAGGAGAGGTTGCCTTGGCAACGGTGCATCCTTTGGGACATCTTTACCAGAGCTGTGTTTCTGTCCTCAGTGGAGTCAGATTGGCCACTTCTATGGAGGGTCCGGCTCCTTTGGCCGGCTCAGCCTGACTCTGGTGGAGCAATCTTTGAGGGAAGAGGAGCTGCGGGCCCGGCACCAGAGCGCCCTTCTCCGGCTGCGTGAAAAGGCCCTCCTGGAGAAGGCCCAGGCGGAGCTGGCTTGGCTGGAGCATGGGCAGCGGTGAGGACCCCTTGGCCCCACACAGCCCCCCTCTCTTAGACTTGCTGACTGGATCCCAGGGACAGAAATCCGCTTCCCACTGTTTAACTTCAACCTATTTCCTCCTTTCAGCTCCCCACAGGGCTTGCAGGGAATAGGAGACCCATCCTCCACAGCCGAGAAGCAGCTCTCCATCCTAACCAGGTTGAAGCAAGAGCAGGTGACAATATCCGGGGAGGGGAAGGGAGGAGGGAGGGGAAGCTGGGGAGTTTGTTAGCCCTGCGAGGTAGGCCAGGCCAGCAGCCCAACCAGGCCTAGTCAAATGACTGGGAATGGCAGAGGATAATGGGACTGGTAGTCAAACCCTTCCAAAAGAGGACATCCAGGAACGTTGCATTTGATCTGGATGAGTAAACAACTCCAGTTTCAGGGCAGGAGCAGGAAACAAGAATGAACATCTGGACTTTTGGATCGATCGATCAAGGAATCCAATCCGATTACCTGATTTGTCGGGAAGAGGCGGCCTCACTGTCTCTCTTCTCCTCCTTGTTCTCTGCAGGCAGAAATCAGGCATCTGCAGAACATCGGCCGGGCTGCTCATCAGGAGCGCAAACTACTCCTCCAGCAGCGAAAGGAGCTCCTAGAAGTGCAGAAGACAACCACACAGCTGTGGCTACAGCTGGCTGGGCAGCAGCCACACCAGGTTTGTGAGGTCCATGCAAGAGGACCTGTTGTTGCTCTTCTTTCCAGCTTCCAAAGTATGAGAAGCCCCCCTCCAGATATAAGTAGTGCAAACTATTTGAGGGTTTTTACAGTGGTTGGATTCTGCGCTTCCCATATCAACACGCAGTAACTCGTCCATAAATTAATGCCAGAGCTTTAATTTGGTCTGGAATTTATAGCCTGGGACCCCTGTTCCTTGGAGATAAGCCCCTCCTTGTCTAGTTTCTCTCCAGCAAAGAATCAGCCATATCTGCAGGATTTGGAGCAGGGACTTTTTGGTGATAGCCCCAAGGTAAGAAATTGCACATCGCTCCCGTATGTCATGCAATGTTTCTCTTCTAGAAAGCAATGACCAGCCTTTCTATTTGTCAAAGTTTTTAATTAAAATTTGGGCGCTCAGGGGAACTGGGAAGGCATTTGTCTGGAACGGGAGAGGGTCTCCTGCTTGAGCAAGGGGTTGGACTAGAAGACCTCCAAGGTCCCTCCCGAGTCTGAACTTGCGATCATCCTAGAGAAACTCAGACCGATTTCTCTTCCTTCCGCCAGATTTCTCTCAACCCTCCAGGAGCTGGAATGCTGGAGAAAGAAAACTCTGAGGCCTCTTTCAAAGCTGCTCCTCTTATTGCAACCTGTTCAGGGGGGAGAGGAAGGAGACGCAGCCAAGAAGCGGGACAGCAGTGAGAAAACCTTCCTTAATCTTGCGGGGGGGGGGGAGGGCTGAGCTTCCCAGGCTTGTGGGGCGGGGGCAGTGGGGCTGCTGCTGGACGGAGGCTGGTGGCGGGGGAGGGGGCTGGCTGTGGCACCCTGGCACACTTGGTAGCACGGAGGGGAGACCCAGCTGCCACTTGGGCTCCCCGCCCTTCTGATTCGGGAGGGCCGTTG
The DNA here is from genome assembly GCF_947247035.1 of Vipera ursinii. Classification (NCBI taxonomy): domain Eukaryota; kingdom Metazoa; phylum Chordata; class Lepidosauria; order Squamata; family Viperidae; genus Vipera; species Vipera ursinii. Next base: position 8,905,934 of record NC_139529.1, on the reverse strand, counting down.
GGGGAGTGGCGATGGGTGGGAGGCTGGTCCCGCATGGGTGGTGTAGCTGGAGACCGAGGGCGGATGGCACGGGTCGAGCGGGCAGGGGCCGCGGTGTGGTGAAGACGGGTCCTAGCTGGGCTGCCTGGAGCAGGCCGGCCTGGAGATTCACATGTCCAAAATAGAGCAATAATTATTCTCCATAAAACCTACTAGTAACTGGTGGGCTAATGGAGCAGAATCTGGAATGGAATCCAGGATCCAATCTAGAACAGAGCCCGGAATGGAATCCAGGATCCAACACAGAATAGGATCCAGAATCCAATCCGAAGTAGTGTGTGGAATTGGATCAAGATTCCAATCCAAAATGGAGTACAGAACGGAATCCAGAATCTGATCAAGAATAAAATTTGACAGGGATTTCAGGGAAGAAGAACTCAACATTCCTTTGCTGCTAAGTAACAATTGTGCTTTTGTGTTAATTGTGTTATCTGGGTAAGGCAATTTGTCTACGAAAGGGCGATTGGGATAGATTGCTCAGAACTGAATCACTACTTCTCACTTTGATTTATTCAAAGGCTTTTTTCTGGTTGTCCATGCCTGATCTTCTCCTTGGCCTCTGCCCTTGAAGGGTCCCGATTTTGAAAGCTCACCTTCCTGCAAATCTTTGAATGAATGGGGTGTTTTGTGACACCCACCCTTTCTCTTTCACAAATTTTCCTACTGGCCTTGTCACTTCCCATTGAGAAGCGTTGTGGATAAGTGGGAGGGGGTCTGTTTGGTTAATGGAGAGCCTTGCAAATAAATCTTTGCATGAAACAGATCTATAATTCATGTTGCTATTGATTATAGGTCACCGGTACCTTTAAAATGGATTGCTGGCTTCAACTGCACTCTCTCTGATGGAAGGGCTGGCTGGCATGGTGGATAGAGAGACCTCATCCATCTAGTTGTTTTGGACGCGGCAAAGTCTTTTAGCTGGAGTCCTGGTCGAGATCCGCTTCCATGCAGTTCTATCTGGATGAATAACAGAATAACAGAGTTGGGAGGGACCCTGGAGGTCTTCTAATCCAACCTCCTGCCTAAGCAGGGACCCCACACCATTTCAGACAAACGGCTGTCCAGGGATGGAGCATCCACAACTTCGGAAGGCAAGCTGTCCCACTGGCTAATTATTCTCATTGTCGGGAAATTTCTGCTTAGTTCTAGATTGGTCCTCTCCTCGGCAAGCCTCCATCCATTGCTTCTTGTCCTGCCTCCGAGAGCAACAAAGACGCTGGGGGCTAAAGCCCAAGAGCGGTTGCAGGAATTGGATAGGTCTAGTCCAGGGGTAGGCAACCTCGGCTCTTTTATGACTCATGGACTTCAACAGCTATAGCTGGCTCAGGAATTCTGGGAGTTGAAGTCCATGAGTCATAAAAGAGCCGAGGTTGCCTACCCCTGGTCTAGTCTAATGAAAAGGCCTAGGGGTGACAGAAGTTATCCAGCACTGGAGTGGCTGTCACAGGGAAGAGAGGACGGACTTATTTTCCGAAGCACCCGAGGGCAGGAGAAGAAGCAACGGATGGAAAACTTATCAGAGAGTGATCCGACCTAGAACTAAGGAGGGACTTCCTACCAGTGGGACAGCTTCTCTCAAGTACTTGTGGATGCTCTGTCACTGGAGGTTTTTAGCAACAGCACTCAGACTCATATGCCGCTTCACGGGGCTTTTACAGCCCGCTCTGAGCGGTTTACAGAGCCAGCCTCTTGCCCCCAAACATCCTCATTTTACTGACCTCAGAAGGATGGAAGGCTGTGTCAACCTTGAGCCAGTCAGGATCGGACTGCTGGCAGTGGGCAGTCAGCCTGCAATACTGCAGCCGGTTGTCCAGAATGGGTTCCAGAATCCTGGGAGTTGAGGTCCACCCGTCTTAAAGCTGCCACGGTTGGGAAATGCTGCATTCCACACTCCCCCTCCCACTAATTCAGGCCGATCCCTTCACAGGCGACTGGCTGAGTCGAAGAGCATTTTGCCGCCAGGGAATCGGGAGGCGGAAGGAGGCGCAAAGAGGGAACCAGGAAAAGGAGATCCGTCTTCCAAGGTCTTGGAAGCTACCATCCAGGATCTATATGATCCTTCTGGTCAAAGATCCCCGTATCCAGCCCTCGGTGATGGAAGAACAGCAGGTAACTATACAAAGATGGTCTGGATCTCCGTGGTGGAGATTCAGGTAGTCCTCGCTTAAGGATGGGTAGTTTTAGGACCGTTTGAAGTTACGACAGCCACAGAACAAGTGCTTTACGGCTCATAAAGTATCCCCAGCTGTGGTAAAGGATTGTGCCCTTGCTCTCTCGTGGTCACATGATCACATGCTGGGCGAGTCAGCCTGATGACCAGTTGTGGCATTTTGCCAGTCGTGTGAAAAACGGTCATAAGTCACTATTTCCAGCGTCGTGGTAACTTCAAACTGTTGTCTGAAGGAACTGTTGTCAAGAGCTGCTATGCCTGTATAGTTTTGGTTTGCTCCTGAAAATGCAACTCCCGCAAAAATGTGAAAGAAAAAGTTTAGAAACTTTTTCCTTGAGTCTTTGGGCGCTCAAAAACAGGTGATGGGATAAGAGAATTTTAATTCCAGGGTCGACTAGGAATAGAAAGTGGCTGGTTGGTTTGACTTTTCTGGATGGAACCAAGCCAGCATTTCTGGCTACCCGCAAAACCTTTCTAAGTCATTTTGCCGACTGACATTTCCTCCTTAACCTTCTCTCCGTAAATTATGTCTTCCTGAAAAGCTCCTCAAGGAAATAATAAATTAAACTCGGGGCTTGTGACGTCTAATTTGCTCTGGCCACTTCAATCACCCTTTAATGCAGACCGAAAGAGTCTCAGTTTCCCCTTTGATGCCTGGAATGTCCTGCTCAACATCTCATTGGCGTAAATCACGCGAGAGCCGAAATCTGTCCGAGTTTATCAGAGAATATGATTATGTGGCTTCTCCAGAAAACAAGGCATTACTTATTCCATTTGGGCTATTAGAAATGTGCTTTCTGCCCAGATATTTCCAACATAATTTAAGAGGCCACATTTTTTTAAAAAAAATCTATCCATCTGAGAGATTTTGCTTTCTTACTTTTATCAGCGGTTCATATTTCTTCCGCCTTCCCATTCAGCTTATAGAAACTAAATCCAAATCTTCTATCGGAGACCTTTCTACAATTTACTAGCCTTGTAGGTGCCTTGTCTCTAGGAAATTATAAATATTGAGTCAGGAATTACAGTTCCTCAGAACTGTACTTATATTCAGAACATTTCGCTAAGTGTGAGGAATGGTCCTAAGTCACTGTTTTCCACGCCGTTATAACTTTGAACGGTCGCTAAGCAAACGTTTGTGGCATCTCCTGGCCACCAAAGCAAGGTTTAATTCTGTCCCCTAGCAAGTTGGTATTCAAGATAAAAATCTGTGCCTTGCCTGTGGATTCTGGTTGAAATTAGAGCACTTTCTGCTACTTTCTCTAGGGGAACAGGAAAAGCAGAACAGCCCTCTCTTCTCTTCCTTAGAAAGATTTGCAAGGCAGAGAAATTTTGGAAGGAAACTTCATGGGCTGCTCTTGGTGGTCCCGTCTTCTGATTTGCCACCTTCTCTCCAGTGGTCTGCAGCGGCTTCTCCTTCTTCAAGAAATTTCAGTAGCATCCTGGGTTTTTTTCCCCATTCTTAAGGAATGGTGCTAAAATTTCTTCCACCCTCCTAGAGAAATACAGAGAAATCTGACATTAAGACCTAAAATTAAATCAATTTCCACATTTCTGCTGTTTCTAGATCACTTGGCCCGTCGAGGAGAAAACAGTTCTCCTGATAACAGTTTGACCAAGAATTCCCAAGAAGACCATCCTGGATCTCCATTGGACAAAAGCCCAGGAAGTTTTGCTTCTGCAGGAACTTCTTCCATACTTCATGGTTTCTGCCCATATCCAGAAAAGTCACCATCCGGTTTTGAATTCCGTAAGGGCTATGCGGTTCTAGTCAATCTCTCTGGAAGTTCTCTTTCTGCTTCAGATCTAGAAGATGATGGCCAACAAGACACAGACGTCAGCCTCCCCGAAGAATTTGTCTTCCAGGAACCCCTGCCTGATAACCTGGCTGTCTCTACACATCATGAAGCTCCAGTGGTGCCGAGGATAGTAATAAGTACAGAAAGTACATTATCCTCCTCTGAGAAGAAACCTCATGGGCAAATTCCTGGTGGGGATCTTGAGTCAGAGGACTTGCGTGCTGTGTACAGTCAGGAAAAGATCTGGGAAGACGCGGCTGGAACGGAAAGGTTGGCTGAATCTGGCTCTGTTATTTTACCCAACAGTGGGAGGCTGCAGGGGACCTGTTCTGTGACAAAAAAGGACCACATTCATGCACCAACTTTGAGAAGCAGGGCAACTTCTCTGAATGTTTCCGAAGAACGTGCAGAAAATGGTGGGAACAAGACGACGTCTCGAAGTCCAGCTGAGGTGAGGATGGTCTTCTCCTCCACCAATGATCCTTTTCAGAGTCCAGAGAGTGAAGGAGAGAAGGACCCTCTGCCTAATGTGATTAATGTAACCGGAGAAGATGTTGAGGATGAAAACACATCTCACTGTGGTAACAAGGATGCAACCGTGACATTGGCATCAGGTGTCTCTCTGAACACTGGCACCCCTCAAGATTCCGAGCAGCCAGTCCATGGCCCTAAGCATTCGTTATGCCACAGGTTTCCAAATTCTTCTGATCACCTGCTAGTTTCAGAGGACAAAACCAGCTGTGTCAACTGTTCAACGCAGGTATGTGTATCCCACAAGCCAGACAAAATCAGTCTCCAACTCAACAAAACGTCCCTGGGAAACAGGGACCTGGCTGAGGAAAATCAAAAAAGTTCTTCAACCAAGAACCAAAATACAAATGAAGCTGGGATGGCAGCAGTCCATTTAAGGTCTCCCCAAGAGGCTCTCCCAAAAAACGAAGGGGACGCCGTGCATTTAAGCAACAAGTTTCTTTCTGAACTGGAGGATGATGTGTCTCCGGTTGACGAAATGTTGACTTATGGAAGCAGCGATCTCCCGTCTTCAACCGAAAAGAATGCCTCATCCTGGAGCACAGATCTCCCAGCTCCACCCGAAAACCTAAGTGGACAAGATGATGAGGCCACCTCCGGCCCCCTCGACTTCCCTTCTCCACCCGATTCAGTGGCATCTTCTGAAGCCGAAGAGCTTTCCCCACCTTGCAACCTCCCCGCAGAAGGTTCAGGCTCCTCTCCTCGTGCCTGAGATTTCTTTCCATTCTCACCTTCGAATTTCAGCGTAAAAATGGAGAGGGAAATTACAATTGCTTCGAAAACAAATACAGGGGGTCCTCAACTTACACCCTGGCTGTTCAAAGTCACAACGGCACTAAAACAAGGGACTTATGACTGTTTTTCACACTTATGACCGCTGCAGCATCCCCACGGTCACAAGACCAAAATTCAGACGCTTGGCAACTGGCTCATATTTATGACTGATCCCCTTCTGCGACCTTCTGACAAACGAAATCAATGGAAAGCCAGATTCGCTTAACAACCGTGTGACTAACTTAACAACTGCAGCGATTCACTTAACCACTGTGGCAAGAAAGGTCGTGAAACGGGACAAAGCGCACTTAACCAGTTTCTCACTTAGCCACCGAAATTTCAGGTTCAGTTGTGGCCGCAAGCTGAGGACCACCTGTAAAAGGATGGGGCCCTTTACGAAGGCTTGATCTTCTGTGGCTCAGGTGTGGAAAAGGAGGCCTCCGTCACAAAGTGAAGGCGCACACCAAGGATGGCGACACATTAAACACCCGGAGCCACCGCGGCCGGATGCACTTGACAGTCCCAAGAGATGGATCGCCCTGCCTGTCACTGGCAAGGCTTCAATATCAAGATTATACTTACTTCAAGGTCTGATTTTTTTTTTTGCCTGCTGTGGTCTTGATCAATATTAACCTCTAGGGTCAATAAATCTTCGTAGGGGCCTCCAGAGAAGTCATTAGCTTTCATAGAAAATGGTTATTTCTCAGTTAAACTCTGCATTTAATTTTCAAGTCATCCATCTCCTTCCGCCTGTCCCCGCAGCAGCAGAACGGAGACGCCTCTTAAGGGGCACCCAAAGCCCGGATGCCCCACACCGTTTTGGGGCTGGCTTGGCTCATTTATGGGAAATTCTGAGGGAGGGGGAAGGAGGGGAGGGGGGAGAGAGAAGGGAAAGTGGATGAGGAACAAGAAGGGAGGGATGGCAGGAGGGGAGGGAGGACAAAGGGAGGGAGGGGAAAAGGGAAGGGAAAGAGGGAAGACAGAAGGGAAGGTGGAGGAAGGAAGGAAAGTGTAATGGAGAAATGGAGAAGGAAGGAAGGAAGGAAGGAAGGAAGGAAGGAAGGAAGGAAGGAAGGAAGGAAGGAAGGAAGGAAGGAAGGAAGGAAGGAAGGAAGGAAGGAAGGAAGGAAGGAAGGTGTAATGGAGAAATGGAGAAGGAAGAAAGGGAGGGAGGGAGGGAGGGAGGGAGGGAGGGAAAGAAAGAAAGAAAGAAAGAAAGAAAGAAAGAAAGAAAGAAAGAAAGAAAGAAAGAAAGAAAGAAAGAAAGAAAGAAAGAAAGAAAGAAAGAAAGAAAGAAAGAAAGAAAGAAAGAGCCTCCCCCACTTCCGCTTTCCGGCTGTCAAAGTCCTCCAGCCGGGGAAGGAGGCGGGGAGGGCCTTCAGGGACGGAAAGGCGACGATTTACCCGTCCGTCCTCCCCGAGGGGAAGGGGAAGGGAAGGCGGGGAGGAAGCCGGGCTGGGGATTATGGGCTCCGAGGCCGACTCCGCATCACACGTCAAAGCCCTCCGAGCGAAGGGCGCCCGCTTGACGGAGGCTCCGGCCTCCCTATGGGAAGGCCGGGAAGGCCGGGAAGCCCCGCCCCCAGGGCCGCCTCGGCCGCTGATTGCGCGCTGGGCGGCGCGCGGCGCGGAGAGCCCGCCCCCGTCTCCAGGGCCGGCGGCCCGTTGCCAGGGGCGGCCTGGAGGCCTGGGTGGCGCCCGGCCTTGCGCACCGGGCATGGCGGCGGCGGCGGCGGCGGGGCTGGGCGCTCGTGCGGCGCCCCTGGGGTGGCTCTTGGCGCTGCTGGCGGTGGCGGCGCCTCCGCCGGCCGGGGCGGGGCTGTACCAGGCCGGCGTGGACCCGGTGTGGGTGCTGGAGGGCGGCTCGGTGCGGGAGGCGCTGCGGGACGCGGCCTCGGCCTGGCTGGTGCAGTTCTACTCGTCGTCCTGCGGACACTGCGTGGCCTTCGCGCCCACGTGGCGCGCCCTGGCCGGGGACGTTCACGGTGAGCCGGGCATGATGGGGGAGGAGGCCCGGCCCTCGGCCGAGAGGCCCCCTCGGCACGACCTGCCCGGCCCGGCCTAGCGCCCTCCTCCCCGCCGTCCCCAGCCCGAGGGGAAGCCAAGGCGGCGCCGGTGAGGGCGCCCGGTCGGGGGCGCAGGGCTGAGGCGGCCAATTGGTGGGAAAAGGGGGTTTAACTGCAGGGCATCTTGATCCCTTTGATCTTCCTTCTGAGGGTTCCGGACCCCGGGGAGAACTTGCAACCGTTTGCCCAAGAAGGGAGTTTGCAAAGTGTAATTTTCCACTCTCCAGATGATGATGATGATGATGATGATTCCACAATAAGCACGGAATCCTCCAGTCTCTCCAGGCAATGGTGACCTCCAACGCCCATCATTCTCCCCTTGGGGGCGGGAGTGACGGCCTTAGAGAGCCATCTCCTTAGCTGGCTTGCCCACCTGGAGAAAGGTGCTCCCTGGCTTCTCCATGGATGCCTAGGCTGGATCTTACGTCCATGGATGGGCGGAGCAGTGGAGCAGGACCTTAGGTTTGCAGAGATCCCCCCTCAAAGATCTCCGGATACAACTGAGGCCAGAATTCGGGGGGGGGGCATCAGGGGTCTGACTCCCGGATGGCATGTGGCAGGGTGGAAAGAGAAGGGCTTCATTGGGGTAAGATGCCCTCCTGCTTTCTTATCAGGGAGAAACAGGTAGACTTCTTCAGACGGCTGAGCCACAATTCCCAGGGACCTCACCACTGACCGTTCTGGCTGAGGCTGCTGGGGCTTGTAGTCCAACACGTCCTGAAGGCTCCTATACTCTTGATTGCTTGACTATGTACCATCAAATCTGTGTCGATTCTTAGCAGCCCCATAGACAGGTTTTCTCCAGGATGAACTTACTGTATTTTGCATATATTTGTTGTGTTGCAGGTTCAGCCCTAGCATGCTCATGTCGTTGAAAAAGTAGTTTCCAGAGGATACTGATTTTTTATTACTGAATATTACCCATCAAAGAAACTTCGGGAATCTTTTGCCCCGTTTCATGGGCTGCATTGCAGTTTAGATGCCCTTTGTCCAATGAGAAATGGATGTGTCAGTTTGAGATAATATCTCGGCAGCTGAGAAGGGTGGCATATTTTCTAAACACTCGTAAGGCAAGGTGTCAATAACAATGTGGTTTCTTTTTTGTGTTCAGCTGAGTGGGGCCATTTGCAGGATTTGCGCAACCGCTCGCTCTTTCCACACATTCCCTCTAGTTTGTAGTGGCTTAAAGAGAGCAAACATTGGGAAGTCTTTGAGAGGACATAATGTATTTGGCGTGGGAAGCTTTGGATGGTGAAGAAATCTCAGAAGTTTCAAAATGTTTGGTATTTAGCAGCTTGTCCTTCTGGTCTGGCAGGCACTTTTGCTGAAAAGATGCATCTTGTGCAAAGCAAGAGCATAGGAAGCTGCCTCTTATAGTCAGTAGCCTAACACAGTGTTTGTCAACCTCAGCAATTTAAAGATGAGTGGGCTTCAACTCCCAGAATCCCCTACCCAGCAATTCTGGGAGTTGAGGTCCACTCATCTTAACACTGGCCTTATCACAGTTTGCTTTCTTACAATTACTGAGAAGCAGTGCAGAGTCCTCAACTTATTCAAAGTTACAATGGTACTGAAAAAAGTGACTTTTGACCCTTTTTCACACTTGCATCATCACCTGATCAAAATTCTGAAGATTGGCAACTGGCATGTACTGTATTTATGACGGTTGCAGTGTCCCAGGGCCACGTGATCATCCCCTCTTGTAACCTGACACGCAAAGTTCCCCTCTGCCTTTTGTGAATGGCCCAGACCTGCCTCCCAGCTGGCGCACTTAACCAAGTGTTTGGGTTGAGGCTGGCTTGCATTGTGCAAAGGACAAACAACATTTGCATGTCCTTTGTAAGGCTCATTTCATTGCAGTTGTAGGGCTCGAGATGGGGGGGTCAAGGGGGGAAGAAGAGAAGAACAGCCGTGATCATGAATGAAGCAGATAACCCGAAGCCAAACAGTTTCAAGCTTCTGCTTTTTTCAGCAACAAACTAGCTCGTTCCCTATTGTGCCCATCTGTTCCGAGATGCTGATGGTTATCCTGGCGCCTGTTGCGTGGACAGCCTCCCGTCTACAATGGCCATTTTCACCCTGTTCCTAAATGCCACATCTTTTTAATAAAACAAAGAGAAAGTAGATATTTTTGCAGCCCTGCGAGGAACATCTGGCTTAGGGTTGTAAGTCACTTCTGGTGAGATGGGAGGCTGGATAAATTTGATGAATAAATGATGCTTCTAAGTCCTCCCCTTTTTTTATAGAAGAAAGATTGAATTTATTTTTGTAGGATGGGTTTTATTTCTCAGGGTTTTCAAAAGAGAAGCAAATACTCTCATTTTGTCTTTCTCTCTGGCAGACTTTGGACTGTGCTTGTTAAAGAACAGGGTCAGCCCTCTTAGCCACAGCAGCTTCTTTTAAAACTACTTACTTCAAACGAAAGCTAACTTCCACATTTGATGCAGTAAAATTAGTTCTTAACTGAGATGTCTGCAGCAGCATCGTTAAATTTCTTTCTTGATGTTTAGGGCCACCTTTGCTCCTTTTTTGACTTGTACCGGAGACAAATTCCTTGTGTGTCTGAGGATTCTGTTCCTACCTCTACCCCTTCCGTTCCTTTTCCTTCCATTCCATCCTATTCTGTCTCGCGTAGTCTAGCGGTGTTTCTTAACTTCAGTCGTTTCAAGATGTGTGGACTTCAACTCCCAGATTGGCAAAAGGCATAAACGCTGTTTTAATTTCTTTCCTTTCAGAGTGGGAGCCTGCTATCCGAATTGGCGTGCTGGACTGCGGAGATGAGAAGAACTACGAACAGTGCAAAGAGTACGGAATTCAGTATTATCCAACTTTCAGGGTAAGCGCCTGCCGGCATCCTAAAAAGGGTTGCCGCTTGATTTGGCTCCACGTGGTGCAAAATGTGTGGGGAAGGATTTCCCGTGGAAATTTTAATCGGCAACTGGGGTGCCCCTTTGTTCCTCATGTCTTAGTTGCTCTGCTGGGTTTTTGTTTTTGGTCGGAGCTATTGAGCGGAGTCCAGGTCGTTGTTTGTGGCCGCTTTGTTTCAGCTGGCAAAACCTGTTGGTCCTTTGCAGTTTTGTTTGTCCTGGGTGGCCCCTTTCATTGCAGGGACCAGCCACTTTTGCCCTCCGGATTCGTGCAGCATGCCGGGGACTGCCCCTCCTGTAGTTTTAAAACATGTGGCTGATTAATAATAAATATATTTAGACTGGGACCGTTCTACGTTCAGGGATTGATTAGTTTGGGTTGTTCTAAACAGAACCTTTTCTTTTCTCCCTCCCCTCCCTTCCAGTATTTCAAAGCTTTTACCAAGCAGTTTACAGTTGGAGAAAATCATCACGGTGAGTTAACCTGACGGTGCCCTTCCTGGTTCAAGATCAGTCCCTTCCAACGAGGTTGGGTCAAAGGCTCCCGTGTCTTCCTCCTCTGGGAGGGATAAGCCAAGAGCTTTGCCAGATGCCCAGAAAGGATTTAGTTTCAGGATACGTCTTCTCTTTCCTCAGCAACCTCAGATCGGGACCTTCAGACCATCCGCCAAACAGTGATTGATTTTCTGCAGAACCACTCCCGGGAAGCCAAGCCAGCCGCTTGCCCCAATTTGGAGCCAACTCTGTGAGTCCCTTCCTTGCCTGCTAAAAAAGGAGGCTCAGGGGAGACTTCGTTTGTACCAATAAAGGAGAACTGCAGGGTTGGAATGAGGGCTCCTGGGTGCTGCCGGCATCATGAAGAACCAAAGCAGGGCCACTACAAACACAACAGCCTGTCGTGGCATACTCAGAAAGTCAGATAACAAGATTTGTTGTTTATTTGTTTATTACGGTTATTTATTTCATGCTTCTCAAGATGGTTATTCTCAAAAGCTGCATAAACAATTATGAATAAAAGCCCCAGAAATGTGATTTAGAAATATAGGATATTCTAGGGCAGTTAGTGGTATAGGTAGTCCTCGACCTATAACCGCAATCAGGACTGGAAAATTTATTAACTGGGATGGTCATTAAGTGAGTCATCATGCGATCCTTCCTTGTGATCTTCCCATTGGGCTCGCTTGTCCGAAGCAAGCTGGGGAGTCACAAATGGCAGTCATAATGAGCTCGGGGACACTGCGATGGTTATAAGTATGAGGTCACTTTTTTTCAGCACATTGTAACTAGACAGTTGCTAAATGAGTGGTCATAAATCAAGGACCACTTATGTGTTCTGGGAAACCTAACTAAGCAGTCTTCCATAGTGCTCATTTTCTGCCTTCTGCCCTCTTTTTTATTAAAATTTCCACAACCCACCCATTTTTAATGATTTTTTTTATCAGCAAACTGTAAAAAGCCATTTCATAATTTCTGCTGCCTGACAATATGTGAGTTGAAAGCCCTTGCAGATCAGCCATAGACGTTATCAATAGATGTCTTACCTTTATCTGTCCAGTGATTTTTTCACTTAATTTTTCTTAATTCTTAATTAATCATTCTTATTCTTAACAGGCCAGAAGAAGTATTTTCCCTTTTCAGAAAACACAGTCAGCATTATACTGCCATTATTTTTGAAAACGGGAGCTCCTATCTCGGCCGAGAGGTAACGTAATCAGTAAATGTGACGTCCCAGTCCTTTCGATGTAAGGGTGGCTTACATCTTATCTACCCCTGATTGAAATCGGCCCTCATCAAGCCTTCCAGCTTTTACTTTGTAAGCTGGGACGAAAGACAATTCGTTTTATGCCCAACTTCACTCAAACTCCAAAGAAGAATACAAAATACCAGAGTTGGAAGGGACCTTGAAGGTCTTCTAGTCCAGCTCCCTGTGCTGGCTGGGAAATTCTGGTGGTCGGAATTCACTTTGCCTCTCTTTGCAGTCCTAACCAAATGCACAGCACCACTGATCACTCTGCTTTGCTTTCTCCTCCAGGTGATCTTGGACCTGGGTCAGTATGAAAACCTTGCTGTCAAACGGGTTCTAAATTCTGAGGCAGCTTTACTTAGGAAACTTGGTGTTACTTCGGTCCCTCAGTTGTACCTGATTTATCCCAATGGATCCCATGGATTAATTAACGAGTAAGTCTTGACGAATGTGAGTTTGTAGGACCTGCCTTTCCGAGACCTTAAAAGTCGTGTTTCTCAACCTTGCCCACTTTAAGATCGGTGGACTTGCAACTCCCAGAATGCCGGCTGGAGAATTCTGGGAGTTGAAGTCCGCCCATCTTGAAAGTGGCCACGGTTGAGAAACACTATGCGAAAGTAATTTTAGGATCTTCTTAGGCAGCTCCAGATACGATACGTAAAGGTACAGCAGGAAATTGGAGGGAGGTATGATGCTGGAAAGCCATTATGAGGAAGTGGCCGCTTATTTGCTCGCGTGCTGGGGAAAAAGTCCCAATATTGAGCCATCAATCCACTGTGCAAAAACTCTGTAAGCTGTCAGTCACCCCTTGATTTATGGAGCCGTCTGTCAGTGGCTCTGATGTGTTCCGTGCATCACTTTGTAGGCACCTGCAAAAGGTTTGTCCCTGTGGCTGCTAAGAGTTGACAGTAGCCATTTATGAATTATAAATTTTTGCAACCAGATTTCTGCCATCCTGGGGTCTCAGCATTTGCACACGAGACTCTGGCTTCCATTTAAAAGTTTTGGTTTTTTTAATTGTGGGCTGCAGGGACAGCTGGGCAGGGGCGGTGCTGTGGACACGTCCGTAACTATTTTGCAAATTCCTGGTGTAAGCAAGATGGTCAGAATTCTTTTGATAAAGTAGAACTGGGGCAGGAGCAGGCTTTAGTAATGGCTGGGTGACCCTGGTGGCTTGGCATTGGGTGAGTTACCTGGGCAGGGGGTGCCAAAGGGAGCAAAGGGGAGTTGGCAACAGGGAACTCGTTGGCTACCTGTATCGCAGAGGGCCAAATAAATATTCAAATAGGCCAGCCCTTATCGAGAGGGTGCCAGTTCTCCCCGGGACTCTGCGAGGCTCATAAATATGAACCAGTTGCCAAGCGTGCGAAACTCGATCACACGACCGTGGGGAGGCTGCAATGGTCGTTGAGTGTGAAAAGCGGTCACTTTTTTCGGTGCTGCTGTAATTTCAAATGGTTGTAAGGTGAGGACTGCCCGTGTGGCATTTATTGGGGGCTGAAAGGGGCATTTCAGGCAAGCAGCCAGCAGCACCTGAATTTCTGTAGCGACTCGCCTGTTGAGCTTGAGGGTTTTTTTAACTTTTATACTGTCCTTCCACACACAGTTTGAAGCCTCTCCGGTCTTTCTTTTCTTCCCATTTAAAGTCACTCCCGGGAGTTAGAAGGAAACTCGCCTCTCCACTCCCTCTTCTCCAGCCACAGAGGCCAGGAAACACGAACGCGAAGGCATGGAAAGGATCTGACCCGTAAGCAGGAAAGAGCTTTCCCCCCCCCTTTCTTTCAGTGTTGGCTTTTCTCCCACTCCTGAACGGGTGGCTTCAGTGAACGGCGGCTTTGGGGGTGCGAGTGGACCTCCCGGAGCTTCTGTGGTATTCCAAAGGCTGCACTTCAAACATGGGCAGGACTAGTCGGACACTTTTGGTGGGTTTCAAAAGAGAAATCAGTGCCATAAATTTATCTCAAGGCTTGAAATATAAATGTGCCAATTCTGAATCCTGCAAAAGAAGTGCTACTAGGCTGCCCAATGGAAATTTAGCTCTAAATAAAGTAAATAACAGAATAACAAGTGGTCTTCTAGTCCAACCCCCTCCTGAAGCAGGAGACCCTAGGCCATTTCAGACAAACGGCTGTCCGATCTCTTCTTGAAAGCCTCCCGTGATGGAGCACCCTCAACTCCTGGAGGGAAGCCATTCCATTGATTAATTGTTCTCATTCTCAGGAAATTGCTCCTTGTTTCTAGGTTGCTTCTCGATTAGTTTTCCTCCATTGCTTCTGGTCCTGCCTTCAGGAGCTCTGGAGAATAGGTTGACTTCCTACTTCATTATTATTATTAATACTTATCTTTGCTAAAAAAAAAATATCTGAGTTCCAATCCACTGAGGATGAACAAAATGGGTGTACTGACAACAGTGGCCTAATAATAGAAGTTTCTAAAGATAAATCTCCTGTCTTTAGTATTCCTACCTTCCTCACTTGTGCAGGCAAAATAAACCCGCCACATTTTAAAGTATCCGTGTCTCTTTGTTTTTCAGGTCCAAATTATATATGGCTGACCTTGAATCTGGGCTGCATTATTTGTTCAGGATAGAAATGGCCACCCACAAAACCTTGGAAGGTGCTGCGCTGAGGGCCTTAAAAGATGTCGTTATAGTCCTAGCCAAGGTAAACATTTTCAGTCTTTTCACTGCGCTTGCAGTGTGCGGTAAATCACGCTGGGCAGGAGATCTCCTTAGGCTACGGGACTTGCCTAACTAAAAGAACCTCTGACGCGTTTATGGGGAAGGAGAAGATGGGATTCCTGATCGAGCCCGTTCGGAAAGGCGAAATTGGAATCGGGACTTTTGCGGCTGCCTTTCTGTGTGCATTTTTACAGCCCTTGGAGAACTAAGTCTGATCCAGGGAGATTGGTAGGATGCAGTTCGGTCACCAGGACCAGAGTTTAGTCTTCCGAGCTTTTGACTTGTGCTGGAGCCCATCCCCAGGGGACTTCTAGCAGAGTGTGTGCTTTGGGCTGTGCTGTGTGTGGTGTTTGTGTGGCGTCACAACCAGGCATCTCCTGCCATTCGGTCAGTTGCACAAAGAAGCAGCTCTCCTCGGTGCCTCCGCAGCCGATCCCTTTGAAACAGAACAGCTGAACTTCAGTTTCTTGAGTCGACTTCCGTTTCAGCTTCTGCTACCTGGCGATTTGCGGAGCCTGGTTGTGCTGCCTTTCAGTTGTTTTCCCCACCGGCACCCCTGGCAGCTTCAGGGGAAGGGAAGAAAGTTTTGAGAACAGTCCGTGCGAATCTGTCCTTAACTTGGTCTTTCGCTCAGCTCTTTCCTGGCCGTCAGCCTGTGATGAAGTCGCTGGAGACGTTACAGGTGTGGCTGCTGAGCCTCCCGTTGGACCGGATCCCCTACGATGCCGTCCTGGACCTGCTCAACAATAAAATGCATGTAAGCTATGGCTAGTTTTTGGTTGGGGGCATAGAAGGGGAAAAACAAGGAGGAGGAGGAGGAGGAGGAGGAAAGAGGGAGGGAGGGAAGGAGGGAAAGAAAAAGAAGGGAAGGAGGAAGGAAAGAAGGAAAAGGAAGAGGAAAAAAGGAAGAGAAGGAAGAAGAAGGGAAGAGGAAAGAAGGAAGGAGGAGAAGAGGCTTGCATTTGAGCCAGTTGCAGCATCTTGTGTCACGTGATCACTATTTGCAATGTTTTTTGCCCTTATCAGTTGTAAAAATGCCCCTTCTGAAGAAGGGATTCCCTTTGTGATGGTGGCGAGTCAGATGAGCTGCATGCAGCCCTCGACTTACGGCCACAACAGACCCTGGGATTTCTTCCCTCCCTCCCTCCCTCCTTCCTTCTTTCTCTCCCCCTCCTTTTTTCCTTCATCCTCTTCTTCCTCATGCCCTTCTTTTAAAAGTTAGGTGAATCCCTCAAGATATTAGTCGAGGATAGGAACTTTTAGGGGGCCCCCCTCGCCAGGGGTCAGCTGTAGTGCGATAGATTTCTGCCTGACCGACTGTTCCGACGGAGTGCGTGAAAGTGGGACCTCATGCCGCTCTTTCCCCCTTTCTAGATCTCAGGCCTGTTTCTGCCCAGCCGGCTCCAGTGGGTCGGGTGTCAGGGCAGCCAGGTGGGGCTGAGAGGTTACACCTGTTCCTTCTGGAAGATCTTCCACACATTAACAGTTCAAGCAGCAGCCCAGCCCAGAGCCTTGCTCAACACAGGTAAGAAAGGGGAACGCCTCTGCGGGTGAAGTGTGGCTGGCAGGGAGGGAGGGAGGGAGGGAGGGAGGGAGGGGAACTTAAATGGCACTGCAGCTGCTTTAATAGGGGTTGAGCAACCAGCTCAGCCTTTGCCAGGGGTGACACGATCGCAGTCTTCCAATAGCTGAGGGTCTGTCCCAGGCAAGAGGGGTTCAGCCTATTTTCCAAACACCTGAAGGCTGGACAAGAAGTAACAGATGGAAGCTCATAGATCAGCAATCCAAGCTAGAATCAAGGGGAAATTTCCTGACAGAACAAAACCAGTGGAACAGCTTGTACATAGATAGACATAGCTTAAAAAGTCCAATTCCTTTATGTTTTGCAAATATTATGGATTCTCCTCTTCAGAAAATCTATGAGCAATATCTGGGAAATCCAGAGGCTGTGCTGAGTCTGTTAAGTTTGAGGC
Organism: Vipera ursinii; assembly: GCF_947247035.1. Taxonomy (NCBI): domain Eukaryota; kingdom Metazoa; phylum Chordata; class Lepidosauria; order Squamata; family Viperidae; genus Vipera; species Vipera ursinii. The sequence continues at coordinate 8,889,291 of NC_139529.1, read as the reverse complement.
TGTTAGCACTGAAATATCGTCCTGCTTTGAAAACTTGTTTCCTGTTCTGTGACCACAACCCACATCCGCATAAAAAGGAAAGCAGGTGTTATTTGTGGCTTTCAAAACTAAAGAGCGTCTCCGTTAATATCCTGGTGCAAGAAGCATCCCCAGCAGTGAGCTACATAGTTTGAATTGGGTCATTTTTATCCAGATTTTCTTCTTTGGGAGCAGGCTGGAAGTTTCAACCCATTTTTAAAGCTCAGCCTGGCTTCGATGCGACCGTTTCTTGTAATGGGAGAATTGGGTCAGGCTGAAGCAGCAGGATTAGGCCTTCGAGGGTTTCCTCTTCTTATTGCTTGCTTTAATTCCTGTCTCCTGGAGGGCCCCTAATCCTCCCAGCCACAGGTGGAGTTTTATCCTTCGTGCCCATTTTAAAGATTAGAGTGATCCAGAGTTGAGGCAGTTTTGCAGGGAAAGAGAAAGGAAGGATTAGGTCAAGAGACACGACATCTGTTTGCAAGATGCAGGGGGCTAATAAATGAGACAGACACAATCTCTTTCCTCAGAATTATTGAGAATTCAGGGGAGAGGTTCTGCCCAGAAAGTTCTTTCCCTGCCCCGTTGGCCTTAAGATCCCATTTCCAGGAAGACCAGCGAGGGGCCCCGTGAACAAGCACGTCAGCCGCTGCTCTCTTGCAGGTTTTGAGGACGACCCCCGGGTGGTTCTCCAGGTCATGCAGAGATACGTCCAGGATTTCTTCGGCTGCCGAGCCTGCGCAGATCACTTCGCGGAGATGGCCGGAGCGTCTCTGGGTTCGGTGAAGAGCTGGGACGAAGCCGTGCTGTGGCTCTGGGAGACGCACAACGTGGTGAACGCCCGGCTGGCAGGTAGTTCTCAAGGGACAACTTGGCGCTTCTAAGTGCTTCTTCCTGTGTTGGTAACTGGGTGTGGTTTTTTGGTAAATAAGTTGGGTAAATAAATAAAAAGTCAGTTGATCAGTGTGGGCTCCCCAACTAATGCACCCCCTGATGTTTCCTGTCTCTCCCTCCTCTCCCTCCGACAGGGGACTTGAGCGAAGACCCCCAGTTCCCCAAAGTGCAGTGGCCCACCCGGGCCCTTTGCCCCGCGTGCCACCAGGCGACCCAAGGGCCCCCGGCCTGGGACAAGATGGAGGTGCTCCAGTTCCTGAAACAGCATTACGGCAGCCACAACCTGGTCCACACCTACCTGGAGGAAGCCGACAACGCTGAGGAAGGAGAGCGCCAAGGTGGAGGAGAAGCGCTTCTGGAGGAAGCTGCTAGGGAGGCCAAGAAGGGCCGCCTTCCGCAGAAGCCCTTGGGCTCAGAGTCCAAAGGGGCAGACCGCGGGATAGCCAAGGAGGACTCCATGATCGATCCAGGGAAAAGGCCAGCGGGCGCAGTGGCCGAGCAGGGAAGGAAGCAGGCAGTGTCGTTGTTGGGAGTCGGCTTCTCCAACATCGACATGAGCCTCTGCATCGTCCTCTACGTAGCGTCGTCTTTATTCTTAATGACCATGTTCTTTTTCTTCCGCGTGAGATCCAAGCGCTGGAAAGTCAGACACAGCCACCGTCCCTATGTATAGCCGATCCATTGGAAATCAACTTTCGGTCTCGCAATGGCTCTCTCCTGCTCGCCTGCAATTCGGGTAGCAGGGAATCAGGGATTATTTTTTTCTTTTCTTTTCTACAGCGCAACATTTTCGTTTTCAAGGGACCGTGCCGTTGGTCCTCATCCTCGTTCACTGATGTTCTGCTTCTCTACTGGTGGACGCTCTGAATTTGGAAGGGTATACAAAAAGGTGTTTTCCTGAAGAACATTAAAACGGTTCTGGTGATCTCCTTCCTTGGATTACCTAGTGTGCTGTGGTTTATGGAACGGTTCAAGAAAATCGGTGCTAGCAGGGTGTTGAAACAGGTGCTTATGTAAAAACAAGGAGATTCAAAATTTAGATGACAACTGTAAAATATAATCCAACCCGTGTCTTAAACCTTAAAAGAATTGATTTTGACCAGCTCAGAGACAGCCTAAGGAAAATTCCACAGATAAAAACCCTAAAGGGGAAAACAACTCAAGAAGCATGGGAAACTCTGAAAAATAGGATCATAAAAGGCCAGTGTGGCACAATGCGATTGAAAAAGAAAAACAAGAAATCCAAGGAGAAACCAGCGTGGTTGCATAAAGATCTCTCTAATAATTTGAAAGACAAAAGGGACCAAATGGAAAGAGGGGACACAGAACTAAGGCAGAGTATCAGCAGGTGGCTCGGATCCGCATAGATGAAGTCTAATACAATCCTTGGCGTAGAGGCACAGAATCAAAACCACGTGAAGTATTGGTACCGCTTTATAAATTCCCTAGTAAGGCCACACCTGGAATACTGCATCCATTTTTGGTCACCACATTACAGAAAAGGTGTTGAGACTTTGGAAAAAGCACAAAGAGCAACTAAGATGGTCAAGGGCCTGGAGACAAGAACACGAAGAATGTTTGCAGGAATTGGGTATGTCTGCTCTAGTGAAAAGAAGGACTAGGGGTCACACGATAGCAGTGTTCCTGTATTTGAGGGGCTGCCACAGAGAAGAAGGGGTCAATTTATTTTCCAAAGTACCTGAAGGCAGGATAAGAAACAATGGATGGAAACTTAATCAAGGAGACAAGCCACCTAGGACTAAGGAGGAATTTCCTGGCAGTGAGAACAATCGGTGGAACAGCCTGCCTCCAGAAATTGTGCCTGCTTCATGGCTGGAGTTTTTAAGAAGAGACTGGACAGCCACTGAAATGGCGTAGGGTTTCCTGTTTGAGCAGGGGGTTGGACTAGAAGATCTCCAAGGTCCCTTCCAGCTCTACTCTGATTGACTAGATGGAGACAAAAGAGATTAGAAAAAGCGAGTTCCAGGCTGCTTAGAACATCAAATAATAGGATTGGAAGGGGCCTTGGAAGTCTTCTAGTCCAACCCTCTGATTTTGCCGGGGGGGGGGGGGCTTCTGTCTGCACCCAGCACCCCAGTTCTGGATGGCGAAGGGAGCAGGCCAACTGCTGACCCTGGATGGGGGGGCTCAAAGGGAGGAAGCCCCCAGGAGGGGGAATGGCAGGAGTCTCCTCAGCTGCCTTCTGGCTTGCGATTGGAAGGATCAGGGGCTCCACAGGGCCGGGCACGGAGGTCATGACCCTTGGCCTCATCCTGCAGCTTCCAGGGCAGGTGGGGAGCTCTTTCAACATTGCCCCCCCCCCCCGAGACCCAGGAAGGAACCCAAAGGAGTAAAGAATGGAAAGGGACGGGGCTGGAGGCGGGTCCTCGGTGGGCGAGGTCTCCACCCCTAAAGCCGAGGCTGAAATGCAGACCGCTGGTGAGCCGCTGCATCCCAAGTGGAGGCTGTCAGATTTGCTCCGGCCAGTTGCTTCCTTTACTTGCTTCCTCACCTTGGATCCAGCACGCAACACCTTGGGAATCTGAGCATCTGCGGCTCCTCAAAATATTAAATTCGCCTCTGAATCCCTCCTTCCCTCTTTGTGCCCTCCCCTCTCCTTCCCCCTCCTCTTTTCTCCTTTTTTTAAAGATTTGTTTTCAAGATTTGCCAATAAAGCGTTCTGAATCCCAGCTCCTGTGTCTCTCCTGCGGGTTTTCTTGTCCCTTTGGTTTGCCTTTTGTGGGTGATCCCAAGGCGCACCTCAGCCTGAAAAGCAGCCGGAGTTTTCTGGCACCCTGTTCACACCTTGCCTAATGAAGCTCCGTGTAGAGTGGGGGGGTGGGGGGGGTTAGTAACCTCTTTCCTGAGTTTGTCGCGCTTGCCTCCTTTAGCTAAAACCCTATTTTTGTGTTTGTGCGGGGTGTTCTACGGATCACGCATAGGTTAAATTTTGCCGTTCTGCTTTAACACGCAGAGAAATGGGCACTCGTGTATCACACACACACACAGACCAACACAAGAGCTTACCGCCAAAAGACCCAGATGAAAAACTGCCGGCTCTGACTTAATATGATTCCCCAGGAAGGCAGTTGTGCTTGGGTGACTCTGCCATGCTGGGTGCCTGCCTTCCAGCCAGCATTTCAAGAAGGGGGCAGGATGGGGGGCCCTTCCTTAGGGAGGACAAGGGGATGGGGAAAACTACTCGCTCTAGTAACTAGACCATTCCGTCCCCCTTGACACTATCAAAGGGAGGGGAAGGAAATAAAAATACCATTAAATTATTATTTTTAATTCAATTTAAATTCCCATATAAATTCATTTTAAAATACAGGTAGTCAAGAAAGGTCGTAAAATGGAGAAAAACTCAAATGTCTCATTTAAAGGCAGAAATTTGGGGATCAATTGTGGTCATAAATCAAGGACTATCTGTACGTAGCAACCCTTGTGTTTATTCTGCCTATGTTTATTCTGTTCCTCCTCCAGAAGTTGTGGGTGCTCCATCACTGGAGGCTTTCGAAAAGAGACTGGACAGCCATTTGTCCGGAATGGTGTACAGGGGGTTGGACTAGAAGACTTCTGAGGTCCTTCCAACTCTGTCATTCTTTATTCCTTTTATTATTATTATTTATTCTTTTTTATTTATTTTTTATTTTATTTTTTTAATCCCGTCTTGGGATTAAAAGTCCGTCCAGGACTTTCTTGTTGGCTTCAGGAGTTGCGCCAACTCTGCTCAACCAGAGTGGGCTGCCCTGTGCCAAGCGGGCCAGGCGAGCTGTGCGAACGAACCCTTCGTGGGGTGGTACTGGATAACAAGGGGGGGCTCTTCAGCACCGCGGACAGCTCCCCGCGAGCCGCGTTGCCCCCTCGGCCTTTGTTTTGCTCCAGAGCCGGTGGGGCCACAGGAGGAGGGGGAGGAGCGACGAGGGAGGGGGGGCCTCTGCGCGGTTCAGCCGGGCAGGTGGTAGGGGGGAATCCCTCGCCCCCCCTCCTCCCCCCCCGCGGCCACTCCCCCTCCAACCCTTCGCCAGCCCCCCGGCCTGCTCTCCTGCCTGCATTCCGCTTGGAGGCTCCGGGAGCTGCCAGCCGCCGTCCCTCGGGCCAAGGCCGGGGGTCTCTGTTCCGGCGTCCGACCCCGGCCGGGCGGCTCAGCGCCATGCTGCTGGAGCGCGCCCGCGGGGAGAAAGGGGGCCCTGCCGAGCCCTGCGCCTTCGGCCGGAGCCCAGGTAAGCCGCCCCCCCCCCCCGAGAAACGCCGGGGGGACGAAGGGCTCCTGTGCCGGGCTGGCCCGCGGGGCAGGTCCTCCTTCAGGGGGAAGTCCTCTGGTTCTGCGCCCCGCCGCCTCCAGCCAAACGGAAGAAAATCCCGAAGCGCTTCGGGCGGGGGCGGCGAAGTCGGCGGGGTGGGGGTCTTTCTTAAAATTAGGAAGGACTTTCCAGCTTTTGCCGAGCGGTCTTGAATCGGACGGATCTTGAATCTCGTTTGCGCATCCTTATTCTTCGTTTGCGCTGAGGGTTTCCTCTCATCTTTTACCTCCCGGTCGCTTTTATTATTCCTTCCTTCCTTCCTTCCTTCCTTCCTTCCTTCCTTCCTTCCTTCCTTCCTTCCTTCCTTCCTTCCTTCCTTCCTTCCGTCCTTCCGTCCGTCCGTCTGTCTCTTTTTTCTCTTGGCACAAGTCTTTCCTGGGCGAAGGGATGGATTCAAGCAATCCGGGTTCAACTTATGTGCACCCTCTGCTTAATAGGAAATCTTCCTACTCAATTTCATCACTTTCCCCGCATCCTCCTTGTAACAGATGCTCCTTGGGCTGGGTCCCCTTCACCCAGCGGTCGAGGGGGCCACCTTATTTTGGGGATGGAGGGGAGGAAAGAGAGACGGAAAACGGCCAGCGCTCCGCTTGGGAGAGGAGAGGCTGCCCCCCCCCCCACTGCAGCTCACCCAAAGTCGTTAGGACGCGCCTGGCTTGGCGGGGCTGAACAGCTGCCAGGCGCGTCTCTTTCCAGCCCAGGGACCTCCCAGAGCGGGGGTCTTCCGACCAGGGAAAGCGCCCTCCCACCGCCGGTCCCGCTTGCGCTCTGCCGGAGCCCCTCCAGGGCGGCAGGTCAACCGCTGTCCGGGCCCGCAAGCGCTCCTGAAGGCCAGCTCGGGACCCAGAAGCCCCCTACGCGTTTGGGGGTCTTTTCAGAGCCGGGCGAGCTGAGCGTGGGAAAGGGGGAACTCCCGGCGTGCAGCTGGAGAAGCCACAAGTGAGCAGCGTCTCTCCTGTTTGGCGGGGTCCGCTTCGGGACGGTCGCTTGGCCCCTTTCCTTGAGCGCCCGACGGGCAGAAAGGCGGATTCCTTAATCTCGCTGGAAAATAGGCGCGTCTGGATCTCCCGCCGCCCCTGCAGACTCCGGCCAAGGTTGGGGGGGCGGCTGGGGGTCAGGCTCTCTTCGGCAGCCTGGCCTCGCCGGTGTCCCTGACCTTTTGGGCTCGCCATGGCGACCCGGCGGTTTCCAGGAGCTGCTGACGTCCAAGCAACCCGATCGCGGCGGTTCGGCTTACCTGCCGGAAGCCAGGCAACCTTTGCCATCTGGGCCGCTCAGGCGGAGCCCCGCGAAAACCGAACGTGGGAATGGTTGGCAGCCGCAGGGAGGGTTTTTCGTTTTCTGAAAACGGGCAGCAGACCTTGGAAAATATAAGGAAACAGAAACCAAAAAGGTGGGGGGGGGATAGTTGATTTTAAAACGGTCAGCAGGGAGGAACCCTCGGAAGGAGGATGAGCAGAGCGTCTCCGGGATGGCTGGACCCGTCCCGAGACTTTTGACTTTGCGGTCCCTGTTAGGGGAAGCCTCCTCCCGCCCCTCTTCTTAGGCGGGAGGTCCGGTAAACGTCGCGCTTCCGCGTACAGTCTTTAACCAGAAGGCGTTTCCAGGTTTTGGGTTCTCTTGGGAAAGGATTTCTGCCCCTTGATATCGGAACCGACCCTCCGAAGGCCTTTGGACTGGCTTCCAAAGAGCCGGTTTGTAGGTTAGAGAGTCTTGGCGGCTGCCTTCCCTTCTGCACTGGTGGAAGCAGGGAGAGAGGGAGAAGGGGAGGGGAGGGAGGGAGGAGGAAAAGAGGGAAGAAAGGAAAGGAAAGGTTAGGGAAAGAAAGAAGGAAGGATGACAGGGAGAGAGGTGAAGGAGAGGAAGAGAAAGGACGAAGGAAAGGAAGAAAGGAAGGAAAGGGAAAGGGGGAAAACGGGAGGGAGGGAGGAGAGGAAGGATTAGTAGTCAACGAGGCTTATTGCACTTTGAAGATTAACAAATCAGTTCAGAGAGAAGCTTAGCGGAGACCGGAACTTCTTTTCATTTGATTAAGAAAAAAGGAGATAAATCGTCCTGCAGGTTCTTGGAGGAAGTGAAGAATATATTTTAATTTAGAAAGAACGGCTCTTCCGCCTTTTGCGGAATATTTGCCGAGATTTCCTCTAAGGATCCGGTCCGGTCCTTGTTCCTCAAATGGAGCCCCCACAATCGGGTTCCTTCGCGTGGCTGGAGGGAGTGCTGTCGATTTCTCTCCCCTCCCCCATTTCCCCTCAAAAAAATTGGAATCCTTTTGCAAGGAAAAGGCCCCCAACAGGCACAGATCATTCATATTATGTCGGTCAGGGCATTCAGGAACGTTTTAGCTGATTAAGCCACTTTCCCTTTCCCTATTAGTAAATTAAATCAGAATAAATTTGCATATCTCCACAACCTCAGCAGAAAACACCTTCTTGGGACAAACTTAACCAGGCAAAAATCCTCCTTCGCGCTTCCTATTTCCCCCCCCCCCCCAGCTTCGATTCCCAAAGAGCAGAAATTTGGTTTTGCCGTCTGCGCTTTCTGCATTGGCGCCTATTCACAAGTCACACAAAACACGGCTGACTCTGAATTATTTCAGCAAAACTTCACAAATGAGTAAAGGGAGAGAACGTGGATCAAAGTCAAACTATGTTGCCCAGAAGGTCTCCTCCTTCCTGGCCTTTTCTTGGACACCTCTTCTTGCCTCTGTCCGGTAGGCGGAGGCATCCAGGGATCTGGAATCGGATCCCTGCCACGAACAGAGGGGTGGGCTGGATGACCTCGCTGGCTCCTTCCAGGCTAGGATTCTTTCCGTCTCTCTTATGCCTCATTTATAAGCGAAGGGGCTATTTATCCCCCCCATTTCCTCCCATCTCCCACCCACCCCGGCTTGCTCTTACATTCGATCAGCCTCGGCTGCTGCCTGAGAGAGGAAGGGGAGATCCTCGCCAGGACCCTCGGCGGAGACGCTGCTCCGTCTTTAGGTACGGATTAAGCCTCGGAGAGCAGTTGTCGGTGGGTCCAAAAGGACTCGCTCCTCGCCTTGGCCCACGTGGCAAGGAGTCCCCCTGGAAGGCCTCCATCCCTGCTGCTCCCCCCCCCGTCTAATGTCCTCCCTTCCGTGATGGGGGGGGAGAACGAGTGACTCCACCCCCGCGTCCCCCCTTGGGGTAGACTCGACCGGCTCCCCCGCCCCGTCGCTGGCGGCCGGCCGCTGTCCGTGGTGCTGACGGAGCGCCGCTGGCCAGGAACCGGGAGAGGCTCGCTTGGTCTTTAAAGGGGAGGTTTCTGCGGAGGTTTTCTCCGCCCGCCCCCCCCCCCCGCGTCTCTGCCCCCCCCCCCGATCTTCAGTGCCCGGCTGGTCGAGTTTCCCAAGAGCAGGAGGCAAGCAAGATGGACGCGGGGAAGGAGGCGCGGCGGCGGCGGGGGGGCGCTGGCCGGGAGCCCCCCAGCAGCACCGAGACACTCCTGGCGCTGTTGGCGCGGAACCAGGAAGGCCGGACAGGTAACGGGGGAGGGGGAGAAGAAGGGCCGCCAGGGGAGAGGAAGGGCCTGATGGTTCTCAGTCATCCTGCCCAGGTATTTTGCCCCCCCCCACAAGACCCAGCACCCTCCCTGAGTTCCAAGCAAAAATCCCGTTGGGGGCAACGGGAGCAAAGGGGGCGGCGGGGTTCTCCATATCCACCCTTCGCTTCAGGACAGGACACCCCAAAACGAGCAAGGGCTCTGCAGCCCTCCCAGGGGAGGGGCATAGAAGAGGAGGGCTGAAATTGGGGAAGGGTAGGACAACCCCCCCCCCTTCTAAGCCTCTTGCCTGCCCGCGGGAGGAGCAGCACAGGAACCCTGAAGGAGATTCCCCCCCCCCACCCGGCGCCGCCGCCGCTCCGTCGTTGTTTGTTTTGGGGTGATGATGATGATGATTCGGAACGATGGATAATGGCAGATGAACTCCGCGGCCGAGGTGTTGAAGGAGAAGGGGGCAGGAGGGTCTCTTCAGGTGCCAGGTGGCAGCTGAGTAACTTTTTACTGGGTTGGTGGGGAGCCGTGACCCCCCAAAATTGGGCAGCCATTTTCTCTTAGGGAGAACTAGTTGCCGCTGCTCAGAGCCAGAGAATCCTCCAAAAGAGGGAAGGACTCCGAGATGGAGCCTCCTCCGCGCCCAGCTAGATGCCTTTGGCTCCTTCTTTCCTCCCCTTCGTTTCCCTTCCTTCCTTCCTTCCTTCCTTCCTTCCTTCCTTCCTTCCTTCCTTCCTTCCTTCCTTCCTTCTTCCGTCCATCTTGTCTTGTCTTTCTTTGGTCCCAATTCGATTTCTTTTCCTTACGTCTTGCTTCAACCTTTGGTCATCAGTTACCGTAAGCAAGCAACCCTCCTTCTGTTTCCTGTTTCCTTCCCTTTTTGCTTCTCATCCTTCCTCGCCCTTCTATCCTTTTTCTAGAAAGAGGAAGAAAAAGAGCTGGAAATAATAACTCCTCGCCCATTTTCTTCTTCTTCTTAGCCTGGAAACAAGTGACGGAACTTTCTTTCTTGCGCGCGATAGCTGACTTGATTGAGAACTCCGGATGTGGAGAATGCTTAAGTAGGGTACAACACCGAATTTTTAAATTTAATCGCGGAGGAAGGAAAATTAGTTGCCCGTTTCCTAAAACCTGCACAAAATGGAAAAAACAAGGCTGCTGAAATGTCCTCTGCTGGCTTCTGTTGCCCTCTCAAGGGGAGTCATAGCCATTCAAACGGTTTCATTTTTAAGAAGTGAATGTAGACGATCTAATTGCCCTAATGTAATTTTTCAAAAGTCGAATGAGACTTTCCCCCCTTCCTCCCCCCAAAAAACTCCCCCTTAGATAATGAAAAGTAGGGGATTAACTCTAGGGAGAGAGAATAACTCACTTCGTCGACCTTTCCCCAGAAGAGCGAAAATCCTATCACTGCGATATTATTTATGATTATTGATTTGTTATCGGTCAGATCATTTGTAAGGCGGAGAAAGCCTAAGGCGCCTGTTTCAGCTTGACCGACTACCGCCTTCCCGACGAGCGCACTACAAGTCCCATTTTGGGTGGATGATGGGCTTCGCGATCCAGCGTATCGGGAGGGCGCCGGTCCAGCCCACCCCCGCGGTTCCCTGACCGAATTTATCCTCGGAAGAGGAGGAGATGCGGGCGCCTTATTTGCACCTACGGGACCTTTCCTGCTTTGAAGCCCCCCTCGCCGCCGCCATCATCATCATCTTCATCATCATCATCATCATCATCATCGCTAATGCCATCTCCCAAGATCCAGACTACTTCAAGTTGCCAACAAATAAATAAAGCAAACCGGGGGGGGGGGCGTAAAAAGCGCGCAAGCGGGTGGAACGGATGGCCAGGAGCTTGGATCGCCCAGGGCGCAAAATCGTTTCTTGGCCGGGCTCCTCTTCCCTTCCCTGATCTGCCCTCGGGGGAGAGGCCAGACCAGGCGGTGGGGAGCGCTGGGCCGGGTCGGATGACCGCCTGCCTCGGACAGAGCGCAGCAGCAAAGCGGGGCGGTTAGACGTCGGCTCCCTTCGCCTCCGACCGACTCATCGGCGAGGGCTTCAAGTTGATTAATCTGCCGGGGTTCAAAGTTGAGTTCCCTGATTGCAAGCGAAGCTGAACGCCCCCCCCCCTTCCAGATTTTCTTTTAAAAGGGAGACTTGTAGCTAGTTTACACATTTACCGTTCGCCAAATTAAAAACTATGGATTCTTTGCCGGCAGTAGATTGTTATTTATTATTATCATTTAATCTTTAATTCGATGCACAGTCTGGGACTGTTAAAAACCTAACGGTTCAAGTCCTAACCAAGGACCTAAGAGCTGTTACGGTAACATCTGGGAATAGAGGCAGTTCCGAGTAAGGGTTAGGGTTTTTTGCAAAGTCAAAATATTCATGTCGAATAAGTTCAAAATTTCCATGTGCCTCGGCAGCCCTTTGGGTATTGCTCCAAGGGCTCCTATTACTATGGTAAGAGAAATAGTTATATTAATAATTATAAATAGTAGTTATAAATAGTTATTGTTGCATTATTTTATTATTTCTACTTGTACATTGAAACTAATGTCAGATCTTCCTTGAATTAATAAATACCACAGACGGATGTTCCTGCTGTGATATTTACCCTGCAAGAAATCAGGGTAAATCATTTGCTCTCTCTCTCCGAGGCTTCTCAATCAACAAATGAATCAATTTGGGGGACATTCGTAATTTAATTAACAAAAAAGAAGCATAGATGTGGTGGTACTTGCTTCGCGGAGCTTCATGATGATAATGATGACACAATCATCACAATCACAACCAAAGAACAGGCGTTTGGCTCTGACCGAAAATCCGGATTTATTTATGGGGGGGGCGGGGGGGGGGGAAATACCAGCAATTATCTGTGTTTGTTTTTCGTTTTGGTGTGATCTGCAGGAGAGACTTTCTTTCTTTCTTTCTTTCTTTCTTTCTTTCTTTCTTTCTTTCTTTCTTTCTTTCTTTCTTTCTTTCTTTCTTCTTTCTTTCTTTCTTTCTTTCTTTCTTTCTTTCTTTCTTTCTTTCTTTCTTTCTTGCTGGCGCCTTGAAGGGGTTTCCTGGCACAGGAGTTTGAACCCGCCTGGTGGGACCCCCGCTTAGTATGGGAAGCGGGAATAAAAGTAGAAAAGTGTGGGAGAGGGATTTCCTTGGTCCCTCTTGCCTCATTCTCACCCCAGCTGTGCTACAGATGCCTTTATTTTAGAATTATTTTGATTTTAGCAATTTGAGCCTTACGGGGTCTCGAATGTCGGCTTAAAATGGCTAATCCTAACCCCTGACCAGTATGGCTTTTGGGGCACTTAAATAATCTTACTTTTATTATTGTAAAAAAAAATAATAACCAACTGTTCTCACACCTTTCAAAAAGAATCTTTCCCTAGGAAGCAAGAAAGGGAGGGAGAGAGGGAGGAAGAACAAGGGGAGAGTAGAAAGGGAGAGAGGGAGAAGCAGAGAAGGAAGGAAGGAAGGAAGGAAGGAAGGAAGGAAGGAAGGGAGGAAGGGAGGAAGGAGCTGATGGATGTCCTTTCTCTCTTTGAACCATTTCCCCCCAGACATCCCTCTCTGTGCAGGCTGTAACCAGCACATTGTGGACCGCTTCATCCTGAAGGTGCTGGACCGCCACTGGCACAGCAAATGCCTCCGATGCCACGACTGCCAGGTGCAGCTGGCGGAGAAGTGCTTCAGCCGCGGAGAGAGCGTCTACTGCAAGGAGGACTTCTTCAAGTGAGTGGACCAAGGCCGGCCTTCCCCTCCTTCCTCCAGCCCTTCCCCTCACCCGCACTCCCGACTTTTCAGGAGCGTGGAAGGAAAGAAGGAGGGAGGCACTCTCCCTCTTGCAAGAGTCTGCGAATTCCAATGAAGACGCTCCCGGTGCCGCCACAATGTGATCCCCCTTTCGCCACTTTTCACCTGCCGGCTCCAAACGTTCTGAATTTTTGCATACTCGTCATGCAAAGAAAATGAATTTCTCCCGCTTTTAATCCACAGGAGGTTTGGGACGAAATGCGCAGCCTGCCAGCAAGGCATCCCGCCCACCCAGGTGGTGCGAAGGGCCCAGGACTTTGTCTACCACCTTCACTGCTTCTCCTGCGTGGTCTGCAAAAGGCAGCTGGCCACGGGAGACGAGTTCTACCTCATGGAGGACAGCCGGCTGGTCTGCAAGGCCGACTACGAGACCGCCAAGCAAAGAGGTGAGTCTGCTCGGCTCTTTCTCCACCTGCCCGGCCTCCAAATGGGGGGCGGGTCCCGCCTCTCACAATTAGGAAGCCCCAAGCAGGGGAAAGCCGCTGAGTCCCAGGAGCCATGGCTATGATGGGCAGAATTATTTCTTTGTATGCTTGTATCCCACCTTTATTATCTTTACAAATAACCTCAGGAGGTGAACGTATCCATAAGAACTTCTTCCTCCTCCTTGACCCCTTTCACACTCCCACAACTCCGTCCGCGTGCAAGTTCAGCTTCTGGACTTTGACCTTTTCCCTCTTGGGAACATTTTCAGAGGCCGAGTCCACAGCAAAGAGGCCTCGCACCACCATCACCGCCAAACAACTGGAGACCTTGAAAAACGCCTACAACAATTCTCCGAAGCCGGCCCGGCACGTCAGGGAGCAGCTGTCTTCCGAAACAGGCCTGGACATGAGAGTGGTCCAGGTGGGTGAAAAGACTGGAGACCGGTGGGGAAACAACCCAGCCGACCCAGCCGAAGGATTCCTCCATCGATTGAGCCACGTTATTGTAATTACTCGTGATTCTTACGGTGATTATTGTTACTATTGTAAGCCTGTTGTGAGCCGAGGACTACCTGTGTTGCAAATCCTAGCATTGAAGCCGTGTGGGATACAAACAGAGGCGCCTCGTGGCCTTCGGCCAGACCTAGCTTTAGCCTTCTTATAGTCCTGCGCTTGTCTGAAGGGTCACCTGCCTGAGCAGGGGGTTGGACTAGAGGACCTCCAAGGTCCCTTCCAACTCTGTTATTCTGTTAAAGTCAATGGGGGGGGCAGATTCTCTGAATGACCATGTTACTAACTTAACAACTGCAATGAATCAGTGGCCAGGAAGGTCGTCAAATGGGTTAAAATTCGCTTAACAACTGTCTCGCTTAGCAAAAGAAATTTTGGGCTCATTTATTTATTCTCTAAATAAAATAAATAAGCCAACCTGCCCCTCCTTTCGCCCCTCCAGGTGTGGTTCCAGAACAGGAGAGCCAAGGAGAAGCGCCTGAAGAAAGACGCGGGAAGGCAGAGGTGGGGCCAATATTTCAGAAACATGAAACGCTCCAGGGGGAATTCCAAGCTGGACAAGGACAGCATCCAGGAAGAAGGGCCGGACAGCGATGCTGAGGTCTCTTTCACAGGTACGCGCAAAATCCTAACTGCGGGCATGCCAAGGAAGGTCAAAAAAGTCAAGATGGCTGCCACAATCATGGCCTTTTTCAGTGGGCAGGGCTTTGATTGCAAAGTTGTGTCCACCACTTTGATATTTTTGCCTCCCGTGCCTTGCACGGATACTCACGACTGTGCTTGTGGGTTGTGAGAATATTACTCTGATAGTTCTTCAAAGGAGAGTCCCAAAGGTGCTTTTTTAAAAAAAAGGCAGCTGGAGAACAAAGCCCAGCTGCCTCTTGAAAAAGCACCTTTGGCACATCCGTGAAACTGGACGACCGAGAATCTCCATCGATGTTCTTCGAGGGAGAAGCCGGATCTTCTTCCAAAAAAGAGCATTCTTTCTCTCTCTCTCTCCCACGTCCCTGTTTCCTTTTTCCAGATGAGCCTTCCATATCCGACATCAACCATCCCAACGGGATTTACAGCAGTCTCGGGGAAAACTCCCCCGTTCTGGCGAAACAGCCTGGGAGCAGTGGCAACTTCTCCTTGGAACACGGTGGCATCCCAGCTCAGGACCAATTTCACGATCTCCGGTCAAACAGCCCGTACGGGATGCCCCCCTCACCAGGGTCCTTACAAGCTATGTCTGGCCACCCCTCCTTAATGTCCAGCTTGGTTTACCCAGACCACGGCTTGGGCCTCGTAGGCCAAGGTGGACAATCAGTGCCTCAACCCATGAGGGTGTTGAGTGGGAACGGACCCAATTCAGATCTCTCTTCAGGAAGCAGCGGGGGCTATCCGGATTTCCCAGCCAGTCCGGCTTCTTGGCTAGATGAAGTTGACCATGCACAGTTTTGATACCGGACTGGAGAATTCCTGGAGCTCCTTCAGAAACTGGACATCTGCCTGGAATGACCCAGGAGAGCCAGGCGAGTGGAGAAGTGTCAGCAGCAGAGACGAGAAGGAGGGACAGGCCAGCTCTTGACCAAGGATGGCTCCTGGAAGGAGCGGAGGGGGTGAAGGGACCGTGCCCAGCTTCTTCCCCAGATGCGGCTGGACCCGAGTAGACTTTTTGCTTTCCCAGTTCGATGAAGCCTATGTGAGTATCAGGAAGGCGGTCCAGAGGGGCCACGGGGGTTCCTCCGCCTGTTCTCTGTGCATTTGTCGTGACAGGGTCTGACCCAAGAGAAGATATTTTTTTATAAAATCCGAGGAAACCTGCCACCCGAGGGGGACAGAAGAGAAACCAGGATAGCCTTAGTTTTCTTTCCTCATATGTGAGTAGAACAAGAAAATGTGTTTCTGGGATGGCCGCTTCCCACTCCCTAAACAAGAGACGACAAGGGTCCCTTCCTTGGTTTCCTTCCTCACTCACTCCTTCCCCCTTTCCTTCCTCTTCCTCTTTCCTTCCCTCCCTCCCTCTCTCTCTATCCCTCTCCTTCTTTCTTCCCTTTCTCCTTCCTTCTTTCCTCCTTCCTTTTCTTCATTTCCACCTCCTTCCTTTTCCTCTCTCTCTCTCCTTCCCTCAAATCCCCTTCCCATCCTCTTCCTCTTCTCTCTCTCTCCCCTTCCCTAATACTGATTTCCATCCAACCAAGAAGCTTTAACCTCTCCTTTTAATGAGCATTTTTGCGTCCACGTCTCTCTCTTTCTATTCAGGATGCTGCATTCAGCTTCGCTTTGTCCACCATCTTTCCTTCCCCTTCCTTCCCTTTCCTCCGCCCAAAAAGAATAAAACAGCCTCAACGGTCTAGATTTTCAAAAGCCTAGCATCGAGTCTCCTTTATTTTTATTTGTATATGTATGTATATATGTATATATATAAAAGTCACTGTAATTAATTTGTAGGCTATTTTCTATTGCACTGTAAATGAGCTGCTTTAGCTGTACAGACTGAATGCCATTTGGATTGGCTCGAAGAGGGTCTGCTGTTTTTTAAACAATTTCTGATATGGGAATGGATATGTGTATGGATGCTTTTTAAAAATCACTTTTCTTTACCAGTTTACTTCACCAATTACCAATTTCTCCCGTGTGTCTCCACTGATCAGGAGGCAGGTGGTTTTGCCCTTAGGCAGGAGACACGAAATCGGCAGCTGGTGGGAGGGGCCTGTGTACCCCCCTTTATTGATTGGCATCCCATAAAACCAACCGTGTTCTCAAACAGACCTGGTTAAAGAGGTCGCTGTCAATAACGTGCATTTCCATGCATCCCTTATAGCGGGGAATCTGCAGTACTGCAGACACCGCCAGCACCAGAAACACACACACACACCCCACTCCTTTTTAAGAAAATGCTTAGTTTGCAGTTTTGATCTGTGTCTGTGCATTCAAAACTGACAAAGCTGCTGGCCAAACATTTGCTAAAGTGGTTTCACTGACAACAATTGTGCAATACAGTGGTAATCCTTGACTTATAACCATTCATTTAGTGACTGTTCAAAGTTATAACGGCACCGGAAAAAGTGACTTATGACCCTTTTTCACACTTACGGCCGTTGCAGCATCCCCATGGTCATGCGATCAAAATTGGGACACTTGGCAACTGGCCTGTATTTATGACGGTCGCAACATCCCGGTGTGTGTGTGTGTGTGTGTGTGTTTCACGTGATCCCCTTGGGCGACCTTCTGAGAAGCGAAGCCAATGGGGAAGCCAGATTCACTGTGGCCAGAAAGGCCATAAAACAGGGCAAAACTCACTTAATGACTGTCCCACTTAGCAACAGAAATTTTGGGTTCAACTGTGGTCCTAAGTCAAGAACTATCCATGTCTGGGTTTTTTTTTTTTTTTTGTCTTCCTTTGTTTTCTGCGATGCCACCCAGAGACGGAGGATTAAAACCAGCTGCCATTTCTCAAGGTCTGAATTTATTCACTTCCGTGCAGAAGGGGAGGCGATGCAGTTCAAGAAAACTCACTCGGTGGATCGATGTGTGTTCCAATGTTTGTCCAGTTTGTGTCTTTGCTTTCCAGTTGCCAAACGCTCTCCCACCTGGACCAGTTTGTCCACATCTTTTATTAAAAATCTTTAAAATTTAGGCTCAATTTTTGTATGTTCAAGAACAGCCCGGTGACAATTTTTTTAAAAAAACAAAACCACTTTGATTGTCCCTTTATATTGTGTGTTTTCACAGCAGCCAACAACAGACAGATTATTTCAGTATGACAAAACAATATATATCTATATATCTATATCTCATAACCTGTAAAACTAAATATTAAGTGTAGGTTATGTGTAATGTTTGGTGTCTCTTTCTCTCTAATCAAATACCATTAACATTTGCAATAAATTTGTCAGCTAAAGATTGATGAGGTCTTTCACAGAATTTAATCTATCTTGATTTAAAACATGCACCCTGATTAAAAGAATCAGATCCACCTCCAGAGCTCTGCGGGCCCCCAGGGGCAGCCTGTAGCTATTTTTCCATGGCCAAATATTCTTTTAAGTTAAGAGAAAAGATGGGAGAAACGTCTAACCAACGTAGAAGGGCTATAGATTTTTTTTAAAAAGGTGGCTTATTGATGGTGTGGGATAAATCCTTATCAAGTTTGCAGTTCACAAGACTGGAGATTATTCAACAGACATTTCCAAATGCAGTTGTACAGGCATGCAAACCTGGATGGAAAAAAAATACAGCGTGGAATTCATCAGAAATACGTTTCACATTTTTCACGCAGAACGTTTTTAAAAAATAATCAAATGTGGCTACAGGACTGAGGCTAACTGTCTTAAATCTTTTGATCTTAAAATTGCATTTGTTCACAAGCTGGATTCCGTGCTGATGGCAATATGATAAAAGAAGACAAGCTGTAATAATATATTTTTTTAAAAACCCTAACTTGAAATGATCTCACATGGCTGTCCTGGTATACTGTACATCCCGGGCATTTGTCCATTGAACCTGTCAGTTTCCTAAACCTTCTATTTTGAATTTTGCCCCCCCCCCATCCTTTCCCCTTTTTTTCCAACTGAGCAGCAGACCGAAGAGATGAGAAACAGGGATGTTACCTCTGCTGTGCTAAAGCAGCCTTTTAACTTGACATTCTTTCCGACAGGTCTTGAGAGAGAAATTTGAGAAGGGGTAGCTGAGTTGGTTTGTTTTTCCTGTGACTTCTTTCCGTGACTTCTTCCTTTCTTTAGCTTCCAAACAAGCCACCTTACGTGTTGTTTTTCCAATTGTATGAAAACATTTGCTCTGGAAGCTTTGCTGGTTGAAGAGAACATGTAAAGTGTGTGAAATAAATTACCCAATGAGTAAATAACGAATCAACTGGCAAGAAAGCTCCTAAAGGATATTTAATGGGATGTGTTGGTATCAAAATGCCAACCGAGGCTGAGCTGCGGATTGCTCTGCATTTAGACAGAGATCTAGAGCTTGATTTCACTTTAATTATTATAATTACCAAGATCAATATAAGGCAAGAGATGGGCAAAGGGGGAGGGAAGAGTGATTAAAAAACTTATTTCTTTCTTTCCTTCTTCCTTCCCTTCCTCTACTCCTTCCTTCCTTCCTTTCTTGTTCTGTCTTTCCTTTGTTTCCTTCTTCCTTCCTTCCTCCCTCCCTCCCTCCTTCCTCTTTCCCTTGTGTTGCATTGTTTGATGATTTTAAAAAAAGAAAGTATACATTTCTGAGTTTAATGCCAACATCTCCACTCAGTTAGAAACGTTAAAAGGAAGAAGGAAAGAAAGATCTGTGTGAAAAACACCCCTAAAGATAATATAGGCAAATTTTGAATTTCTGACTTTCCCTTTCTTTCTTCTCCAATACAGAGTGGTGTAAACTGTAAAAAAAAAAGCAGCCACACTCTAACTATTTGTATTTACTGCCCATGGCTGCATACTCTCTAGAGCATCTAGCGAAGCCTCCCTAGGCAGGAGCTGGTTCTGAGGCTGGACTCCTCCCGGCTAGGGTGGCCCATTGACCCGCCTGCCTGCTGGGCTTCCAAAGGTCTCCATTCCGCCCGAAAGACACCTGAGAATCGCCTTGAAAGGCAGTGAAAGCCAAGGGGAGAGACTCAAAGAGAAGAAAGAAAAGAACAGAAATGAAGCTGGTTTCCAGGCAGCGCCAGACCTGCTAAACTAGGGAGTTATAAATAGCCAGGTGAGAGCCAGGGAGACTGACATTTAAACCGAGATTGAAAAGGAAGGAGCATTAAAGGCGATTAGTAAACCTGGAGTGACTTCTGCCTCTCTGCAGCTTGCAACACGTGTAGTGACCTTTCATTCTCCACCGCTTTCTTTCAGCCATTTCCCCCCCCCTCCCCGCAAACTAATTTCCCTTTTCACAAAGCGGGTCTCTTCCATTTGGCGGGTGGATTTTATTTCTGTTTAATTGTCTCTGAATCATCTTACCTTCAGATTTATTTACCTTGCAGATTCAACTTCTACCCTTCCTTGGGGAGTTTAAAATCAGGGCGTTTTCCCAAGACCTTTTAATATGCCCCTTTATCCGAAGCGGGATTTGCCAAATCAGCTCAAACAGTCACGGGAACCACGGTGTAAAATTAAATATTAAAATGGATGATGTTCCTGAGTGGGTGCAGAGAGAATGGGCAGTTGGCTTCAGGACTGGTTTTGCCAGATTTTTTTTAAAAATAATTTCATTAGAGTTTACGAATATAAAGACAAAAGAGGAGTGCAAAATTAGAAAAATAGGAAAATAAATTTAAAAAGGGAAGTGCAGAGACAGGAAAAAAGAAAACAACATGAGACATATATTTGGGAGAGAAAAGTCAGAGTACTGTCCCTTTTCCACTTTAAACAAATAGTTGATTGTGTGTGTGTGAGAGAGAGAGAGAGAGAAAGAGAGGGGGGAGGCATAATATCCTTTTCTCCTTTTGCCCCTTCCTCAGCAATTCTTCACGGGGATTTGGCCTCCCCCTATCCCTAAGCAGAGGGGGGGCAATTGTGGCTGGCGTCCCTTCCACCCCTGGAAGACCCGCCTCGCCCCCCCCCGCCCATTCATGAATGAATGAATGAGAAAGAAAGAAAGAAAGAAAGAAAGAAAGAAAGAAAGAAAGAGAAATAGGGTTGCACTTGAGGAAGCTGTAATTAATTTGTGCCTTGGATATGTCCGTGATCTTATGCACCAGAAGATCCACATGCATAAATTATTGTCACATTTGTGTAATTACATATTTTATTATGAAGTGCTCTTTGATGTTATTAAAATGTAAATGCTTACTCCAGAATATAAGCCTGCTTGAATACAATTTTATTTTACTTTTATGGACAGAATACTTTCCTAATAGGCATACTTTTAAACAAAGAAGGAAATCTGCCTGCTTCCCGTTGCTAGGATATGATCTTTTTTTGACGGGGTGGGGGGGCCCCCGGAATCTTCCATTTCTTTCCCTGATTCCGCATAAATGTAGGTCCCAAATACCTCCAGCACGTGCAGTTTTTGCAAAAAAACTGGGCCCTGGGGATGTGGGCAACGCTGCATCTTTAAAAGCGTTTGGTGGTGGAAGTTGGGGTCATCAGCAACGCCGCCCCTGACAGATTTATAAACTGCTAAGTGTCCCCTCGGGATGTCTGAGGGCTTCCCAGAGAAGAGCAGCCTGCCAAATCCAGCTGGCCCAGCCAGGCTGCCTGAAATCTAAATTAATTTGGGAGTCGCCTTTATGGCTGCTGTGGGCGAAGCACGGGAAGCACGGGAAGGCGGGCAGGCGAAGGAGGAAGCGGCCAAGATGCCCACCTGCAGGTTTCTCTGCTGGGAAATCCCAGCCTTGGTAGGAGGCTCAGCAGGAGGAGGAGGAGGAGGAGGAGGAGGGGAAAATAGGAAGAGGGAGGAAAGAGAGATGGGAGGACGGGGAGAGAGAGAGAGAGAGGAAGAAAAGAAAGAGAAAGAGAAGAGAAAGACAACTAAAGACAGAAAGAGAAGAGGGAGGGAGGAAAAAAGAAAGAGGGATAGAGAAAGAGAAGGAAGGAAAAGAGAGGGGGGATGGGGAGAGGGAGGAAAAGAAGGAAGGAAGGAAGGAAAAGAGGGATAGAGATAGAGAAAGAGAAGGAGGGAAGGAAAAGGGATAGAAAAAGAGAAGGAGGGAAGGAGGGAAGGAAAAGGGAGAAGTAGAGATAGTAAAAGAGAAGGGAGGGAGGAAGGGGAAAGGAGGAAGGGGGGAGTTACTCTTTTACCCAGGGCCTCCTGGGCCCCAAGGGGCTGGGAAGGGGGGGAGGACGTGGGCCCCCTCTAACCCATGGGCTGGAGAGCAGAGCAAGGCGAGTTCTCAGGCCGTGTTCCTCAACCTTGGCAACTTGACCATGGGTGGACTTCGACTCCCAGGATTCCCCTGCCAGCCGTGTTTGGGATGGTCTGAGGTCTCCTGCCTGAGCAGGGGGGTTGGATAGAAGACCTCCAAGGTCCCTTCCACCCCTAGGATTCTTTCTAGGGTCTCAACGTCTTTTAAATAAACAAACATCTCGTTGTCCTTCCCGGGCAAGGAGGCTGAAATCATCACATCATCGGGGGGGTGGGGGTGTGGTAAATTCTCACTTTGGGGGGAACAAAACTGGGCTCCGTATGGCAGTAGACGGTGGGCTTTGGCAGGGGGGAGTAGCCCAACACCACCACCCCCAAACAGGGGAGCTTTTTCATTAGTGGTGCTTGACACACATCTGCCCTGGACACTCGTCAATCCTCAGCTGCCAACTGGCTCGTGAATAAATAGCATGCCAGGTTGAATGATGGTGCAAGCTGTGGCTTTGCTGGAAATTTGGGGGAATCAGGAGCTTTTTGGCCAATGAGTAGAAAGCCAGAGGCAGCCCTGGACGCTCGTAGCTCCCAGGACGGAGGTACTTAGGCTTCTAGGGGGAAAAAAACTTGTTTTAATAGGTCAGGAGACCACAGGGAGATACATTTACACACATACACATAATTTATTTAAAACGTCTATATAATTATAAATTGTATATATAATTTTACTCTTTATTAATTTCTAATTTTATTAACACTTCCCCTTTATCCCCTTTCTGCAGACTAATATTTAGGCAACAGGCAGGGATTCAGAATCTAATTAATGACTGGCTATTATGCAAACCCCTTTTTCATTAAACTAAGTGTCTTATTAAAATATGTAAGTTATTTGGATATATCACCATTTGGCATGCGAAAATTAATAACCTTGACGGGGGACATTTTATGACTTGCCTTCCTCTCCGGTCCCCTCCCTTGCCCGAGGCGCTGTTCCCCTGACTAGTAAATAATATCCTGCTCCAAACTCAGTTAATTATCTTGACTACCAATTTCAGTGTTGGTTGAAAACAACATTTCAGTTGGCATCAGAACCGGGCATTGGCAAGGGAGCTGACAGGCAGAAAGCTTTAACACGTACACAACATACTGTCAAAATCCTTTCAGAATCTGATACAGAATCCTCAATATACATTGCCGTGTTTCTGATATATTTAGGATTCGAAAGAATAAAATCTACACCTCATAAAACCTGATGTCAGTTAGAGAATCAGATTCATAATTCTGATCACATGCAAACTTATTTCAGCCAGAGAAATGTGCTTGTTTTTTTCCTCCCTTCTACCAATTCTTATTCCATTGGATGAACGAGAAGCTGCCTTTAAGTTTCTCTGAGAGAAGAAGGGTGTCAGGTCTGCTGAGTTACTAAAAGGAGGGAAGGAGAAGGAAAGAAGAGAAGAGAGAAGAGAAGAGAAGAGAAGAGAAGAGAAGAGAAGAGAAGAGAAGAGAAGAGAAGAGAAGAGAAGGAAGGGAGGAGAGGAGGGGAGAGAAACAATTTGGACAAACGTGTATATATACAAGATGTATATAATCAACAGGGGAAAAATCCAGCACATTGAAAACAAAGAGAATGAAAGTTATTTTTTCATTTGTGGAGAAAAAGAAAGCTTAGAAGTCGAACATGAAACAGCCAAAAACTGCAGTGAGTCACTTAACAAATGTGACAAGAAAAGCCGTAAAATGGGACAAAACTCAACACACGTCTCACTTAACAACATAAATACTGGAGTCAATTGTGGTCGTACGTCGAGGACTACCTATACGCAGTATTATTTTTTCAGGCTGTCACCAGCTTAATTGAATCAATCGATGTTCAGGTAGCTGATTGTAGCTGTGTGATCCTCAAGCACAACCCGATCGTTTATAGCATTTATGCATCCTCGTTACGGAATGATTAAATGCCAGGAGGGTTTTGTGCCCACCAGCCATGCCAGGTGCTGCAGACAAGAAAATCCCCCGCTGCAATTCAAACAAAGAAAGCCCCCCCACCCCCCCACCCCGATCAAAAAACAAAAGTCACATTCTCCCCGGTCTGGTGCAACACTCCAATCTAATTGCATTAAAGGAAGGAATGTATTTTATTCCCTTTCTGTTTATATATGGATTGTTTATGCCGGTGTGTGTTTTTAAACTAATTCCTCCTTCTTTCCTATTGTAAAGGATTTGTGTCTGTAATAAATAATACAGGTTAAATTACAACCTCTTTGGGCTTAAAGTTTAATATTCCTATTGCTGATCTCCATAAAGAAATTGTATCGGAGGCTGCTGGGCGTACAGCTGCGCTCATAACCATAATGGAATTACGAAGTCGGAGCTGGCCAAACCGGAGGAAGCTCTCCGATCTGGGGGAAAAGGTAAAAGTTCACAGTTCAGCCAGCACCCCAATTATTTATCTCCCTAATAACTTAACGGGCTGAATATATTACTTGTCAGTGACCTCAGTGTGTAATCACAAAGGCCCGTGGTTGTGTCACAAAATATGCCGGACCATAATAGGTTGGACTGCTGTAGTGGGCTGCAAATGTTTGGATTATGCTAATGAAAGCTCGCAGCCAAGGGCACCCCAAGGAGAGGGGCTAAAAAAATTAAAATAAAGCATAGAGCCCTCACCGGATTGTCTGCTCTTAGAAAAACTCCTGGCTTTAGCTCTCAGCGTTGCCCATCGTGGAGAATATTCTTCACTTACAGTCTGAAGCACAAGTGGGCGCAGACGGTTCTCGGCTTACGTCCATTCATTTAGTAACCAAAGTTACGACACCACTGAAAGAAAAGTGACCTCCACTTATGACCATCGCAGTGTTCCTGTGGCCACGTGTTTGTGACTTAGGTGCTTGGCACCCAGCACGTGTTCATCCCACGTGGCTTCAGACAAACAAAGCCTGATTTGCTTAACAATCGTGGCAAAAAAGGTCATAAAATGGTGTCTGGTCACTTAAGGGCTGGATTGCTGAGCGTCAGAACGAGGAACCCTTGGCGCTCTCTGAGCTGGGTTGTTTTCTTGCGGAGGTTTCATTACCCAAGTAAGTAACATCATCAGTGCTAGGAAGGAGTGGGGTTGGTCCCTCCCTCCCTCCCAGCACTGATGATGTTACCGAGTTGGGCAATGAAACGTCCGCAAGACAAGTACGCAGCTCAGAGAGCACCAAGGACCCCACGGTTCAATCCTGAGCTACAAATATTCTCCTTTTTTAGGATCAGGATTTCCAGTGCCAATGGTCGTAAGTCGAGGACCCCCCTGCAGATTCCTCCGAGCCATTCCAGGTTCTCCATCAAATTCTTCCACCTGGATCGGCCATTCCTTGCACTTTAACCTGCAGCCGTCTGAGCTCTTCGCCAACAGCCAGCCATTCGAGGTGTCTCCACGTATTGATCAGTCTGGGGGGCTGTAGCAATGGAAGCGCTGAAGGTCTTGGTCACCGGCCCTCAAATAGATTATGAATCTCAATCCAATAGACTGATCTTCACACACCCGGCGGATCCCAGGCTGCTTGCAGGACGGGGGGGGGGACAAAGAGCAAGCCCCCCGGAATCAATGGAGTGCGTTAATGATTCACAATTTATCGAGTTGCTGCCATTTTAATATTAGAATAAATGTTATATGGTAAAGAAATGGGAACAGAGGTGGCGGCAGAGAAAATATTTCTTTGAACACTCCTTTTCTGCCGGGTAATTATGTGCAAAGAATTTTATGACCTGTAATTTATTGGGACTCACTGAGACATATAACTCAAAATCCTTATATATTTAGTGGAGCATTCAGACCCCCCAGAGCGGAGAGACCTTCTAACGGGGTCTTTGTGTGGCTGCCCATTTGTGGGCTTGGCGAAAAAACGCTGCATCCTTTTGAGATGGGAGAGGGGTCTGCAGGGTGGGTGGGTTTGCGTGGGTCTGTCTCAGAATGGGCCCCACAGCCCACAGCATTCAGAGAAGAATCAAAGAAAGAGGAAATAAGGGGTGTGCGATTAGAATTGTCGCGGAAACCCTCACCAAGAGATAAAAGGCTACTAATCAAATAATAGGGGGGGAAAACAGAATTAGATGCTCACAAAGAACTGGGCCTGAACAGGAGGCAGAAACTGCAGGTCAAGGAAAAAAGGGGAGAAAAATTACTTGCAGTATCCATTCAAGGCTTCTGATGCCAACTCCGGGTGCATATTTTCTGGAAGTCTTCCCCCGCCCCCGAAATGGCAAACCCTACCAGCCGCCTTTTCATCAAGAAAAGCTTAATTTATGGCCGGCCAAGAATAACAAATCAAACCGCTCGTTGATTTATGCTCTCCAGGATCCGATTGACCAAACCAGCCACACAACCTTTTCGAGCACTTTAATAAAGTTTTAAAATATAAAATATGTATGCGTGGATGCTCCTCCACTCCCATCCAAATTGTATGTAAATAATACCTGAAGACGGGCGAGTGGCTCCGAGCGTCCCCCCGCCCCCCGTCTTTTAATTATGGAGAAAGACACAGTTGGGACCTTTAGAACCGCAGCTTTAACATCCCTGATTGAAATGATGAAATGCATTAATGGATGGCATTTGCAGGGGGGGTGGGAGGGTCCTCAGGGCCGGGCTGCTCTGAGTCCCAGGAAGTCTTGGCCTGGCCAGATTAAAGGGGAGAGAGATCCCGGGCACTGGGGGGGGGAGGTGAGGGGGTTGCAAAGTGGGGCAATCTGCCGCAGGGACACAAACCCACCCGCCAGGTGTGTCCCTTTAACTGAGGCTGCAGGCAGTCCTCAGCCACAACGGAGCCCAACATTTATGTTGCTAAGTGAGACATTTGTTAAGTGAGTTTTGCCCTATGTTATGACCTTTCTTGCCACAGTTGTTAAGTGAATCTAGTTTCCCCATTGTCTTCGCTCGTCAGAAGGTCGCAAAAGGGGATCACGTCACCCTGGGATGCTGCAGCCGTCATAAATAGGAGTCAGTGGTAACATTACATTGCTGTCTAAGTCGAGAACTGCCCGTAACTCATTTGCAAAATGTGTGCGCCACTTTAGATGGACACTAAGGGGCTTATCACTAGTACGATAAAACAGCAGAAGTCACTACGTTTAAATGAAAGATAAACTAGGTACTATTTTTAATGAAAAGTAACCTATTTGACTTGACAGTCTGGTTTAGCATTATAAAAACAGGTGACCGATCTTTGAGGATGGTTTTTCTTTCATTTCCCAAAGTTTAGTAACATAAACAGCTGGGCAAAAAATTCCGAAAATTGTTTGATGCAGATTTGAAATAAAATATATGGATTAAAGAACCTCTAGACATCAAAATTATTACTTTCCAGAGCTTAAAAAAAGTATTTGAGAACGATTATGTATTAATATTTACTCCTACTGCCATCTCAGTCCTTGTTCTGAACTCCCTTAAAATCCCCTCCTATTATTTTATAATCCGTGGCAAAACATCCTCTAAGCTAGCAATATCCAGAAAAATATTTACAATATTCATTTTGTATGTAGGTTTCTACAAAAAAAGGATCCTAGCATTTCTTTTTGTTCTCTGACAATAAAATTCTCTCTATCTGCAGAATTCAAATCTAAGAATTTACAGAATTTAATGACCGCGACTGACCCCCAAATTCTGTGGCTCCTTGAGGCGGTTGTTAACTGAATTTTGCCTCATTTTACCAGCTTTCCTGCCACAGGTGTCCAGTGAATCACTTGTTCAGTTAGACACACAATTGTTGAGTGCCTTTGACTTTAACGTTGACTTTGTTTGTCAGAAGGTCTCCAAAGGGGGTCACGTGACCCCGGGGCTCTGCGACCGTCGTAAATACGAGTCAGTTGCCAAGCGCCTGAATTTCGATCACATGAAATGATGGGAATTAAACAAATGTCTTTCTGCTTTCCCAAGAGGTCAGCATGGTTGACCCTGGGAGTATCTACAACAATGTTTCTCAACCTTGGCCAGTGGAAGACGGCTGGACTTCAACCCCCAGAATTCCCCAGCCAGCATTCTCCTTGCTAGAGACCTCCCTTCTCAACCCACTTCCCACGGTTTCTAAAGCTTCTGCTGCCCTCTGCGCTCCGGAGAGAGCAACGTCTCTCTGCCCCCTAAATTCCCCCTCCTCCGCCCCACAACCACCACTAATTTTCCGAGACCCAAGCTGACAGCTCAACTGGCTTTGTCGCTAAGACTATGGGATGTTAGGCCAAGACTTATTGATCCGGCAATATATTATCCAGAAATGCTTGCTTGGTCTTTCACCAGGCTAACTCCAGGGCCTCTTAAAAGAGGGTTCACCAAATTGTCAATTAAGTGCAAATCAATCCTCGGCGATTTATCAAGGTGTTATTTTGCCAACGTCAACCGGGCAGGGAAATCAATACTTTGCTGACACTGGGGAGCCATTGAAGCCGACGAGGGAGACAACGTCTTGTGGGGTTGGTTGGGGGCAAGAAGGGAGGAGGAGAAAGATCTGCTCAGGGTACATTCTGGAAGCCCAGGCAGAGAGGATGAAAACTCACTGGCTAACTCAGTCTCATAATCTCACCCAAACCTACAACATAGAGTCCTAGGGATGGGACGGACCTCCGAGATCTTCTAGTCCAGCCCCCTGCTCAAGGCAGGAGACCTTATGTCATCCTGATCCAGTCTATTTTTGAAAACCTCCAGTGATGGGGTGTCTACAACTCCAAAGGATTGCACTCTCAGCCTCAGAGAATTTGGCCCTGAAGAAAGCAGGCACAAAGGCTACCCAAGGCGTGCATATCCTCCACTTTTGAAAAATAAATAAGAAATAAAAATATTTAGGCTTCAGCATCTGCAGCACGTTAATGCCTGGTGCTGTTCTCATCTTCGCGTGTGGCTTTCCAAATCAGATTAAGAGTAATCTGCCCTAGATTCTGTCCCAGATGGTTCATTTCTTAAATATTGAGAAGAATTTTGCTGAGCCCTAATTCCTTAATCTGGGGGACCAAGGGGAACTGATTTGGAGAAAGGGATGGAGGGGGGGGGGAAACAAGTAGCCGACTTACCACCTTTCATTTAGGGATCGTTCAAACTAACGACAGCCCTGAAATTTAAAGGAGTTTTTCACCCTTACGACCGCTGCAGCATCCCCAGGGTCATGTGGTCAAAATCCAGGTGCTTAGCAACCGGCATGTATTTGTGATGGTTGCGGTGTCCTGGAGTGGCCATTCCACACGCCCCTTGACCACTCAAGACTCTAAATAAACGGCAAGAGACTCCAAGGCAGCCTTAATCTGGAGTAAAACTGGAGTTTGCCTGGTGGATCAAATGAAATCAGGCCCGGCTTGGCTGGAGCTCTCCAAGGTCCTGGCTGTGTCCTCCTAATGCTGCTCCTGTTCTGCCTGGGTGACCCCAAGATTCTCACAGGGATAACAGGAGACCCAGCCTCTCTTCTAATGCCTCCATCAGGCCATACGTCAAGCCGTCCTAAGGCTGGCTTCACCAGGCCCTTGCCCATTGGTTCGGCTTTCTCTGCAGCTGAAAGCTCTCCTTTTAATATCCCATAACAGAACAGGAAGAAGGATGGAGGGGCTACTTCCTGCCAGTCGGTGACAGATCTATTTCTCACCCAGTTATTTATTCATTCAACTGGGGAAAAATATCTTCGGGAGGAGCGTGCCTCCCACTCTTAGAATCTCACCAGCAGGAATAATTTGAGCCCCCTCTCTTCCCCAGAGAGTCTCAACTTTATTGCAGAGTGATTGAGAAAGAAAGAAAGAAAGAAAGAAAGAAAGAAAGAAAGAAAGAAAGAAAGAAAGAAAGAAAGAAAGAAAGATATTCTCTTAGGTGAGGAGCAGGAGGAGGAGGAGGAGGAGGAGAGAAACAAGTCCCTGATTGGGGGGGGTGACTCTCTTGGGCCCCTCTAGCCCTGCTGACTTTTTTCCTTCTTCCCATTTCTTTGCCTCTTGATTTATCCCAGCCCCTTTGCCTCCCAATGCATCGCAGAACAGCTGGCAATAAACGTGATAAAATACTGGAGCCGCTCAATAAGCTGTTCCGGAAACTTTCGCCAAAACATTAAAAGGGAGAAATCTGCCTTTTGTTTTTCCCAGGAACCGAGGGGCTGATCGCCGGCCTGATCGTATTAGACAGATAACTATTGATCCGGCTGCCGTTTATCCTGGCAGCCTCATTTCCATCAATGACCGGGCTGGCGAATTAGCAAGGGAGCCGTGCCCCCTGTCCCCGCCGGCCTCTCTCGCTGGGGGACTGACAGAGGCGTGATTTATACGTTACCACCATCCAATTCGTACGTGCGAGTTGGCCGGGCAATTTAATTCAGGAAAAGGAGATGTTTGCCTATGCAAATGTGCCTTAACATCAAGACCCGGCATCTTTTGGAGCCCTTTGGATAATGCCCAAAGGGGTGACGAAGAAACACGCTTGCTCCTTGCATTTCAATCAGATCTCCCCGGATTATTCAGAGATGCAACACGCAGAGGCAACACGAGGGTGGAAAGAGAAATAACTAACTGGGAGAACGGAGGCTGAAAACAGTCTCCTCTAGAGGAGGACTGCAACTGCAAGAAGACGGAGAGAATTTTCAGAGCAAGGAAATGTCTAAGGATGTCCAGGGATTTGAAAGTTTGGCGGGAGGGTCTGGTCTGCATGTGTTGTGCTACAAAAGGTTTTCCTGGGAAGCTGGTTTTCCTGCTTGCCGTAGCACTGGCAGAACTGTCCCAGAGAAAGGAATTTGCACCTTTCCAGGGCAGTGGGGCTCTGCACAGGCCCCACGATGGGGGGGAAACCGAGTCCACGTGCCTGGCTGGAGGTCCGACACACCGCATTGCAACCAGGCTCTCTGCGAAACAGAGAGGGTCCCGCGCCACTTTCAGGATAAAAGTAGAACACGGGAGGCCCAAAGGTGCTTTTTCAAGAGGCCACTGGACTTTCTTGGTTCGGCTTCAAGAAGTTTCGCTTCTCATCCAAGAAGCTTCTTCAGTTCTGCTTGTTCTGCGTCAACTAAAGAAGCTTCTTGGATGAGAAGTGAAACGTCTTCAAGGAAAAACCAAGAAAGTCCGGTGGCCTCTTGAAGAAGCGCCTTTGGGACAAGGATGGCCTGGATGACTATGCCTCTCCCTCTCCTTTGGGGCAGCCCCTCAGACGAAGGGCCGATTGTCCCTGTCACATTTTAGTTTTTCCATTTTGTTCATTTGAATTTGCAATTTTTGTTTGATGAATAAATAAAATAAATAGATGCATTCGGCTACAAGCAACAGCTAATCCTACAAGTTATCTTGGCTGGAAATCCTGGCTATTGCATCAGAAGCAGACCAATTTTGGGAAAAACTGATTCTGAGGCTTAAAAAAAACCCCTGCCCAGCACGCTTATTGACATTATTAGATCACTTGGCAGAATCTGCACCCTGGTCTATTTCTCTCCACTCATTTTACGTTCCATTTTCCCCGCAGTAATAACAAGGGCGCAATAGCAAATTAAAAGCTGTTCTTGTTTTTTCTTTTAAGAAAACTCTTTTTCCCCCCACACACTGGGCACTATGAAAACCTCTGCATTTAGAGGTGGGGGTGGAAAGGAAGAATAGGAGAAAGAGAGAGAGAGAGAGAGAGGAGAAAAAAGAGTTTGCTGCAACAAAAGGAAAATCAAGAGCAAATTATTTTCCAGATTAGACCCTTTTTTTTTGGGCTTGGCTGTGATATTGCCCATTTTTCACAGCAGACAAAAACATTTTCCAGGGGATCAATTTCCCACTGCAAAGTCGGCTCTTTTCAAGTTATAATCCATCATATTTTCCTTTTGCAATCTCCGGGTGTCCAAGTGTTTTAAGTTTCCTATGAATTACTTGATTGCCAGCCTAAAAAAAGCCCCTTCGCCTCCCCCTGAAATGAGAAAGTGGGGTGCTGCCCCTGCAGGTCAAGGACTATTAGATGGCGGAGCAGGTGAGGCTCTTCCCAAACCCGCCCCCCCCCCGTATTGGCAGTCCTGTTAGGCGTTTCATCTGTCCCAGCGATCCAGCCATCAATCACCAATCCGGCCTGCTCAATATGCTGCTTACGTAGACATTACTCCTTCAGGGAGGCTGTTAAGATGAAGTTCTCAGTGGGAAGAAAACAAAAGACAAAAATCGGAAGGAGGCAGGGGAGAAAAGGCTGGCTGGGCTGGAGGGAGGACCACCAGCTGGAGACGCCATCCGACAGGACCGTCAAAAACCAGGCTGTGATGCGAGCAACAGGTCCCTTGACGGATTTATTCCGATGCTCCGGTATGCGCGGTGGAAGGCGAACCATCTTTCAACCAGGAGGGCTGGTGGACAGGCAGGCGCGGAGGGAAGGTGGAAACTGCAACGGTGGCTTGATTGTTCTGTCAAGGTGATTGGTGGGCCGCCTGACTGAAATAATGGGGTGGGGGCCGTGGATGGGCCCAGTGAGATGAGCAAGATGACTTTGAAAGAGGAGGAGCCGCTAGGGAAAGGACCTGAGAGAGGGGTCTTCAGCTTCATCCACTGATAGAAGAGAATCTCTGTAGCTCAGGGTTGAACTGTGGGGTCCTCGCTGCTCTCTGAGCTGGGTGATTTTCTCGCAGACGTTTCGTGACCCAACTAGGGAACATCGTCAGGGCTAGAAGGCTTGCTCTCCATTTATCTACACTCCCTTCTAGCCCTGATGATGTTCCCTAGTTGGGTCATGAAACGTCTGCGAGAAAATCACCAAGCTCAGAGAGCAACGAGGACCCCACAGTCCTCCTCCTCTCCTCTCGGAGACCCCAACCCAGGATATCCCATTAACTAATTTGGGAGAAACCTGAAAAACAGAATCATTACATTAATTTGAATTTCCCGTCTTTCCCTCATTAAAAAAGGCAGTTGACCTTTGACCTTGCCCCCCAACCACCAGCTGGGAGAGGAATCCACACGTGAACTCCTGCAGATCAAGGCTCCAGCTGTCCACTTCAGCTTGGGTGAAAAACCAAGCAAACAACGTGGAGGCCCTGAAAGATTCATGTTTCCCTATTGAAAAAGTGGGCCTCGACTTACGACCACATTTGATCCCAAAATACCTGTTGCTAAGCAAAACAGTTGTTAAGTGAGTTTTGCCCTGTGGCTGTCATAAATGGCAACTGACTCACGTTTATGACAGTTGCGGTGTGCCGGGTGATGTGATCCTGTTTTGCGACCTATTGACAAGCGAAGTCGAGCCAGGTTCACTTAACAACTGTGTGACTAACTGAACAGCTGCAGCAATTAACTTAACATCTGTGGCAAGAAAGGTGATTAAAATGGGACAAAAATCAGCTGCTGTCTTGCTTAGCGATGGAAATTTTGAGCTCATTTGTTGTCGTAAGTCAGGGACTCCCTGTATTTTGACTGAGAAACTACAGAGGTGAAAATCAGCAGATCTATAGAGTGGCTTCCAATTCCCAGCATTCTCTGCCGGGCCAGGGGAATTCTGGGACGTGTAGTCCTTATGGCAGGTAAACCTCAAGATAGCGATGACATTGGATTTCCAGTTTGGGCGTCCTTTTCGGCACCCTTGATATCCCTGCAGATGTCAGTTTGTCGGTGATCCTGGGAGACCGACATGTAACCCCCTCTCCCTCTGGCCTGGCGTTCATTTTTTAAATGATATCCCGCATTAATATTTAACACAGAGCATTAACAACAGATCCGTGGCGAACATTTGGCAGGCCTCGCTCTGGGGACAATGGGAAAGGATGTAAGCCGAGTGAAAGAAAGCTGAGGGGAAAAATAGCCTGATATAATGTCTGTCACCGGGCAATTATAGCAGACCAGATGAATAATAATCTATCGCAGAGCAGAGTACAAGCAGTGGCTTAATTTGTAAAAAATAAAAGTAGGAAGCCAAGGTATGAAAAAATAATAAAGAACTCTAATAAAGAAAAGCTAGTGGTAGTTTTGGACAATCACACATTTTGTCCAGGACAACGCAAAGACCCTCCAGGTTTGGCTGAAGTTTTGATTTTGATGGGTGAAATTGTTTGATCAGCTATTCCAAATCAAAGCACTTGCTGGAATTTAGCTCAAGATGACCACCCAATTAATATTTTATACAGTTATATAATTGCAATTCAACCTGGCAATTACAGTCATAAATCGTGACCCACCCATTTTAAGACCTTCTTAAGCGAGCGCGCTCTTCTAGGTTTTGACCCATTCTGAAAAGGTGGACAGAATAATAAGCCCAGATAAAGATGAAAACCTTCAGCCACTCAAAGAGGGGAGAATGCACATTTTATACAGGTATTTTTCAAAGCCAGAAAGAGAAGCATTTTTTTAAAAAGGCCATTTCAGCTTTCGGCTAACAGTTCTCCCACATGAACTCTGAAACTCAGTCCGGAGAAAGGGACCTGCTGGGATCAACTGGTGGTCTTGGATTCCCAGGCCCAAACAAAACCCCTAAACTTCATTAGTGCCCAAACAGTGCACACTTACAACTCCTTAATTGCTCTACAATCCTGCACACAATGGTGGGTTTAAGGGCTGGGAAGAGACTTAAGGGTAGAAAATTGGACCAGTCTTGATTTTCAGAAAAATGCTTCCGCATCAGGCGGAGGCTGGATCGTTCACAAAGCACATTCTGATTGCTACAGTCTATTCTTTGTCTGGCCCTGAAATTTAGATCCCTCCTTGGCAGGGGAACCTGCTCTTAATCATGGCAAATGGAAACAAACCAGGGTCACAGAAGAGAAACAGCTAAATCTCCTCTCTTTTGTCTCTTGTTTTTCACTCTTTTTAACATTGTAAGCCACCCAGAGTCGCAAACGGGCAGCCAACAAAATAAATAAAAATAAAATAAATTGCATTTTAACCTCCCTCTCTGTGAAGTTAGATCACGAGTCTCTTCCTGGCATAATCTGCCCTCTCTATTCATCAATCGCAAGTTTATTTATTTTTTTCATTTTTATGCAGAGTCCACAAGAGGCTTCCAAGCACAAATAAAGGTAGATCAAGTCTTTTCTCTAATCAAAGAAGCCAGTTTATTTTGATTCTTATTTTCTAAGGAACTAAGGAAAACTGTTGCAGCCAGTTGGCCCACTGATCTACCTGTTGCTCGAGTTTTTCCGTTTATCACCTGTAGCCCAATGAATCTTTCATGGGTTCTCTATTCATCCGCGCTCATTACCTCCGCTCTTAACCCTGCTCTCCCAGCTAAGAGCGGGATTAATGACAGTGTTACATATTTATATTATTTAAAAGTCCCTGAAGGAAAAAAAAAACAGATAATCTCTCCCTGGCGCAAGAGGGAAGGGCTTCAAGCGCTCTGGGCTGGGAGATATTTTATGAGCCGTGGCTGAGTTCACACAACCGGCATAAGTGATGGCTTTGAGTGCAGGTGAACAAGCCCCAGTTGACAGGGTCACATCCAGGGAAGGAGGGGTGAAGCTGAGTCAAACGGCAAAGCGGTGTTTCGTTGTCACATCACATGTTTTGCATGTGGCTTTGGTGATTTTGATGAGAACCTGCTGACCTGCAGATGTCTTTTTTTTTGTCTCTCTTTCTCTTTTCCTTGCATATATGGGAAGTCCTCAACTTAACGAGCAAAACGCCCATTACTAAGCAAGTGCCCCATTTTATGACCCTTTTGCCACAGTTGTTAAGTGAATCTGGCTTCCCCTTTGACTTTGTCCGCCAGAAGGTCTCAAGAGAGAATCACAGGACACCGCGACTGCCAAGCATCCAAATTTCGATCACATGACCCTGGGGATGCTGCAATGGCCGCAATGGTGAAAAACGGTCCTAATTCCCTTTTTCCAGGGCCGGTGTAACAGTCGCTAAACGAAACGTTGCAAGTCCAAGACTGGGTCCCTCTCAGGCCAGCTCTCCCTTTGCGTCCGGACGTCTGGCCAGAGACGCCAGCCGGGCTGCGAGGCTTTGAAACAAAATCCGGAAGAAAATGTATAGCTGAGCTTTTAAGAGCTGAGATCCGTCCCTCCAACGGGTCGATTATTGGCAGGTTCCATCCTGCCTTCCTTAAAGGGGGAAAAGGAGGAAGGGGAGACTTGCACTCAGACCTGAACGTCACAATCATGGGGGGCATTTTATTTTAAGGCCGGCAGACTTCCTGTCGGGGGTCCCGCAGCAACTATGGCCCCTTTGCTCAAGGCACGAAATTGACTCTCTGACCCCACTCTGTAATCCCAAAAGGTAATTAAAGCTGCCGGAGTCCAATTAAATCACTTAATTAGGGACCCCGTTGACTGTGAGCTCGAGAAGGGAAATTGTTTATGGGCAACTCTGCCGCTTTGCATTCCGGATTTCCGTTCTTGGGGCAAGGTGGACGGTGGAGAGAAAACAGCTCCCCTCTGGAGAGAGACAAATACAGGCAGCCCTTGGGCCCTGGCTTTCCAGCATCCTGGGCCCTGAGCCACCGTGCCCGCCTCACAAGCCACACGCTGGACAAAGATATATGCGGTTGTGGAGCCTTCAGTTGTGGACTTCTCTCTCCAGCATCCTGGCGCTGGAAATGGCAGTTTTTTTGCTCCGCTGCTGCCGTGTGGAATAACTCTTGCTAAACCAGAGGGAGGTTTGGGATTGTCAACACCACCTTATCCTGGCGGGAGATGAATGTCTGAAACGTGTCAATAAATCCATAGAGAAGCCAAGGCCCATGATGGACATTCAGGAGAGGATGTCAGTGCCAAATGGGTCTCAAATAGCCCCCCCCCCCGGGTCTTCAGGTCTGGCTAGGAGCACAACCGCCCTGCCCCTTGTTAATCATGGGCACTTTGAACGGGGAGGGGGACACTGCAGCCCCTTGGAGACTCCTGACCAAGTTTGTCTTGGGTTGGGGGGACAGCAGCCCAGGGAAAGCCCACCGGTTTTCAGCAGAGGCTCATTTTGCCAAATGAAAATTGACATTTTGGCTTGAACTTGGTGACCTCTGTCATTACATTAATGGCCTCCAAAGGGGAGCCAGGCCAGGTTAGGTTGATGGAGTTGTATGGATTGGTTAAACTGCGGAGCCCCGGAGGAAGGGGGGGGAGTTGAAAAAGATAGTTGCAGGGTGGGGGGGGACAAAATGGTTGAAATTCTGTCCTCGGTGAACTTCTGGCTGGTGGCCTGGGCAGATCTTTTGCCCTGCGTCCTGCCAATTTAAGCAAAGCACACAGCATTTTGCAGGTAATATTCTCCTTGCTAGGATCACAAATGAAACCCAGCCCGGGTTGTGACAGAATAATTTTGGAAAATCATAGTACCATAGGGCTGGAAGGGCCGCTCAGAGACAGATCCAACCTAGAACTAAGGAGAAACTTCCTGACAGTGAGAACAATTAATAATTAAACGCAACATTTCTTTTTCTTTCACTTCTTTGCAGGATGTAACCACGCTGAAATTTTAAAACAACTAATTCTGATTTCATCCTTGTTAGCAACAAGATGTATCCTAGCATTGTTTACTTACTTAATAGCTTGTGGGTTTGTTTGTTTTCTTAATGCCTTTTTTCAACAGTTAATATCTTCTGTTATTTTCGGCAGCTACAGCTGGCAGTCTTGTCTCCAAGCCCACACAGATGTTTCAGAAGTCACTAATCCGGAGGAAGATTTAATGCTAAGGAAAAATGGGTTACGTAAAGACGTCTGATCTTCTTAAGAAACCAAGCCCAGGGCATATTGAATGCCAAATGAGACTATATAAACAAGGAGCGGAGGAGAAACAGCAGGCCACTTGGCAGATATTCGAAAAGACAATGACCCCGGTCGTTCAGCAGGCTTCCCAAGCACCCAGTTTGCAATGCTGCCATTCGTACAATATGGATTTTTCTGTCTGTGTGTGCAATTCCCACAGTATGGAGGAAGCTGAGGAAGACGATGCAAAAATATCACTTTCATGCTTAGACAGGTCCTCCTCCTTGCAGCTGCTAATTGAAAGCGAGGTTTTCAAATAGCTGCAACTGATGGATTGATGATGTGCCATCAACTTGATGTCCACTCTTAGCGACCCCACAGATGGGGGGGACAACTATGGCCCTTTTATAACCTGTGGACTTCCAACTCCCAGAATTCCTGAGCCAGCGTGGAGTCCACAGGTCATAACGCGTCATAGTTGCCCACCCCAGCCACAGGTAGATTTTCTCCTGGAGGAACTGTGCCCAACCTGGTCCATTAAATCTTCCAACAGGGTCCCCATCACCACAGGAAAGGAGTCTAGCTATGGTGGTCATCCTCTTCGCTTTC
This sequence comes from Vipera ursinii, assembly GCF_947247035.1. Classification (NCBI taxonomy): domain Eukaryota; kingdom Metazoa; phylum Chordata; class Lepidosauria; order Squamata; family Viperidae; genus Vipera; species Vipera ursinii. Next base: position 8,851,846 of record NC_139529.1, on the reverse strand, counting down.
TTTCCGTTGATTAATTGACTGACTTCCTGTTATTCTATGTTCCTGTTATTCTACGTTCTAAAACTTCTCCTGGACTTGGGACTACTTGTGGACATGCTGATCTTCACTGGTTTACATGAAGGCAGCTGGGATCTAAGCACTTCAAAGTGGTCTAAAATGGATCTGGTGAATAATGTGTGGCAATCTAAGAGCGAGGGTCATCAGAAATTCATCTGTTTTTGCCTACATTCTCCAACTTTATCCATCAACGTGACACAGCAGTTAAACAATCACAAAGACAAAATCTCAAGGGGCTTAACCCTGAACTAAATAGCCAGGGAAAATGAAAAAAACAACAACCCTTTTCTCCACTGGGAGAGGAACAGTGTTAAGTTTCTGGTGAACCTGGCTTGGGCAACCGGGGTGGGAGAAGGCTTTCCTCCATTAGTTCCCCCCATTGTGTTTGTTCAGGCTCAGGTGTAAGGAAGCGACACCTGTCTTCTCAACTAAAGAAAGCCCTCTCATTTTTCACTCTGTATTTCCATGAGTTCCCCCACCACCACCTCCAGAACCACACGATTCCCAAGTCTCAGAAGGAGAGTTCTGGTTGCCGGAGACGACAAAACTGCAATCCACACTGCTTTAATTAAAAGCTTTAATTAAACACAAAATACCCTGAGTGCTTTATTAGGCTGGGTAATTGATTTAATGCTCTGCTCGAATTCTATTAAGTGAGAATCCTGGCTCTGAAGTGAGCTGATGGGACGAGCCAGCCAAGCCTTGAGGGTGGCAGTTGTGTACATGGCCCGCATCTTTGCACATCCAGCCAAATGCGCAGCCGAAAAGAGCTACAAATATTCTCCTTTATTGGTATTTTATTTTTATTTTAAAAGCCACCCATACTTTATGCACAATTGGCTTGCCAAGTAGGCCAGTTCTGTAAAACTCTTGCTGATGAATGCCCTTCTGCCATCCTCTGCTCTTTTTCCAACTTTTCAAGAGTTAAAACTCTGTTATTTCACCTGATTTCCCTTTCCACTCCAGTTTACTAGAAGGGAAACAAAAGAACGCAATGAGATTACCGTTAAAGAATTCATTTGAAGCCCACAAACATTTAACAACACCCAGTTAAAGGACTTTTTATGAAATAATGCACAGGGATTTCCCTTCCTGAATAGTATTGTGATATTTGTGTGTGTTCTGCAAGTAGACAATGAGCACTTCAGGCAGAGGAGTGCCTTACGTTGTGCAGCGTTTGGGAAATGCCAGTGTAAATGAGTTTACACTGGACTTTCCCCAATTTCTAGAATGACTCTGAATACTAGAAGTTTACCATACAAAAACCACAGCCGATGGCTTCAAAAAATGTTGGACATCAACGGGGGGGGGGGGGGGGGAGAGAGAGAGAGAGAGAGAGAGAGATGGACCTGAGTGAAGACTTCACAATGCAGAGTACTGTGCCTTATAGCTACGCCTATCTCTTTTAATCTATAAGTGAGGACCTGAATGAACACTTCACTCTGCAGCAGAAATTTCTACACTTATATGAACAAATGGCTCTCAACATTCTCCACTGGTGGGGCACCCACAACCTCTGAACGCCAACCGACCCACTGATTAATTGTTCTCATTGTCAGGATGTGAAGGTCTAATAATCCGAGGCATCTGGAGGGCACAGGGTTGGGGAAGTGGGGGTTCTCTTCCCCCCCCCATTAGAATTATCTAGCCTGGGCCATAATTTTGCTAAGGGCTCCCTCTAGTGGTTACATGTTAGGAGTACTAGTCAAGTTTTAATCTCAAAGGTGCTTTTTCAAAATGAAACTGGACTTTTTTTTTCCCTTGAGGAAGAAGAAGAAAAACGTTTCACTTCTCATCCAAGAAGCTTCATCAGTTCTGATGGCGGGTGATGGAAGGAGAGGTACTGACAGTTGAGACTGGACTTCTCAACTGCCAACATTTCCCTTTGAAAAAGACTTGGTGTCCTGACAGTGAGAACAACTAACCACCGGAACAGCTTGCCTCCAGAATTTATGGGTGCGTCATCACTGGAGGTTTTCAAGAAGAGATTGGACAACCATTTGTCTGAAATGGTATAGATAGGATCTCCCGCTGGAACAGGGGGTTGGACTAGAAAACCTCTGAGGTCCCTCCCAACTCTCATTCTGCTATTCTGCTTCCTTCCTGTGCAGAGAATGGAGAGCATTCTTGATCACTTTGACTGACAGCGAGGACAGCAGACACTGGCCGTGACCATTTCCCCAAAGCTGAAGGGATCTGAAAGCCGATTCTTTCACCCAACTGAGAATAAAAAAGACCGGCGGATTCTATGCCTAAAATGAAGTTTTTGTCCTGTCTGCTTTCCCATCATCCTCTCTTCTCAGGACAAAAAAGCCATCGCAATTCATCACTCCTGGGGATCCGAGTTATTCTACTCCTGATTAAATTAGTAAATGCAATCAGGATCTGAAGCGATTTAATTGGGAGAATTTATGGGAACCTGACAGTTTTATGCATGTTTGATGAAGTATTATAAGCCGGGTTTTTTTTATTTTGCATAATTTAACTTTAAATTCTGCGCAGGAGGAGGAGGCCCCCCATCACCTATTCATGACCCAAATAAACTCCTCTAAGATGCATGTATCTATAATTTATTTCAAGCTCAGTGTCTGCCACAGGTTGGTACGGCGGTTCCCTCCTCTCCCTGTTTTGTTCTATTGCCGAAGTGACAAATATGTTGAAAGTAATATTTGTTGCTCTTTGGCTTGCGCTATAAATCTTTGGCAATGCATGCATTTCATTTAAAGTTTTGAAAGAAAAAGTCACCGTTTATAGGGCTGCAAGGGTCAAATAAATCCACACAGACCATCTAAAGCATAATATTCTCTGCCGACTGCCTGTAAAACCCCATCAACATAAACCTCGTTCAATCAACAGGAAGACGAGCTGCATCATTAGTGAAATTAGCACCATGCTGGGGCAAAAGACTTAATGCAGCTCACTTTTCCTGCAGCTGAATTTATAACTAAAGGATGATGAAAGATGCCAAGATGGTGTTTGATCTTCTTTCATATTATCCTTCACTTCCTGGAATTGTCTAGAAAATTTCCTCTGATGCAGATTTTCCCTTTGGGTGACTTCTAGATCTATCGGTCAGTTGCACTTCGACACACCAAACTGTTAGAGGGCCCCGCTGTGGGAAGGGCTCTAAAATAAGTAGTCCTTGACCTACGACGATTGGGGCCAGAATTTCTATTGCTAACCAAGGCGGTTGTTAAGGGAGCTGCGTCCAGTTTTATGACCTTTTTTGCCACAGATGTTAAGTGAATCACTGCAGTTAAGTGAATCTGGCTTCTCCACTTGACTTTTCCTGTCGGGAACCAGCTGGCTGTCTTGGACTGCAGTTCCCATCATCCACTGGCCCACCAAAGATGCGCCTATTCTTTTTAGGCTCCGTGGGGACGTTTGGTTCAAATTGGCATCACCACCGGCCTTTCTCAGAAGACCCCAAAGTGAGGAGGAAGCCCCCCCCCGCAAAGAAACTAGACTCCCGCTCCCATCGTTCTTCGCTAACTGCTGGATAATGAGAGGGGGAGTCCAGCATTTCGGCAGAAAATCAGGCTAAGGCTGGGTCACGGGTTGCCTTCCACTCCCACTCCCATCATTCCCATCCCACTCCCACTCCCATCATCCCCAATCAGCAGGGCCCATGCTGGTGGAGGACGGGGAGGGAGAGTCCAGCCGCAGCCAATGTTACTGAACTCCCTCTCCCCTCCTCCCCAATCGGGAGGGCTCCGTGCTGGTGGATGATGGGAGGGGGAATCCTGCCCAGCTCCCGCTCTCCCCGGTCCACGCAGGCGGACGATGGAAACTGGAGTCCGCAGACAGCGGACGGGACGGAGCGCGAGAAGACCCCCGCCCGCGCCTGCGGGACCCGTTGCTAGGCGACGGCTTCCCGGCGCGCTGTCCTCCTGCCTTGGCGGCGCCTGCTGATGACGCCATCGCCGCGCGCGGGCCGTTCCGCCGCCGGACCGAAGGGAGGTGAGTTGCCGCCTCCGCCGCTGCCCGAGTCCGGCCGCCGCCGCCGCCGCCATGGCCCGCCGCCTCCGCCTCCGCCCGGTGAGTCCTCCGCCTCCCCGGGGCCCCTTTCCCCAGTGCCGGCCCGCCCAACAGCCCCGCGAGGTAGGCCGGCCTCCCCGGGCGCCCTGGCGGGGCTTTTGGACTGCAGGCCCCATCCTCCCCTGCCGTGCGGGGGAAGCCGGGAGGGCCCAGTCAGGCTGGCTGCGGAGGGACGGGAGGGCCGGGAGACGGGGAGTTCCAGTCCCTCCTCGGGCCCGGAAGAGAACTGGGGGACTTTGGGCCCACCTCTTCTCTTAGCCCAGGCAGCTTTGCAGGGTTGTTGTTGTGGGGAAAATGGGGGGAGGAAGGAGGAGGGCATTACGTACATATTCGCTGCCTTGGATCGTTTGTAAAAATAATAAAACCAGGATATATGCTAAAAATTAGGAGACTGTATCTAAGCCACGACTTGACCAACATCGAGCTATTAGGCTGCTATCCAAAGGCAAAAAGTGGGAACTGTTTTGGGAAATACATAAGGGGCGAAATGACCTTGGGAGGAAGAGCCGAAGTGTCGTCTTAGCCCACCACAGGAACAAGGAGTGGAGCCTCCCTGGAGGTTTTTCAGAAGAGGCCCAACAGCCGTTCATCCGAAATGGTACAGGTTCTCCTGCTCAAGCAGGGGCTGGACTAGAAGACCTCCAAGGTCCCTTCCAGCTCTCTTCTCTTCTCTTCTCTTCCCTGGTTTTTGGGAAGGCAGGAGGGGAGGAGAGGACTTTCACCCTTGCAAGATTATTTTATCGTTACTTTAAAGTAAAGGTAGGGTTAGCACTCATAGTTGGTGAGTTTTATGCCTGGACTACCTCTCAGGGCTGACAGTGGGTGGGTGCAGAACCTGCTAGAAAGGAAGAGGCCGCCACCTTCACTCCCCTCTCTTCCATCCGATGGCCCACGTCTTTTTCTGCACCTTAATTCCCTCCCACCCAGCTGCCTAGAAGACAGGTCATCGACGTTCGGTTATTTTCTCCTCCCGAACCTTTGCTGGTCCCTTGGAACTCCCCACCTCAACAGTTGGTGACTTGGTCTGAGATGCTGAAGGAGTGAGTGCCTTACTTGTACTTCCGTCTTTCTTTTCCTGACTAACGAATTCTGTAACCTCTCCTCTGAATTTATTTCCCTCCCTCCAGCCAGTCCCTGCGGCCCTTTGCTCTCGATCGGTGGTCTCCAAACATGGCTGGCTGAGGAGTTCTGGGAGTTGAAGTCCCAGTCTTGAAGTTGCCGAGGCTGGAGACCCCCGCTCTAGACTACGAGCAAGTGCGTGGCTTGCAACAGGGACGTATCTTAACCCCTTGCAGCCATTGTGACCTTCCAGATCCCCATAAAATAATTAACCCAGGTTGATTTCCTCGTGGATCCAGTGCCTGGCAGCCACCCGGGGAGTCGCAGGCCCACGTCTTCAGTACAGGGCCGGCTGGCCTTCCCTCCCTTTCCCTCAACCCAGCTCTCCTTCTCTTCCTTCTTGCAGGCAGCTTCCGTCTTGGCACGTCCAGGCCGTGTTCACCCTCCTGGCTCGCTGGCCTCCCCTCCCATCTTCTTCGCGGAAGCGGTCGGGGCCACCCCCTGCCGGCCTGGCTCTCCAGTCCTGTGAAAGCCTGGCTTGCCTGATGCCTGTCATTCCTATCCCGCGGCGGGTTCGCTCTTTCCACGGGCCCCACACGACCTGCCTGCATTCGGCCTGCGGGCCAGTCCGGACCACCCCCTTGGTGCGCACCAAGTACAACAACTTTGACATCTACCTGAAGTCCCGCTGGATGTACGGGGTGATCCGCTTCTTGCTGTACTTCAGTTGCAGCCTGTTTACCTCCGTCCTCTGGGTGGCACTGGCAGCCTTGTTTTGCCTCCAGTATCTCAGCATCCGGTTCTTTCTCCGCTTCCAGTACAAACTCTCTATCATCCTGCTCCTGATGGGGAGGCGGCGGGTGGACTTTAGCCTGGTCAACGAATTGCTCATCTACGCCATCCATGTCACCATGCTGCTGGTGGGCGGGCTGGGCTGGTGCTTCATGGTCTTTGTCGATATGTAAATAAAGGTCGGGGTGACCCTTGGCCTGGGGGGTCAGCTCCATCTCTGATCCTTCCTCCACCCTCCTCCTCCTCCTCCTGTAATCTCTCTCTGTCTCTCTCTCTCTCCTCCGCCACTCTGGGTCAGCTGGCTTACGACCAAGGCAGGTTAGAGAGAAAGCAGATGGACTCTTCTGATCACCTTGTAAAAGTCAAGGAAGGCTGATGCTTCTCTGGAAGATTGGCACTAAATGTTGCAGTTTCTCCTCTCCCCCCCCCCCCCCCGCCTCCTCTTTATGGATCCTGCATTTGTTTCCTTCTGGGTTTGAGTGTTTGGACGTCTCTTGAGTTCTTGTTGGGTCGATCGTCTTTGTTCATTTAATATCTGGGATATTTTTCTTCATCAAATGTGTTTTTAGAAACATCTCCTCCTCCTCCCCCTCCCCACCATCCCTCACCCCACCAAAAAAGCCTAGTAATAATTTTAACTTTTTCTTCAGTTGCCTTGCTTCATTTCGCAGTTGCTGGCAAGCAGCATCTAAGTTTACCATTCAAAGGAGACACGGGCGCTGCTGCCAGGCTTGCGTGTGTCTGTGTCTTGTACAGGAGGGCTTGTGCTGCCTTTATGTCCCCCTTGTGCACTTCAGGCTGAAGACTGTGGGCTGACACCCACAGCCCGGTCAGTAGTAAGAATAAGGAGTAAAAAAAATATGGATGAACTGGGGTTTTCAGCTGTCTTTGTCTTAGTCAGTCTGTCTTCCCATTCACACAATGCACAGACTTTTGAATGTTGCAATTGTTTATGTGTTCAACCTGAAGGATGCTGGAACCGGTGTAATATGGGAGAGAAATGATCGGGCTGTGAGTTAGAACGTGCCAGGTTCAGATCTTATTTTTGCCCAGAACTTAATAGCTGGAGTCACACACAACTCACTTATCCTTCAGCCTGGGTTAATAAAGCAGGGTGGTTGGGAACCATATTGCATCTAAACAACTTGCTGAAGCCACAACTGAGGTCCCGCGCCAGGCTGAATTACAGACGAGAACCTTTTGAGCCTAACCCAAAAGGAGCAGAGGGAGAGACTTGCTGGGATCTGACTATCCTGCAATCTTTTCTCAAATCTTCCCTCCCCCTCCCCCCCACTTGAAGGAGAGGGTGATCCAGTGCAGCATCTCCTGTATCTGCATTGCCCTTGTAGGGCTCTCCCCACTCCCCCTCCCTTAAGTCAGCAGTCTGGCTGAGCTCACCTGCCTAGGGATGACTCCTGCTAGCTTAATGTTGCCAGTGCAATGCTGGGTTCGGCCCGGCTGCACTTGAAGCGCCGCACAGCAGCTCCAGGCAGAGGCGGGCCTGCAGGACGGCATCAGCCTCTGCCTGCCAAGCCGTGACATTGAGCCTCACAGGTCTGCGTAGCGCAGCAGCAGCAGCAGCCGCCTTGCCGCTATGCAGCAGCCCCGTTTCTGCTGGGTGCAATCGCGGGCTTTGGCTGGTGTGCAGAATAAACACATGCTGCTGGCTGCGTGAGAGACCGGGCTCCTTGTTCCCACCAGGGGACGCGTGGGGGGGGAGAATCTTGAGCCTGCCCTCCGCCTGTCTTGTCCTTGAAAGTAACTGGGGGGGTCCGGAGGGGAGGGGGAGGCAGAGCGTTTGGCAGTTTGGCTGACTTTCCATTTCCAAAATCAGTAGCCAAGCGTTCTCTTCCACACGTGTTGTGGGCCGGTGCAGCTATACCGATGCAGATCAGGGATCTGCCGGCACTTAAGGCTGGGGTGTGTGAGGACATTTGGAACTGGAGGAAGGAGAGGCTGGCAGCCCTTGCGGGCGAGGGGCAGAAAACGGCACCCCATTGGAGTGGGTCCTTTCCTTGGATTCCAGCCGACTGCGGTCGCAGCAGTTTTCTTTCCTCCCTGCTCCCCGTCCCCTCCCCTCCCGTGCTCAGGCTGCACCATAATTCATGTTAATGCTGATGGCCACAGTGCAGAGTTATCCAGGAAGCTTTGAAAATAAGGAAGGGGGGGGGAGAGAGATTGCCGTGTCCCTTTTTTCTGCACGCCTCTGACACTGGATCGGCAAAACTGCCTGAGGTGCAGTCCCCCTTTGCTGCAAAAGTGCATCCCCCACCCATTTCCACCCCTTTAATTTCTTTTTTTATTTTCTTTTTCTGAGCAGAGCCCAGTTCCTCCTCAATCACCGAGAAAGCCAGCAAAGGGATGACTTGGAAGGCTCTCGCTGATGCAGGAGGCAGTGTTCTCCTTCACATCTCGCTTTTTTGGGGGGGGTGGGGGTGGGGAACTGATCCATGCAGCCCCAGGCACGGACCTTTGCTGCTGTTTGCTGAGGGGGCAGGACCCAGGGGGCCCCCGCCTGGCAGACGCCGGGCTGAGTCCTGCTGTTTGGGTGACCTTGGTGATTGCCCGTCCCTGGAGCACATGATCTGTGGGACCATGGAGGGAGCTGGCACCGGTTCTCCACAGCGTGTTTGTTCAGCGTTTGTTGCATCTTGTGGCCAAGGAGGCTGGAGAGGGTTGTTTAGCTGCCTGGAGCAGGGCCAGAGGCTGGGGGGCGGGGGGGGGGGCGGGATGCAGCTCTCTGAGGTTCTTTGTTCCTGTCCCAGTTTACGGCGCCTGTTCCTGGAAGCCGGACTTCAAGTGAGGTTGGACGCTCAGGCCATTATCTCCTGCAGACACTGGGCAGGTGATGGGATTTTATTATCAGTCTGGACACCGAATCATCCCTCCCCCCCCCTCCAGCCTTCAGCCCTGCAGGCCTATAATTTTCCACTCTCTTCTGCCTTGCACTTTTTAAATAAATGTTTATCTGGACGGTTGGTTGCCAGGGGAAGCCGAGGCGGCGGTAAAACCTTCTGTTCTTTTCATTCCGGCTGCACCGAGTTAATGATGCCCATTTTGTTTCCTTGGTGTTTTATCTTCTTCCTGGGATCTCACTAAAGCCTGGGCCATTTTGGGCAGTTCTTCTGCTTCTTCCCTCACTCCAGAATAGAGAAATCTGCTTCTACCAGAACAGGTTTAGCAGCTGCCCTTTTAAAAAATAAATAAATAAAATTTAACTTGGAGAGCAGGGACCGCGAAGCAATTTTTGGGCACGGATTTGCAAGCACAGTTCCCAAATTCCTAGTGGCTTTTGGTGTTTTGGAATAATAATCGATTCCTTTGTAGTTCGGTCCTGTTGAAAAAGAGATTTGGGATGGAGAATCGGTTGAAAGAATATTAAAAAATCCACAGTTTGAGTACCTGGAACATAAGTCCTTTTGCGCTGCACTTCAAGGCACACAGCCACTGCGTAGGCCAAGCAGAGGCTCACATATTGGGCCTTAATGCCTTTTATTCTGCTGAGTTATTGAGGTTGTAGGATTATTTTTTAAGTTAAGGGTTTTATGGACTCATCAGAGGTTTTGAGGAAAATGTCCAGGGTTTTGGGTTTTTGTGTTCCGTTGCTATTAGCCCCTTGGAGGTAGTAGACCTTGACTTACGACCGTAACAGAGCACATTCATTGTTAAGAGGTGCAGTCATTAAGGGAGGCATCAGCCTAGAAAGCGGGAGATGGTGAGTTCAAGTGCCGCCTTAGCTATGAAAGCCGCTGGGTGACTTTGGGCCAGTCACCAGGAGACGGTGAGTTCTAGTTGCGCGTTAGCCGTGAAAACCCAGCGGGTGACTTTGAGCCAGTCTGGCCCTCTCAGCCCAACCCACCTCGCAGGGTGATTGTCGTGGGGAAAATAGGAGGAGGAGGAGGGCGTGTTCATACGTTTTCCGCTTTGAGTTATTTGTAAAAGTAATAAAGACAAGATACAAATTAAAAATAATAACTTAATTATGCATGACCACAGCCAAAAGTATGACCCTTTTTGCTGCAGTCGTTAAGTGTGCCGCCACAAGCACTTCCTGCCATTCAAAAAAAAAATCAGTTTTGCAGGATATCGTTGACTGCAGTTAAACAAGAATACGCACACTGGAATGGGTAAGGGAACTTTTTCAAGCAGTCGAAGGTTATCAAGCTAGGAAACTATTAATAAGGTCAACGTATTGGTTTTTTTCCATATCAGTGTGAACTTTAACCTGGAAATTTTATCTGGAGGTAATCCAGTTGGATTCATTTCAAGAAAGAATCCGATGAAATATAACTGTTAAGGGACTTTACAGACTTTGCCTTCAGATATGAACCAATTTTTGAGTATTTCAGAAGAGGGGGGGTGGATTGGAGGACCTCAAATGTCCCTTTCCAGGTTATGTACTTTGTGCTTCTGTTATATAGGTTTGGTTGGCGTGGCCTCAAAAGCACCCCATAGTTTTGACAATAAATGCCATTTAATGACCACGAAAGCTTGCTTCTTGCAATTATGGTGGGGATCAATTTCCTCCCAGAGCAGAACTGTTCTAATTCTGCAAACATTTTGCTCTTCCTTCCTTAAAGTAGCTTCTCCCCTCCATCTAAATATATCTGGGTCTATCTATATTCCTCCCTTAATTTCCCTCTTCTTCGGTAGCCTTTTTCTGCCGGCTTCTAATAATAGCTTCGGACTTGAAATATGGATGCCTTTTGAAATATTCCTTGTCATGTCATCCATCAGATCCGTATCTACAATCCTTCATTAAATTGGAGCGTACATTTCATCCTTGCTTCTTGAATATTAATGTCTCTCCTGGTTGAAATGCTCGGCGAATATTCATGAGTGGGGAGGGGGGGAAATCAATGCCTCTGCCAGCAGTGATGTCACTTGAGCAGTAATCAAGGATGCTGTTAACTAAACTGACCACCGAGGAAGGGGGGGGCGATAATTTGCTCCAAGGAGGGGCCAAATCAGCATATCTTTTGGCATTTTTGAGAAGCCTTGCGAGGACAAGGTAAGGGTGCTGTTGAGGCGGGCACGCAAAACCCAAACTGTCACTATGTCTTCTGCAAAGATTGTATGTCTTGGACATACAATCGTCCCATTTAGCGAGTGAAAAAAGTGCCTTGTGACCAGTCCTCACGTTACAGCCATTGCAGCATACAAATAACTCCAGTGGTGAACATATTCCTACTCCTCTTTTCCCCACAATAACCCTGCAAGATGGGCTGGGCTGAGACAGAGGGACAAAGGTCAGCTAGCTGTCTTTCATGCCTAAGGCGGGACTTGAACTCACCGTCACCTGCTGATTGCCCCAAAGTCACTCAGCTGGCTTTCATGCCTAAGGAAGGACTGGAACTCATGGTCTCTCGCTTTCTTGTGTGGTGCCTTAAGCACTAGACCAAACTGACTCTTGGGCCCCAGTGAGCAAAGAGAAGTCCAGAATGGCAAGCCAGTTGGGCCAGGTGTAACCACGGATGAGCCTAAGATGTAACAGGAATATGACCAAAGCCCTCAGGAAGGGCGTCCCGGCAATGCCTCAGTGAATTCAGAGCATCCTCTCCTGTCCATGTCAACGTGCAACCTTTCCAAACACTTGGCCTTTATTTCATCCCATGCTAATGCAAGGTGTGAATTAAATGTCTAAAGCCGGGGGGCTGTTTTGGACCATCCTACGATCTTTTTTCTTGTTTTGATTTCTTTCTAGAATTGAAAAGCAAGGGCATGCGCCGTAACCCTCTTCCAGAACGTAGAATCCTAGGGCTGGAAGGGACCTCGGAGGTCTTCTAGCCTGACCCCCTGCTCCAGCAGGAGACCCTGTATCATTCCAGACAAGTGGCTCTCCGGTCTCTTTTCGAAAGCCTTTAATGGTAGAGCATCCACAGCTTCTCCAGGAAAGCCATTTCGTTGGCTGGTTGCTCTCACTGCTGTTAGGAAATTCCTCCTTAGTTCTAGGTTGCTTCTCTCCTTGGTTAGCTTCCATCTGCTGGTTCTTCTTTTTTGCTGCTTTGGAAAATAGGTTGACCCCCCCCCTCCCCTCGTCTTCATTGGAGTCCTTCAGATATTGCAAGACTGCTATCGTGTCTCCCCTAGTCCTTCTTTTCATTAGATTGGACGTACCCAGTTCTTGCAACTGTCCCTCGTGTGGTTTAGCCTCCAGCCCCCCGGATCATCCTCGTTGCTCTTCTCTGCCCTGTTCCTCGCAGGAACTCCTTAACCGTCCCATTAGAGTGCGCAACAAGTACGAAGTCCACATTCCGTATCTTGGTCACCCATTTTATAACCAAAATAAAGCTCATGGCGTTTTATTTTTTTTTTTTCACTAGTGGGCTGAGGCTTTCTTTCCGAGATTGCAATGTAAACTTGCATGGCAGAAACGACCAGGATGATTTACAGAGTTTTGTGGCGTGATAACCGTAGGTAGATACCCACGGCACAGTACCCATCGGTCTAATATTTAACTGGAATGTCGAGACCGCCGACCTGTCAACTGTTTATGCTGAGCTTGGCACCCGACTCAGTAAGAAAGGGATCTCCAGGCACATGTTGAGACATGTCCAGATACGACTGAACCTGCCCAGGCTGCTGTTTCCTGCCACCTGCCCTGCCTTCCACCTTTGTCTTCAGGTTATTTATGACACAGGAGAAGAATCACGGTGAGATTGTCACAAGCCTGGTCCTAGGGTTACCGTAATGTCACCGGTTGAACCAAAAATGAGGATGGAAGAAAAGCGAGCCTGATGGAGAGGGAGGGGGGAATCTGATTTTGTTTTTTGAATTCAGGGTGGAAAATATTGCAGATTTCTCCCTCCAACTGTGTTGTTCTGGTATCGTTGAAGAGAAGAGGATGGGCAGCAGCAAGGTGGAGGGCCTCATCAGATGAGTCACGGGAGCACAGTTGGAAGGCTTGAAGGAGATCTAGGAGATCACGAAGGCTCCGAAGGCTCCACGTTGGCTGATGGCATATAATCAATCAGTGAGAAGAAGGGAGAGGGAGGAGAAGAAGAGCAGCAAGGTGGAAGACTTGAACGATCAGCTCATCCTTGAGGAAACCAGTCTGTGGGCTGCTAAGAATGGACGCTGACTTGAATCCTGGGAAAGGTGGAAGGAAAGAGAAGGAAAGGATGAGCAGCACAAGATTGGTGGACGCAGCTACAGTGGCAGGAGGGACATGCTGGAAGACCTCGTCGTGGGGAATATCGACGTGGTCAATAGAAATCCATACCAACCTAATAGCTCAGAATCGGCCGATCAGTGCCAACAGCAGCTCCCTTTGAGAAGTCCACAATGCTGGGGAAACTGGAGGAGAGAGAAGAGGATGACCAGTTGCAAGACGCGTGGACACTGGGGGGTGGCAATGGGGCCGTGCTTGGAAGACCTGAAGGACCAGGATCTTCCTGGAAAAAACCTATCCCTGAAGTCACTAACAGTGGACTAATCAGCCACTTCGTCAGTGGGACGAGAAAGGGGGTGACCAGCAGAAGGGGGGATGGACACTGTGGAGACAGGCGCACAGTCAGAAGACCTGAAGAACCAGGTTAAGGACGGACCTTCCTGGAGAAAATCTCTATGGGGGGGGGTGTCAGTTAAGAGTGGACGGTGACTCGGAGATCACCCCATCCACATCTCTCTTGCCTGAATTGAACTCTGGAGGCTTTCGCTGTTTTGCCACCTGGGAATAAAGCTCCTGTTTCCCCCGCTTGACGCTTTGCTCATCCAGACGTGCAGGGAGCGGGGCATTCATAGCCTGCGGCTGGGAACCCAGGAGAGGGCTGGGGGGGGTCCCTAGAGATGATGGGGGGCTGCAGAGTTCGGCCACGTGCTGCGCCGGCACCCGCGCTCCAGTGGAAGCGGACCGGCGGGCGGGCTCCCACGGCCGCCACCGCCCTTCCCTTCGGGGCGTCGTGCGAACGCGGCCGCTCGGTCTTTCCCTGACCCGGGTCGGTGGCTGGGGGGCGGGGAGGAATTAGGTCCCCCGGGCAGAGGAGTTGCTGGGCGCATTGCCCTGGATGGGGTGGCCGGTGGCGCGGCTGAGGAGGACGGGCTTTGTAGTCCCGGCGCAGGGAGGAGGGGGCGCCGGGCTCCGCCCCGCCACGCCTCCACCCCCCCCCCCCGGGCTCGACCGTCCCCTCCCGGCCGCGGGAATCACTTCCTGCCGCCAGCCGGGAGGAGGAAGGGAAGGACCGCCGGCCGCTCCCCGGGACCGCCCGCCTGTGCCCGGCGCCGGTAAGCGCAGCCGCCCAGGACCCCCCGCGCCAGCCCCGGGGAAGGGGCGCTGGGGATCGGGGTCCCGCGGGGCCGGGCTTCCTGGCACCCCCTCCCCTCGCTGCTCCCCTGCCCCGCTCGGGCGCCCCCCCCCGGGAGGACTGGACGGCCGGGACCCGAGGCCGGGGGTCTTCCTGCAGCCCCGCCAGGCAACTCCTCCGGGCTCTCTAGAGGGAGCAGCTGCTGGAAGAGCCCCCCCCTCCCGTGGGAAGACCCTCTTCTCGCCCCCCGAGCGTGGCTGGAGCGACCTGGCCGGGGGTCTTTCTGCTGGCTCCCCTCGGGGCTCTTCCCGGGGTCCCGGCTCCGGGTGAGAGGCTGCGATTTCCCGGCTCTGAAGTTCAGCGGCAGCCCCACTTCTCCCTGCATCGAAATAGGGCGAGGGGGGCTGCTGAAGTCAGCAAAGTGCCCCCCCCTGGTTTAAATCTGGCCGTCCGCACGACCCTTTTGCGTCCCCCTTCCTGCCTTTGGGTAGCTCTCTTGCGGGGGGGGGGGGGAATTCTTCTTCCCCGCCTGGAAAAGGATTAAAGTATAACCTTCTTCCTCCCTCCCTCCCTCCCTCAAATGCAGGTAGCCCTCAAGTTACAACCATTCATTTAGTGACTGTTCAGGGTCACATGATCCCCTTTTTTGACCTCCTGATACTGTATGGAGAAGCCTGCAGTGATTCGCTTAAGAACTGATCTTAACTGTGGTCATACGTTGAAGACTACCTGCATGGGCAACATCGATATGCCTCTCAGAAATAAACTGGGGGCTTTATTAGAAATGTGAGGAATTGCTTTTCATTTCCGCCCTTCCGCTGATCCAGGGCTTGCTCAGCCCCAACTCGCCCTCTGCAGCTGCAGTTTCGAGATTTCATCCGGCACAAAACCTAGAAAATCACATTGAGCTTTTAGTCTCAGTTTGGCTCCACCTCTTGTGCAGAAGCCAAAGTGTGGTGCAGCAGAGACAGTCCTCGTTTAGCAGCTGCCTTGTTTAACGACTGCTTGCTTTATGCCCATCTTCCCACTTACAAAAGCCCCCTGGGTGAGTTGGGCTAGCCCCTCTCCTTCAGACCAGTCTTCCTCACAGGGTTGTTTTTTTGGAATGTAGAGCCGTACAGAGCCAGTCGCCCAGGTGCGTGCACCTAGCGCCACACGGTTGGTGCGCAGTTCCAGGGGCAGACTTGCACATTTTTTCAGGTGTGCGTATCCCATGCATCCCTTCTTGGACTCCAAATCGCATGTCCCCCTCCCAGTTCCAGCCCTTTCTCCACCCTCGTGGGCATAGGGCCAGGAGAAATTCCCACCCTGCTCTGAGCAGGAAGTCGCTCCCAGATCAATAAAATAAAGAGCTGCGTGATCCCAGACTCCTGCCAAATCGATCTTGTTGTCCTCCTCTGGACATCCAGACTTTTTTTGGCAGCTGCTGCCAATTTTGGTTTTGGAGCAAGAGGAGGAGGCAGCCACACGCCTCCCTTTTCCAAAGCCGCCCCCTCTGCCGTGTAAAAAATTCCGGTAGTCCCCAGAATCGGAGCCAGAATTTCCAAGCCAGGCTTAAGTCCGCTGCGTCTGATCCTGTGACTTTTTTTGTTGGACTAGAAGACCTCCAAGGTCCCTTCCATCTCTGTTCAGCATTTCTCCTCGTCTGAGCGTGTTCCTGAACATGCTGTGGTTAAAAATGCATTTGCCGTCCTGCGAGGATTGTGTTCAAAAGGCTCAGCTACTCAGGCACAGGAGGCCTGTAGCCAGAGTACATGCTGAACTTCCCTACGTGAGGGTCCCGTGCATCAGTGCCCAAGTACAGGAGCACTTAAAAATGACGTGTCCACGGCACATTGCTTCGTTAATTAGAATACTTCAGGAGGCATTTTGCAAAGCTGGGCGAATTGATGCTCTGGCTACCGTCCAACGGTTGTCTTGTGACCTGGGTAATTGATGCGCTGGTACATGCTTTTACCTCGCTAACTGAAATATTAAAGAGCTGTTGCCGTTGGATTGGGTCAACAGAGTGGAATTTACGGTTTTTCCGGTTGGGGCAGAATTGATATTCCAGAGCTTGGACAAAATAGTTTCCTGTCCTGGAGCTTCTTGAACTTCCAAGCAGGATAAATATTTTTCATCCAAAGATGTGAAAGACATCTGGATGTGCATAAAAGTAGCGGAGGAGCCCCGTTGGGTGGTTTCTTTTAATTTTCTACCTGCTTTCTTCTACACTCATGCTTTGGTCCAGTTTTCATTCCCACAAAAGTTTTCAGCCCGGTTTCCCTTGTAACTTTTGAACTGGGCTGACATCTGCAGCAATCAACCTAGCCGACAAATAATATTTTAATTGATTTGTTAGTCTTTAAGTTGCTACATATCTGGTTGTTTGGGTGATAAGAGAAGCCCGCTGTAACTTCTGGGGATTTTGTTTACTTGAAAAAGATTCAGTTCTAAGTGAAATGGCAACATTAGGAGTTCAATGGAAGAGAGGGCCAACCTATTCTCCTGACAGCGAGATCAATCAATCAGTGGAACAGCCTGCCTCCAGATGTTGTGGGTGCTCCATCGCTGGAGGCTTTTAAGAAGAGACTGGGCAGCCATTTGCCCCGAATGATGTGAGCTCTGCTGCTTGAGCAGGGGGTTGGACTAGAAGACCTCCATGGTCCCTCCCAACTCTGTTATTCTGTATATCTAGTGCACATCAGTAAAGGCTGGCTAATGTAGTTAAGTGGATTTGGGTGTTGAGACGCCTGCAAGAAAGCAAACAAGCTCAGAGAGCACCAAGGGTCCTTCATTATCAGATTAAAAATGCCTCTACTTTCTCCGAAGTTTCCAAAACTGGAACAGAGGCTGCAATTCTGGGTATTGAAGTCCACCAGTTTTAAATTTGCCACGGTTGAGAAGCCCCACTAGAAGCCTTGAGGGCTGTGGGGAGAATGGGGCATCACTTATAAGTTTGCAAGGGTTTTGTGGTGGGTGCATGTTTGTGGGTCAGCTGAGAAAGTGAGGTGGCCTAGGAGAATCGGGGGAGAATTTTCCCGTGGGTTTGACTTTCTTCTGAGCCGTTCATTCACCTTGCTAGTTTGGCTTAGTTTGTGTTTGGCTAAACGGGCTGCAAAGCCAAGCCAGCCCACCTCTCGGGTGCACAAATGCCACGTTCCCGGGATCTGAGCTGCAGCGGCGACAGGCCACCCGGCGTTGTTGTCTTCCCACTTATTGCGTTTCCAAGTGAGACGTCTTTTGACAGCCTTTCCGAAGCGCATCTTGCACCCTGCCAGGTTTCCAGTGAGATCATTTGCAAAATATGTTTTCTCCGACTGCTGCAGGCGGGTTTTTTTCTCCTCCTCTTGCGTTGCTCATTTATCAGCAGCCGCTGTGATTAGCCAGGGAGCTGCGGGCTTTGCTTTCCATACCCAAAAAAAGTCACATTGGAAAAGGCCGGGGTGGAAATCCTCGCAATAATTAAACTGTGCGAAACGCCTGAGGGTGTTGCTTGGGGGAAACAGCCTCTGTTTTCGTGAAAGGGAAGGCTGATGCTGATACTGATTAAGGACCCCGACATGGACTCCCGAGAAGTCCTCGGGTTACAGCCGTTTATTCAGTGGCCATTCAAAGTTATCCTTCCTAAATCTGGGCTGACAAATTCCCGTGTTCGCACCACACGTTGTGCCAAGCAGATAAGCCAGACTGTAAACAGCAAAGTGATTTCTGACACCCATCGGGAACCACAAACTCAGCAAGCAAACTCTATCCTGTGTGTCGTGCAAATCCAGGCACTCTATCCTGGGAACTTTAACTTTGCCAAAGTTGAGAAACCCCACGGCAGAACCTGGCTGTTCTAAGTAGGGTCCAATCCGTCGACCCCTCTTCTTTGTGGCAGCCCCTCAAATATTGCAAGACGTGTCACCCGTAGTCCTTACTCCCCACTAGGCTAGATGCAGGTCTTTCATGGATGGGTGAAATCTTGCAAGGTTGTTTTTTTAAAAAAATCCTCTGTAACTTGATGTTATTTATCTGCTCCACAGATCCTGTTTCATTCTCTTTAAGGACCTGAGCAATCTGCCCGGAATCCGGTCCACGTGAAGAGCAGAACGGCAAAACAGAGAAGGTAAGACCACCGCCCCCTTTATTCCAAAATTTTAAGAGGTCTCCTGTTCCAACTCCTCGCTCCTGCGAAACCTCGCCTGTGCATCTACAGGGAGTCCTTGACGTAACAGCCACAATTCAGACCAGAGTTTCCATTGCAAAGCAAGGTGAATCGCACCTGGTTTCATAAGTGCGAGGACCGCTCGTAAGTCATTTTTTCAGCGCCGTCATAACTTTGGTTGTTAAATGAATGGTCACAAGCCGAGGACTACCCCTATACCCCAAACGTAGATTTTTCTATATACTCCTGACAGTGCGATTATAAGCGCAGATGGTCACTAAATGAATGTTGTAAACCGAGGATTACCCCTTTGGGTTCTGTAAAGAATTCCTCATGGTCCTCTCTTCTGCCGCAGTTGCAGGAATTGTTTCTAACTGGGGGGGGGGAAGGGGGAAGAATTATGTCTATTTTGGCTCAGCTCCCACCCGTGTGGGGGGGGGTCTGCTTTGGAGCGGAGGGCGGCCTGATCAGGGAGAAGAACTGGCCTTTTATTCGGATGGCCATATATAGACATTCCTAATGAGATCCGTTTATTCACACCCCTCCCTCCGCCCCAAACAGAAAATCAAGCCCTGCTGGGGGGGGGGAGAGAAGGCAGGGTGTGGGTGTGAAGATAATTAAGCTGCCTGGAAAGGACTCTCCTCCTCCCAGGGGCACAGCCTGTGTCTTGGGAGAGGTTAATAGGTTTTACTTTCCGCCGGGGAACTGGGCTCCAGAAGAGACCGTTCCTGGGGGGGGGGGGGCGCAAGGTCCTTCCCTCTGGCTGGGGAGCCCAGGTGCCTTTGCGTGTTGTGCTGGTCGCCAGGAGACCAGAGACGTCCCTTTCCCGGCTCTGCCAAGGACCAGCAGCCAGCCTCAGCGCCAGAAGCAGGTCGAGCTCATAGGAGAAGTGGAGAAAGGGCTAGGGGGATCCCCCACTTACGACCACAGCGGCCCTCCAAATTTTGGTGGCTGAGTGAAACCGCTGCTCAGTGAGGTGTTCCCCATTTGACGACCGTTCTGGGGCCTCAGTCCTTAAGTGAGTCGCTTCCTGCCTAGGTACCCTTGCGTAAGGATGGCCCAGGAGGGTTTCTCCGGGGCTCTCAGCCTGCCCGGGTCCCTCCCCACTTCTGCGCCTCGTGTGCTTCCCTTCGTCTGTTTCGCTGGACCGCCGTGCGGAGTTGGCGGAGGCCGCTCAGGGGATGGGGAAAGATAAAGAGGAACCCTCCGAGCGATGGTGGTGATGATAAGTCACGTCTGTGAGCAAGTGGAAACAGGATCCTGAAGGATTTGTTTCCAAACTGGTGATCTGGTCCTTGTGATGCTTGGAGATCCAAGGGAATCATAGATTCAAGGAAGCTAAGCAGTTGTCCCTCGCGTGGAACCAACCAACCAATCACTCAAACAATCAGAATAGAGCTGGAAGGGACCTCGGAGGTCTTCTAGTCCAGCCCCTTGCTCAGGCAGGAAGCCCTATACCGTTCCAGTCAGGTGGCTGTCCAATCTCTTCTTAAAAGCCTCCAGCGTGGAGCACCCACCATTTCTGGAGGCAACGTCTGTTCCGCTGGCCGATTGTCCTCCCCATCAGGAAGTTTCCCCTTAATTCCAGCTTGCTTCTCTCCTTGATGAGTCCATTGTTTCTTGTCTTGCCTTCTGGTGCTTTGAAAAATAAGTTGGCCCCCTGGACAACCCTTTGTCTGAAATGTTAGGGCCTCCTGCCTGAGCACGGGGTTGGGCTAGAAGTCCTCCAAGGCCCCTTCCAGCTCTCTTATTCTGTTAATAAGACCCCAAATCCTGCTTTTTGTACACCTCAACCCGTGTGCTCCTCTTCATTCTTAAGAGTTAAATTCCGGCTTTATGAGACGTGGGCTGTTCTTTTGGTCTCAGCAGTTTTCCCTCCCCTTTTTTTTAAAGACTGTGAAGTCGCTAGTGCGAAAGGAGATTAAAAAGAAGCATAACAATTAAAATGTTAAGGCTGTCTGCATGATCCAGCTTTTATTGCTGTTCAGACAGATTTGTCTTGGGTGACCCCCAGCCTCAACTGCCGCTGCGGTTCTTTAACTTTAGCCTGACCCCAGTGGAGCCCCCGGTGCTACGATGGGATACGGTGGGGGTTTTCTCTGGGTGGGCTGAAAACAAAAACTTAGATGATGAATGCCTTTTTTTAAGAAAAGGGTTTTTTCACAGTGTGAAGCTGTGAGACGGGCAGTTTGCAACAGGGGCAATACTTGCAGTAGGACAGGTGCAGAAGAAAGGTTAGGGCGGCTTGGGAAGTGGGTTTTGTAGTACTCTCAGGATCGTTACCGAAAGGACAGTAATGTTTCCCTCCTCTGCTTATCTTTTCCCCTGCCCTTCCTCACTCAGCTGAGACCTTGGCTGGCTTCCTACCACCGTGCTAGACCAGGAAAAGAGTCAGTTTGGTCAAGAGGTTAAGGCGCCAGATTAGAAAGCAGGAGACAGCGAGTTCTAGTCCTGCGTTAGGCACAAAAGCCGTGTGTGGGGGTGACTTTGGGCCAATCACCAGGCAACTGGGAGTTCTAGTCTCACTTTAGGCATAAAACCCAGCTGGGTGACTTTGACCCAGTCACCAGGAGACAGGAGTTCTAGTCCTTCCTTAGGCATAAAAGCCAGCTGGTTGACCTTGGGCCATCCCTTCTCTCAGCCCAACCCACCTCACGGCATTGTTGTTGCAGGGAAAATAGGAGGAAGAAGATGCCTTGATTATTTTCCCCATCTTATGTGTAAAATAATGTGGGATACACATAAATCAAAATATATTTTTTTTAAAAAAACAGCACTGGGTTATCTGTGGTTGTCAGAAACTCAGCCAGAGTCCAGGGCACGTGGAGCCAGAATCTGGGGGAGGCATAACAATTCCATTGCTTAACCCAATTGGGTTTTGTGAAAAACTCACATCTAAAGACTGCAAACAGATCCTGGTTTCCTTGATAAGGAAGCAAAGGCAAGATCAATTATCCGTTGTTCAGATAATTGGTAAATTACGCCAAATTCCAAAGAACAGAGGCTGATTGAATCTTGACTTACAGTCAAGTAGAAGGTTAAGCCCACGTAGCTCTTAGCTTATCAAAGGCCTGGATGCCCAGTCAGTCCCCCTTTCTTGTTATAGCAACAGGATGACTCTTCTCAAGTCCTAAACCCAAGAAAGGCTGAATGAGTTTCTTATCTTTACCCTAGAGTAAATCGGGGGGGGGGGAGGACTTCTGGCATCCATTCCAAGGCTTTCTTGATACCCGGGAAGGCGGCTATATAGTAAGGAATGTAGGTCTTGCTACAGTCCTGGAGATAGCAGTGTGAGAGGCTAGAAGAAAAGTTTCATTGTAAAATAAGCACTTTTTGTTACCAAGGGCAAAATCTTGCAAGTTCTGTGCAACTCAGAAGGTGTGTTGTGTATAACCTTCTAATACTTCCCCATCGGGGCTTTTAATTCTCCATCCTTTCTCGAGGCTGACAGGTCCTCATCAGCAACTGTTGAGGTTCCTCAACTGGTCTTCTGTTCCTCAAGAAAAGAATGGTTGCAGGAATTGGGGATGGCCAGTCTAGAGAAAAGAAGGACCAGGGGTGACATGACAGCAGTCTTCCAGTATTTGAGGGGATGCCTGTTCTCCGAAGCAACTGAAGGCAGGACAAGATGAGATGAAAATTAATCAAAGAGAGAAGCAAACTGGAATTAAGGAGAAACTTCCTAACCGTGAGGACAATAAACCAGTGGAACAGCTGGCCACCAGAAGTTAGGTGCTCCAACGCTGGAGGCTTTTAAGAAGCGACTGGACAGCCATTTGTCTGGAATGGTTTAAGATTTCTGGTTTGAGCAGGGGGTTGGACTAGAAGACCTCCAAGGTCCCTCCCCACTATGTCTGCTATGAATACTTACAAATTCTTAGAATACTAAGAACTTACTAGCATTTCTTAGAAGGACTGCAAGAATTCCAGCAAGTATCTTAATTTGAACGGGACTTTTTAGAGGAGCAGGACCCCATTTCTCCCTCCTTTTTTTCTTTCTTTCTTTCCCTCTGTTTGGTGTCTCCCTGTCTTCATTGTTTTGGTAACATCTGCACCTTCTCTTCAGTGTGAGAAATTATTTTCACAGTTGCGTGGCTTATCCCAAAGTAATTAGTGTAATGGGAGTGTGCGTGGCTTCTCCTTGGGGGGCCACCTCTGCCTCGATTGCTGGCTGAATAGGTGGGATTAGTTGCTTCTCAGGTGGGCTAATGAAACACACACACACACCCGGCCAGAAATGACCACCCTGTTTTCACTTGATGTCCTACGAAAAAACTTGGAAAGCTGTGTCTCCTTCCTGCTGAGTTTCTTCCGTGTAATGCTTTTGGATCTGACACCTGCCCCTCCGGTTGTGTCATACCTAGGTAAGTGTAGGAGAGCATCTCTGCATCCTGGGCTGCTTTGAGTTTTGCCAGGTTAAATGCTGTTTGTACATTGTGAGCGTGTGATGTACAAAGCTCCTGGCCCTTTGCTGTAAAAAGATGGTGTGTGTGTGTGTGTGTGTGTGTGTGTGTGTGTGTGTGTGTTTTCTCAGCTAGAG
This sequence comes from Vipera ursinii, assembly GCF_947247035.1. Taxonomy (NCBI): domain Eukaryota; kingdom Metazoa; phylum Chordata; class Lepidosauria; order Squamata; family Viperidae; genus Vipera; species Vipera ursinii. The sequence continues at coordinate 8,828,988 of NC_139529.1, read as the reverse complement.
TCAAAGGGGGAGGGGGAGGAGGAGGAATAGTTGAAAGGCACAAATTGTGCAAGTAAGCAGAAAAACAGCTCCATCCTCCTCCCGGTCTAATTTTGCCGAACAGTTCTGCGCAATTATTTCTGCTGTGTTTTACACGTTTAGGAAAAGGGGCTGCCTCGGAAAGAACGTGGTGGTGGTGGGGGGAAGCAGATGCACACAGCCAGGTCCAGGCTGCGGCTTCCATTCATCTTTGGTGTGTCAGAGCCAACGGCTGCATTGGAAAGTCCTCGACTTACGACCACAGTTGAGGCCACAGTTCGGTTGCAAGCACCATCGTCCTCATAATCTGCCATCTGCTCGCCTCACATGCCCAAAACCTGCCAGTTTCCGCCTGCCGATCACGGCCTCAAGGGAGCCACCACCCTTGCTTTGGTTCGGGATGGATTCCTCCTCCCTTCTCGCAGTCCGTGGGGTTTTTAGTCATGGTTTCCAAATCCATAGTTAAAAACTGGGTGCCGAAAAGTCAGTGCTGACTCTTAGCAGCCCCCTGGATAGATGCTTCTCCGAGAGGATCAGTCCGGCAGTGCGCCCCCTGCTGTGTTGTCCACCTGTCTTGCTAGCCGTTGTCCTCTTCTCTTTTCCCAGTTCTGGTCGCCACAATATAAAAAAAGGTGTTGAGGCTTTGGAAAAAGTGCAGAGAAGAGCAACAAAGACGATTAGGGGGCTGGAGGCTGAAGCATATGAAGAACATTTGGAGGAATTGGGTATGCTTTTGCAAGACCTAGTCGTTGCCTGGCTCCAGGAAAAAAACAGGGAAGAGTTAAAATGCCATTTGCATATTTTAAATGGCTCCCCCCCACCCCCTCCTGTGCCAAGGAGGAAGCAGCAACCGGCATGTCAATTGGTTATGTAAATTCCAGGCAGGCGACATGATTATCCCAACTTAGTTTAATTTGTGAGCCTTTGCAATAAAAGGTGTCTCAAAAATGAATTGCAGCGATGCTGTTTAAAGCGATCTTGCATGAAACAAGCGTCCCACTTCTGCCTTGGATGGTGCTGAAGGGAAACGCCGGGTTGCAGACTCCTTATTACTTCTCAGTGAATGCTTAAATTGAATTAAACCAGTTCATCTCGCCCTAGATGGGTTTTGTCGCTTCGTTCAGGTAATGGCGCTCCAGAATTTAAGGCACAATTTTTCTCACTTTACTTGGGACGAGGCACAGATTCAGCCTGGCACATCTGATGAACAAATACAGGCGGTCCTCAGCTTATGACCTCAACCCCACAAGGAGACACCGGCAGTCTACTTCTGTAATACGAGCAGTCCTTGACTTAACGACCACAATTTGAGCCCAAATCCCCATTGTAGTCATAAGCCAAGGACAATCCGTAGACCCTTGGTTACCAAGCAGCCAAGGGAAATCAGGAAGGCGTCACTACGTAGAACAGAGAATCATAGGATTTGAAGGGACCTGGGAGGTCTTCTAGTCCATTCCCCATGCTGGCTGGGGAATTCTGGGAGCTGAAGTCCACCCATCGCAACATCTCGGTTGAGAAGCACTGCTCCAAAGAAACAACAAAATTATGTCCCAGGAAATCTCTGGAGCCCCGTTGGACTCAGAGGAGGCCATCAATCCTGAAGTTACCTTCCCCGCCTGTGTCTAATTGCCTAAGTCAGTGGCTGTCACCCTAACGTAAGAATTTAGATTTATTCTGTGTTGTAGCAATGATTAACGATGCGATTCTGCCTTTTCTCTCTCTCTCTTTTCCCATTTCACTTCTCTCCTCTCCTGGGCTATTATTTAAGGTTTGTTAGATTTGCACCCCCTCCCCTTCCCTTCAAAAACCTCCAAGGGCTTGAGATAATATTTCAAGAACAGTTTTGACTCTGCACCACTTTGTGAATTCTAAGCAAGAGTCCCCTTTGGAAGACGGCCGGTGGGGTGGCAAGTGCAAAAAAATCAAAATGGAAATTCCGTCCCACTGCTGGGTTTTTTATTTGTGCATAACCTTGAAATAGACTCGAATCTGATCTCCGATCACTGCTCTCCTTTTTAAATTTGTTGTATGCTAACTTTATTGTTTATACAGGTAGTCCTTGGCTTACAACAGTTCATTTACTGACCGTTCAAAGTTACAGTGGCAAGGAAAAAAGTGACTTAGGACCGTTTTTCACATTTACAACCATTGCAGCATCCTCCACGGTCACCTGGCCAAAATTCAGACACCTGGCAACTAGCTCGTATTTGTGACGGTTGCAGTGTCCCCTTTGTTTTTTGACTTTCTGACAGCAAAGAACCAGATTCACTTGTAACAGCCAGGTTATTATCCAACTCTGCCTCTCTGTAATTCTGCCCACCTTGGAAGCCAGTTGCTCCTAAGGAATGAATGGTTCCAGGGTCTGGGTGTGTTCATGCAGAGGAGGGATCTATAACAGCAGACCTCGGCTAGTCAAAGGTTTTTCCTCAGTAGGAGGAGTGGGTGGGTCTGTCTTCCCAGCGGGCAGGATTGGAACCGGTGAGTTGAACCTATGGGGAAGTGGACTCAAGTAGGACATTAAAAGAAACGGCTTCCTACAAGCTGTCAGCCGTTGGAAGAAGCTGACTCGCGAATCAACATGTTCTTCTCTGGAGGTCTCTAGAAGATGGTTTAGCAAGCCCTGCACGGCACAGAAATTCCTCTCAATCGGGGTCTCCAAACCTATTTCCCAAAGCACCAGAAGCCAAGACGTGAAACAATGGATAAAAATTAATCAGGGAGACAAGCAACCTGGAATTAAGGAGAAACTTCCTAACAGTGAGGACAATTAACCAGTGGAACGGCTGGCCTTCAGAGGTTGTGGGTGCTCCCTCACTGGAAATTTTTGGGAAGAGACTGGACAGCCACTTGTCTGAGATGGCATAGGATCTCCTGCTTGAGCAGGGGGCTGGACTAGAAGACCTCCAAGGTCCCTTCCAGGTCTATTCTGATTGATTGATTGATTGAACCTGGGAACTTTAAAACTTGTTGACTTCAACTCCCAGAATTCCTCAGCCACCCGTGCTGGTTGGGGACTTCTGGGAGCTGGAGTCCACGAGTCTTAAAGTTTGCAGACCCCTGCACCAGATGACCTCTGAGCTTGGTCCCGATTCTACCGTTCTACGAAAATGCCGCCCCCGCTCAGGATTCCCACAATAGCTTCTGCTCGTTTCTTGGAGAGCTGCATCTTAAGAGGCCTCTCCAAGTTCTGGAGTGCAGGGCCTGAGACAACTGGGAGCCCCCCCCTGCCTTCCTTGGCTGCCGACTGTCCTGGGTGTTTGCAGGGGCTAACAAGGGTTGTCATGGCATCCTCCAGAGGGTCATGAGAAAGTGCCAGGGGCTGTTTGCTATCTCTCCAGCCTTTGGCTGGGCTTCTCCTCCATACACACTGGGGCAGAATCCATGTATGCCAGCCCTTGTGGATGGAGCTGACGGACTTCCAGTACGATGGGGGTGGGCTGTGTTGGGGAGAGGGGCTTCTCCCAGCTTCTCTGCCTGCAGGAACAGTGGGAGCCCTGAGCCAGGGTGGACGAGGGCCGAGGGGTCTTAGTTTGCATGTGAGTGGAGAATCTGGTACGGCGCATGACAACGAGACAGAACTCAGCCTACATTCTGAGGTATCAAGTCTTTTGCAGAGATGGGGCACTTCCTGGCATCTCCACCTTTGGGAATGTGGCCCCCAGCCCTGCCATTGAAAAAACAACAACAGCTCTTTCCTTCTTCACCCCCCCCACCCCCTTCCCAAAAGTTCTGCACCCCTGCAGTGAATCATTGCTAAACAAACTATTCGGAATCGGCTCTTGTCGCTCTCCTGTTGTTCCTCGCATTGTTTTATGATTAACTAATCTGAAAATAGCCTATGACTAAGCAACATGCTTGTGTTTCTGGGCTGCCTAGTCTTGTAATCATTTCTTAATTTCCTGGTGGGGTGGGGGGAGCCAGGAGGAAGGGACTCCTGCTCTGGGCCAGGATGTTGAGTGGTAGAGCAGCGATGGCCGTGGAAAAAGCGATTCATCCGAGCACATTGTGCAACGAACGGTTCACCAGTGGCTCTAGCCTTAAAACGTGCACCGCCGTCTCTGCAGGTCTGCAAGCCTGGCAAGATCTGCACAAAGGCCTCGTTGCAAAGTGGGCTCTGAGAGAGAATGTAACCAGCTGCCAAAATGGTCAGCTTTGGAAAGTTTGCTGGGTTAAAGCTTTTACAAAAGGAGCAGGTTGGAAAGTTGGTGGGCCAATTTGTGCCATTCAGGCTGACTGGCATGCAAATCTTTCTTTCTTTCTTTCTTTCTTTCTTTCTTTCTTTCTTTCTTTCTTTCTTTCTTTCTTTTTCTTTCTTTTTCTTTCTTTCTTTTCTTTTTCTTTTTCTTTTTCTTTTTCTTTCTTAATTTATTGTGCCTTCCTCCTTTTCTTCCTTTTCTCTCTTTTTTCCTCTTCCTAACCTGAAAAAGAGAAGGATGAAGAAGGATGTGTGAGTGTTATGAAGCCACAGCTGGTCTGGGCACCGAAGTGGCAAAAGAAAGTAGTTCTGTAAGTCTTAAAAAATTGATGAAATCTCTTCTCCATGACCTGAGAAACACATGCAGTTTATAGATAAGGGTGCCAAGTTGACCTGAGGCTGCCAACATCTGCAACATCTGGAGCTCATCCTTAGCCCTAGCCCATCTGTTCACGGTTCTTGGGTCTGCTGGGGCAGGTCCTCTCCAGCTTCATGTCTTCAGCAGGAGGAGAGATTCTCCGTTTTAGGGAGGATTTTTTTTTTAAAAAAAAAAAAACCTGATATTTTTGGTGGTAACAGCTGCTTATATAACATAGCCGATGGTGAGATGCTTGTTAAGAGTGTCTCAGTTAAAAAGTCTATTTCTGGAGGCCATACACAGTTTCTCGCAAACCCGGAGAAGTTAGAACATTTATGGGTGCCATAAATCGTAAAGTGAAGGAAAAAAACTGTTAAATTGCTCCATTTACCCCTTTTAGCCAATTTAATAATGTTTCTGAGGAGCTTTATATCCCCTGCAGTATTTAGGCAAGGAGTTAGGAAGGCTAGAAGCAAATCCGGCCTTGGGGACCAGGCTTGAATAGCCCATGCAGGCAGTCCTTGGCTTATGACCAGAACGGAGCCCAAAATGTAGGTTGGTAAGCGAGACAGTTGAGTTTTGCCGTCTGCCTTCCCCGCTTGACTTTGCTGGTCAGAAGGCCGCAAAAGGGCTCCACGTGACCCGGGGGCACCGCAGCGGTCACTAAACAAGTGGCTGCTTGGCCTTAACAAAGCAAGGATAAGTTGCAGGTGAAGGGAGGGGAGGAAACAAGGCGAGAAGGACGACTCAGAAAGAGAAATTTTGTTCATGGATCACATTATCCCTCTCTGTTTTCAAGGTGGCAACCTTCCCGCGGGTGCTTGCAGCAGGAAGCCAACAGCCGGTTCATAGAAACCAATTTCAAGGCAAGTGTAAGAAAAAGAAGATCTTCCCACTGTCAGCCAAAAGGGGTAAACTCACTCTTTTTTAAAAAAAAATAATAATAATCCCTGTTTCAAGGAACAAGCCCTGCATTTCTCAGGTTTTTTTTTTCCAGTAGCAAGTCATTGACTCTGGTGCCCACAGTGAATTAGGCAAAAGAGAGAGAGAGAGAGAGAGAGATAAAAGTCAGGATATAAATTAATATTTAATACGTTAAAACCATGAATAAATAAATTCTGCCTTGGCAGTGACTTGTCCGATGCCTCCAAGATGTCTGGAGCCTTGTTAGGCCTTCCCATCCTAAACTTAAAATGCGAGGGAAACTGTTCCGTACTAATTATTTGATCGTCAAACGCAAGAAGAAGAAAAAATCCAAGCCCATTTTAACAGAGGGAAAAGGTACCATTTAGAGCAGATCTATGCCGAAAGAGCCTTTGAAGGTTAACATTCTCTAACACGTATCCACACACCTTGGATGATTTACTTATGCAGAATACAGAATAACAGATTTGGGACCTTGAAGGCCTTCTAGTCCAGCCCCTTGTTTAAGCCGCAGACCCTAGACCAGGGGTAGGCAACCTTGGCTCTTTAATGACTCGTGGACTTCAACTCCAAGAATTCCTGAGCCAGCAGGGCTCAGCTTGGAAACCTCTCCCTTTTCCCTCAGCGTGGCTGGCTCAGGAATTCTGGGAGTTGGTCCACGAGTCATAAAAGAGCCAAGGTTGCCTACCCCTGCCCTGGACCATTTCAGACAAACAGCTGTCCAGTCTCTTCTTAAAAGCCTCCAGTGATGGAGCACCCACAACCTCTGGAGGCCACTTCTCTTCCACTGATTACAGGTTGTTCTTGACTGAACCCAAAATTTAGGTTCCTAAGGAGACATTTGTTAAGTGAGCCTCACCCCGTTTTACGACCTTTCTCGCCACAGTTGTTAAGTGAACCACTGCAGCTGTTAATTAGTAACACGGTTGTTAAGTGAATCTGACTTCCCCGTGGACTTTGCTTGTGGGAAGGTCGCAAAAGGAGATCCTACGACCCCGGGACACTGCAACCGCTGTAAATATGAGTCAGTTGTTAAGCACCTGAAATTTATTCACTTGACAAAGTGGTCGTTCGTGTGAAAAATGGTCATAAGACATTTTTCCCAGTGCCATTGTAACTGTAAATTTAGTGAGTGGTCACTAAACAAATGTTGTAAGTGGAGAACTACGGGTATTTCTCAACAGCCGCTTTAAGACCGTTGGACGTCAATTCCCAGGCTGGGGAATTCTGGGAGTTGAAGTCCACCGGTCTTAAAGAGGCCGAGGTTGAGAAACCCTGCTTTAACCCAACCGGATCCCCTCCTGCTTTTGCAAAAGAGCTTTGGAGAAATCTGACTTTTGTGGTTGAGGACCTTCTGCTGAGCTCCTCCTGGGTCCAAAGGATCCTTGCAACACGCTCTGCCTTCCCTTTCACTTGCGGGCGCCCAGCCAGCCAAAGTGCCTCTGGTCGGTGCAAAGCTGAAGCCAATGGGGGACATTCTCTCCTTTGTGTCTGGATGCTGGTGGCATGCACTGGCGTGGCGGGAGTTCATTTCCTCTAAGCACCCTCCCCAAAAGACCTCGAAGCGGGAGAAACTTCTGTCTCTTAGGATTCCTCAGTCCCTAGGTCTGGATGTTGGGCTTTATTAACGCACCAGTTGCAGGGAATCGGATAAGCTGCATCAGGCCAGGGATGAAACTCGCCTCACAAGTGCTCCTAAAACCTAAGCCTTTGACTTGTAGAATTTCCCAAATGAAATGAAAGAGGAAACTCCAGCAAGGGCCCGGTCTCTGGTGCAGAAGCCGAGGCTTTGCTGCACAGGTGAGGCCCAGGTAGGAAGAAGCCCGCAGTTGCAAGACAACAGGTATAAATCACAACACCCATCGCACAGATAAAGAACGTTTGATTTTAGGCAGAATTAGAAATGCAAGTGGGGCACTTCATATTTCACCTCAGCTCCAACTATTTATGGCATGAAATGCAAATCAACCCGGCTATGAATATTAAAGATGAATGAGTTATGTATCTCCTCTGCCTTTAAACAAACGCGCTGGTGGGCTAGAGCCCCTTGGCTGTTTTTAAAATGCTGTTTGCGCATTGCAATTTTTATTTTTTCTTTCTTTTCTTTTTTTTAACCTCCTGGGTTTTTGAGCGATGCGGGTAACTAACAGATGAAGGCAATCTTTTCTTTAGCTCTGTCAGGGATCAAAAAGTGTTTCGCTGCTATATTAATGCATATTATATATTAATATATATATATAATATTAATATTGCTATACAAAAGAACCAGTTCGGTCTAGTGCTTAAGGCACTAGGTTAAAAACTGGGTGAGTGTGAGTTCTAGTCCCACCTTAGGCATGAAAGGGAGCTGGGGGATTTTGGGCCAAGCACCAGGAGACGGGAGTTCTAGTCTCGCTGTTCCCTTTCCCTCAGCCCCGCAACAGTGGTGTTGTGCGGAAAATAGGAGGAAGAAGACAAATTAGATATGTTTGCCATCGTGACTTACAAAAATAATGAAGGGTATAAATACATATTTTTTTAACGTCGGTGGAGAGACCACAAAGAGAGGAACTGGGGTGTGCCAGCAAAGAAATGGAACTTTTCCGAATGTTGATCGATTGGTTGATTTTTCCACCAGGCAGTAAAGTGTCTTTTTATCCGATCAAACCTGGATTCCTCAATGATGCGATCGAAGACTTTTATGTGTTCCCCTTTTCTGGAATCAGTGCGTACCAACCCTAGTTTGCAGCTCTTTTCTTACCTTGCCAGTCACCTCATCGCTTTGCCCGTTCTCACGGTGATTCCTCTTGTGTCCCAGCACGCCACCCTCCAGATGTGTTGAGGCTGCAGTGCTCCAAATTGCAAAATCCCCACCTGGAGGATGGAGTTGAGAGACTGGCAGTGCCAACGATGTGCCTGGTTGGGGAAAATCTGCAGCAGGCCGAGCCAAGGAACTGTTGGGGGTTGTGTCACACGCTTCTTAAAATGTCTTCGTAACGAGATTTCTGTTCTGCCCTAAATGCATTTTATTAGCTTATGTAATCCCTGAGAGATACATCTGCATTAGACGGGCAGGATAGAATTTTTATCTAAAGCTAATATACCTAAGGAAATAGCCTGGGTCATTCCCTTTTATTTGTTCCTTTGCTGCATTTTTATGCCATCTTCTCTCTGGATATGGCCTTCGAGAAGGCCCTGGAAACGTGGTTTTCTCAACCGACCTGAGGGATCTCACAGTAGAGGTGAGCGTGCAAGATGGTTAGATGATGGCTTTTTTTTTAACTTGTTAATTTATTTTGGTTGCATTTGAGTGGTCTTTTAATATACTTTCAATGTATTCTGCTATGTTTGTTTGACTTGATAGGGTGGAGAACATTTAAATTTCAACCCTTCATGAATCCCGGGGAACTACTATTTTGCTCTACAGACTTACCAATACTGGATAAATCATAAGATCCCATCAACTGATAGAAGCTGAGTTGCTTTGTGTTCCTCTTGCAAACAACCTCTGCTTTCCCCATCCAATAGTCCATCTCAGAAACCACAGCACAAACATCGCTGAAGAAATCATATCAAATTAAGGATCTGAAACCCACAATGACACATCAAATGCGCCCGGGAGGAATATGGAAGTTCTAGCCAAAGGGGCTGTTTGAAACAGCAAAATGCAGTGTAGTTGCCTGCCATATCGAGAGGAACTGTGTGCTGGAACAGTTTTCCCCAATTTGGTGCCCTCCAGATGTTTTCCAGCTAGCCAGAGGAATTCTGGGAATTGCAGTCCTTAGACATCTAGAGATGGAGATTTAAGCAGAGTCCTTGTTCTCCATCATTCCTTATCCTTATTCTTGATAATTGAGCATCTGAGCTGAGATGCAAAATAAGAAAAGTTGGGCTGATGTACAGATGACTGTAAATAGAAGCAAAGCTGAAGGATGGAAAAAGCAACTAAATATTTTTGGCAAATCAAGGCTTGATAGGTCACAACTACCTTTATGTTAATAGTTTGATCCATCAGAGGAGACCCCTGAAAATCAGCAATGCTCTCTTCCGAGCTTCATCGTCCTGAGGTTCTGTTCCTGGCTTCCGAAGGAGAATTTCCAAATATCTTGACTTTCTCCTGAAAGAACTGGATGATGTCCCGATGTAGGGTCTCCTCAGGGTTACCTGACCGATGGACCTTCCATCCTTGCTAGCCATTTTTGTCCATTCACACCCTCAGCCTTCCATAAATGACAGGACTGCAGGTCCACAGCCTTTGCTCATGTTGGCTGGAAATAGCAGCCTTGCGCTCTCAAAAAACATCTGGAGGGTGCAGAGTTGAAGAACACTGTCTCTTGGAACATCTGGCAGGCAGCAGAGGAAAAGGAAAAGGAAGGCTGAACATCTGGACAGCCGTTGAGCTCTCAGTAGTTGGATTTCTGTTCCATTATTGAAAGAAATTTATAGGAACATCTTGTTAATTCTGCCTCTGGGGACAGGGCGATGTGAGAACATAGGCAGCGGTGGTGGCTAGTTTTGGCTAAGCCGAGGCTGCGGCATTGGGGGTGTAGGAACATCTATGCTCACACTGGTCTCTGCTGCAAGTTGCCCCACCGTGATCCTCTCCCTGGCCCTCCCAGAGAGGGTGACCGTTGACTCGTGGCCAGGTGGCCTTCTGCCGGGTCACCTATTGCAAAGAAAAAATCGGGTAACCATTTGTCCAGGCTGGGATAAGGCAGGAGGATCCAATCTTGGCAATTTTTAAGACTTGGGACTTCAAGCCGAGCTGGCTTCTGGAGTTGAAGTCCACAGGTCTTAAAATCGCCAAGATTGAAAACTCCTGGTATAAAATGTCTTTCCTTGGGAAATGGGTTGAACTAGAAGACCTCCAAGGCCCCTTCCATCTTTTTTATTCTCTAATTCTAATTCTGCTTTCCAGAAGGGGTCGGGGGGGGGGGTGGCAGGATTTCTGCAGGTGTCTGGACCCTCCTTGGCTTGGCTGCTGTTTGCCCTCCGGCTGGCTGAGCCCAGCCCAGCAACCTCCCGGCATCGCAGGCTGGCTGGCGTGTGCCGCTTCCCTACCCAGCCTTTTCATGTGGCTTTCCTGCTCTCTTTTTTCTAAACCCCCCTGCGGTGGCATCAGAACTAGGCAGCCTTCCTCGGCTTTTCTCATGCCTCTTTCTGCTGACTCACAGAGTAACTCGCTGCCGCCGAAGGGAGGGCGAGGAAGCCCTAAGGTTCGGGCCGGTCCCCCACCCCAGGAGAGGGAAGCGAAGCAAGGAGGAGTCCCGGGGGGGCGTTGTGAGTGTGTCGGGGCTGCTGCCTTTCTCCCTTCGCCCCCTCCCCCCACCCCGGCCGGGCAGGTACGGTGGGCTACATCTTGCCCTTCGGTCTGGATCGAGGCGAAGGCTGTAACTGGGGAGGGGGCTTGAGATAAAACTCTTTCCCTTGGCCATGCCTTGTGGTTGGGGTCTTCGGGACTGGAGAAGTGGGGAGGGGTCCCCTTGTGGGAATTTGGAGGAGGGGGATCTGCTTCGTCTCCCAGGAAGAAAGACAAAGTGGGTGGGATCTCTTGCCTGAGCTATTTTGGTCCAGGGCAAAAAGTGAGGAGTCGTGGAAAGTGGTCTTCTCTGAAGCTTTACCACCTTTCCTGCCGCCCCCAACTTGATTCTGGGAATCTAGAGAGCTGAGTTTGCATTGACAGAAAGCCAGTAGATTTTCCCCTAAGGGCTGATGGTCACCCTTCTGAGAGTGAATAATTTGCCAAGGAGGGATTCCGAGGTAGGTGCAAAGGACATGGCTGTCCAGTTACGGCCCTCTGGCCCTCCTCGCTCCGATTGTCCCTCCCACCCCACCCCACTCTGGAGACTTCTTATTTTCATGGGCTCCTTTTCATGCTGTGACGTGATCCCATTCTTTCTTGGTCTGCTGTGTTCTTTTCTCTTTTCCCTGAATCTTGAATTACAATGCTGGAGGCACCTTCCCCGTCCTGCTGGCCTTCCTCCTAGATAGATAATTAATATAAAGAAGGCAAACAAAATAAGATAAAATCATGGAATCATAATGCCTCTTTTTTCAGTGCCATCGTAACTCTGAACGGTCACTAGGTGAACTGCTGTAAGCTGAGGACTGCAATACCCAGATTTTCAAACTCCTTCCTGGGTCTCTGGAGAGCAATTTTGGCAGAGGTACGAATGCAGGACACTGGGTTTTCCTATTTAGTTGGCCATGAATCCGGTCTGATTTTTGCCAGCATCTGTGCCAGTATCTGCTGCTTGAATTTAGCCCTTAGGCCAGTGCCAGGTGGCTTATTATGGGATGCCCTTTGTCTTCTCCCTCCCCATATTATTTGAATTGAGAGGTCGACCATCACCAAACATTGAAGCCGATGGCAGTGAACTTCCCCCCTTTTATACTTCAGTGTGAATTGAGGAAGTGTCTGTCTGGGTTACTTCTGAATGTCGGTTTTTCTGGACTTAAAGTGGTCCACATGCGTGCACACACACACACACACACACACACACACAGACTTTGCCTTGGTGACGGTCCTTGCCTATTTCTCTCGAGATCCTTTCCTACACCAGGTGAGACCCAAGAGAATCTTTGCCAAGCTCACCCAATAGCCCAAAGTGGGGTTTCACAAGCTCGTCCAGGCCCCTGGCAATTCGACTTACAACCGTTCGTTTAGCGACTGTTCAAAGTTACAACGGCACTGAAAAAAGGACCCTTATCCACGCTGGCCACCAGCGTGGCATCCCCCTGGTCCAAATTCGGGCGCCTGGCAACTGACTCATATTTAGGCGACCTTCCGGCAAGCAGATTCAATGGGGAAAGCTAGACTCACCGTGTCACTAACAGCTGCAGTGATTCACTTAGCAACTGTGGGCAGAAAATTTTGCCATAAAATGGGGCAAAATTCACTTAACAGGTGTCTCACTTAGCAACGGGAATTTGGGGGCTCAATTGTGGTTGTAAGCCGAGGACTGCTATTCTGTCCATTCGCCCTGGTTCCTCTCCTCTGACTGTCTCTGAACTCCCCCTTTGAGCTGGGAGGAGGACCTGGCTAGGATTGGGGAACCCCCAAAAGCTGCTTTCTTGCACGGATGGCCCGGGACACTTTACGGAGAAGCCGGTGGATGAGCCACTAATTTTGGCAGTTCTGTCTAATGTGGCTGCGGTGTCGTGATTTATCTTTATTATTATCTCCTTTACCTCCCCCTTTTATTGGTATTACGATTTGTTGCACACAGTCAGCCAGATGTTCAGATTATATTTGGCATTTTTGTCTGTTTATCGAGTCCATCCCAAGGGCCTGGGATAGGTAATGATTGACGTTTTATGAGGTTAGGGGTATCGTCACAGGATGAAGGTTGTTCCAAGCACAGCTGCCTTTTGCAATTGACCGACGGGGATTCTTGTCAGAGCCGACGGGGTTCAAGTGGTGCTCCAGATGTTTTCAAATTGCTCTCCGGGCGCCTATTATATTGGTGCTTTCTCTTACTTTCTCTTGCCACCATCGTTTTATTTCCATCTGCAGGTTTTTGTGTTTTGTGATCTTCTCCATTACTTTCTCTTCTGTTTTGCTGTCTCCGCTATCCAGACTTCTTTTTTTTTTCCTTTCTTATCGACAGTTGTTAAAGTCTGGGGTGTTGTGTGACAGGTGCCTGTCTGTTCGAATTCTAAAGTCCCATTCAGCTTTTTAATTTTCTATTATTATTATTATTATTATTTATTTCCACTGCTGCTTTGGCGGGTGCGACTTTGTGCTTCTGTACCGGAGAGGAATTCCTTGTGTGTCTCATCCCACTTGGCCAAATCAAGCAATTCAATTCAATTCAACTCCTCTCCATCCAGGAGGGGGTTAACCCAAAAGCTGCATCAGCACTGCAGATTGCTTGAAAGACTTGGAACCGCTCTGACACTCCAAATGTCCTAGAGAGTGGCAAAGGAGGAGGAGGAGGAGGAGGCAGCAGCAATTCATATGCAAAACCCGCACCATAAATTCCCCCCCCCCAAAAAAGTGAAAAGGTGGACGAGGGAGAAGGAGGGGGAGGAGGAGGAGGAGAAGAAGAAGAAAGAGGAAAGAAAGAAAGCCAGCAGCCGGTGGTGGCTGGTGGGGCATCGTCTGAGCGCTTCATCAGCAGAGTGCAGTATATCTGCCATCTTTGTTTGGGCTGCAGTGACTCATCAGAAGTCTCTCTTGAACCAAGACTTCACAGCATTTCTCTGGCATTGATTCATTCCCCCCCCCCCGCCTTCTTTCTTCCTTTCTCTTGCTGTCTCCCTCTCTCTCTCTCTCTCTCTCTCTCTGCCTCCCCCCCCTTTCTCTGCTTTCTCCACTTCGGAATTGGCACTTGCACCGGGAATCCTTATCAAAGGCTGTTATTCATTGCAGAGAACCGGCTGAACCGTTCAACTCCCATCCAGCCACTGGGACTCCCAGCCCTGGATTTTACTGCTGCTGCTGCTGCTAGAGAAATCGGACTTGGCTGAAAAACCAGGAGCTCCTGACTTCCCGGGCGAAGGAAGGGGCTCGGGAGGGATGCCCCGCTGTTCCCTTTGCCCCATCCTCTTTCCCTCGGCTTAGGGGACCTTCCCAGGAAGAGCCGAGCTCCGGTTTTCATCCCTGTTAAAGGTACGTCCGTCCACGCGAAAGCAGGCAGGCAGATCTGAGCAGAGCAGAAGTTTCCCACACGGGGATGGGGGGTGCACGCATGGCATCGGCTGGCCCTCAGAGATGGCTGCCCAGAATGGGAGCAGGCACCGGGGATGCAGTTATCGCCTCGAAAGCTCGTTTGGGTGTTTTTTTCTCTCCTTTTTTCCTGGCTCTTAATTCCAGCCCCCCCCCTTGGGAAATGCCTCTTTCCTGGCAGAGACGACCCCCAGAGTTGAAAGGGGGTCTATAGGTGGGTGGTATCCCCAGATGGTCTTCCTGGGACCACGTCGGTTCTCACTCGCTTCTTAAAAGCCCCTCCAGTGATGGAGCCCCCACAACCTCTGGAGAGAAGCCGTTCCGCTGATGGATTCTTCCCCCTTTCAGGAAACCTCTCCTTAATTCTAGGTTGCTTCTCTTCTTCCAACAAAACCTGCATTCACCTCAGATGAGTCTCAACCCTCGTTGTTGTCGCTTTTTGGCATGTCTCGAGATGTGACTCGGTGGCTTTCCACTTTCTGATAAGACTTTGCTTGTCAGAAAGTTGCAAAAGCGGATCATGTGGCCCTGGGACACAGCAGTCGTCGTAAATACGAGTCAGTTGCCCAGCGTCTGAATTCTGATCACCCGGTGACCTCAAGCAGTCACTAAATGAATTGTTGTAAGCCGAGGACTACCTATATTCAGTTTTCTTATTGCTGCCCAGCTCAACCAAGTGTGTTTCTCTCCCTCTCCTCCCCCCACCCCACCCCCACAGATGCACTTTGTGTCGGGCGCTGTCACGCTGAGTGTGTAAGGCTGGGGCGAGACATGTCGCAGATGCTGCACATCGAGATCCCCAATTTTGGGAACACCGTGCTGGGCTCCCTGAACGAGCAGAGGCTGCTGGGGCTCTACTGCGATGTCTCCATCGTGGTCAAGGGCCAGGCCTTCAAGGCCCACCGGGCGGTGCTGGCCGCCAGCAGCTTGTACTTCCGGGACCTCTTCAGCGGGAACAGCAAAAGTGCGTTTGAGCTGCCCAGCTCCGTCCCGGCCACCTGCTTCCAGCAAATCCTCTCCTTTTGCTACACCGGCAAGCTGACCATGGCAGCCAGTGAGCAGCTGGTGGTGATGTACACGGCGGGATTCCTGCAAATCCAGCACATTGTGGAGAAAGGGACCGACCTCATGTTCAAGGTCAGCTCTCCCCACTGTGACTCTCAGACGGCCATGATCGAAGAGGCCGGCTCGGAGCCCCAGAGCCCCTGCAACCCCGTGCAGATGGCCTCCATGCCTTACGTCATGTCCCCGTCGGTACCCATCCCGCTCCTCACCCGGGTCAAGCACGAGAACCCGGAGCAGCAGACGCCGCTGCCGGGACTGCCGGCCAAGAGGTCCCTGGAGGGGGGCCTGCGAGACACGGCGGCGGGCAGCTCCTCAGGCACCACGGCGGTGAAGCTGTCCCGCGTCTCCTACTACGGGGTGCCCAGCCTCGCCCCACTCATCTCCAGCATCCCGCAGGCTCCGTACATCCAGGGAGAGCGGACGAGTCCCGGGGCCAGCAGCATCCCCACCACAGACAGCCCCACATCCTACCACAACGAAGAGGATGAGGAGGATGATGAAGCCTACGACACCATGACGGAAGAGCAGTACGGGCAGATGTACATCAAGTCTACAGGCAGCTATGCAGGTAATCCTGTTTGCTTCACCTTCCCCATATGCTTCACAGAATAGCAAAGTTGGAAGGGACCTTGGAGGTCTTCTAGTCCAACCCCTCGCTCAGACAGGAAACCCTACACCATTTCAGACAAAGGGTGGTCCAGTCTCTTCTTAAAAGCCTCCAGCGTTGGAGCATTCACAGCTTCTGGAGGCAAGCCGTTCCACTGAGTAGTTGTCCTCACTGTCAGCAAATTCCTTAGTTCCAGGTTGCTTCTCTCCTTGATGAATTTCCATCCGTTGTTTCTTGTTTTGCCTTCAGGTGCTTTGGAAAATAAGTTGACCCCTTCTTCTTTGTGGCAGCCCCTCACATATTGGGACCCTGCTATCATGTCTCCTCCCCTGGTCCTTCTAGAGTTTGTTGTCTACCTCTTCTGAACTCTTTCTTTATCTCCTCTGCTTTTATGCTGAGATGGATCTCAAATGTCGGGTTTGGCAATTTTGGGGGCAACTCCGAACTGTGGCTCAGGAGAGTGGTGCTTTCCCGACTTTGAGCAGGAGAAACATTGAGTGTTTGGGTTTTAGTGTTGAATGTTGAAAAGTCTCTGGTTATATTGGCAGCCTGCTCAGGGGAAGCCACCGCTCTGAGATCTTGAGAAAGCCAACCAGGCAGTCAAAAGAAATGGATTGGATTGTTTGACAATCATTGTCAGATCTTGGTTTTTTATTCTTCTTCCTCCTTCTGTGGGTTTAAGAGTCCTCAGCCCCAAGATTGCTCATAAGTAGTAATGAAAGTGGGTCTTCCGAGAGCGAAGAAGGGCTGACCCTGCAAAAAACAGGATCCTTCGAGTCGAGCTCAGCCTCTGGTGACTTCAAGTAGTCCTCTAGCATTAGGTATCTTCCATGACTTGAGTTATTTGTAAAAATAATACAAATAATTAAAATAAAAACCATAATAGTGGTTTGCAGCAAGGTGCGGTCAGCGCTCAGCCCGTCGTCCCTCCCCACTGAAAAGCAACACCAGGAGCTGATTTTCACTCCTTGCACCATGCCAGAAAAGAACCCAGGTTACATTTCCAACCAACTCTTTGCGAGAACAATTTTACACACTGACCCCCCCCCCCTCACCCCCCAATTCCCGTGTGTGACTTTTCTCCTCCTCTTTTCCAAGGGCCTCCAGAGAAGCCGGAGCAAATTCCCGTGGAGAGCCGCTCCTGTGTCCTGATACGGCGTGATTTGGTAGCTCTTCCGGCAAGTCTCATTAGCCAGATCGGTTACCGTTGCCACCCAAAGCTCTACTCGGAAGGTGATCCCGGAGAAAAACTTGAACTGGTTGCAGGTATTTATGAACAGGACCCGTCTCTGGGTGGGCAAAGCAACGCCCGCTTTAGGCCATGAGCCCCACACGCGTGAAAAGGAAATTATAACCATCCGTTATAACGGATGAGAACCTTAAACTCACCACCTGATGAGAATGGCGGGAAATTACAGCTGAGCTGCAGTCTTGGTGCTGAAGTCCCATCTTAGTTGGATTGATGGGAGGGAAGCAATGACTTTTCTTTCAAGATCATTATTATTCTTATGGCTCATCGCACAGTCAGCCAGATGTTCAGAGTGGATTTGGCATTTTTGTCCAATAACCAAGTCCTTCCCAAGAACCTGAGATACGAAGACGTTCTTGTCTGATAGGGTTAAGTGGATGTCAACCATTCCAAGCAGATGCAACTGACCGATAGGGAGTTTGTCAATGCCAACGGCATTCAGGTGTTCAAACAGTACATTATTATGGCTCACCGCACAGTCGGCCAGATGTTTAGACTAGATTTGGCACTTTTGACCACCTATTGAGACCTTTCCAAGGACCTCAGATAGGCAGATGTGGCCATCTGATGGTGTCAGGACGGAAGCTGTTCCAAGCCCAGCTGCCCTTTGCAATTGACGGATGATGCTTTTGTCAGTGCCAGCGGTGGTCAGGTGGTGCTCCAGATGTTTTGGAATTGCATCCAAGGCGCCCTCGACTGCTGACACTACCTGCAGGGAATTATTGATTTTATTTATTTTTTTAAATCATCTAATTGAATTCCCTCACGCTCCCTTCGTCCCTCCCTTTCCCGGCTTCTTCCCAAGATCATGCAGATGTCCAGGCGGTCAGGAGAAACAAAGGACACCAAATTGTGTTGGTTGCTTTGCTATACAGCTGTACAGGTTGTCCTCGACCTACGGCCATGGCTGAGCCCCAAAACTGGTTGTTAAGTGAGTTTTAGCAGCAGAGGTTGTAGGATTTCAGTTCCCCTTCTCACCCAATACAGCTGTGGCGTTCGCTCACAGAGCTTGGCCCTTTTCCCAGCCACCCTTCATCTTAGTTAACATAGCCCTGGCCGGCTGGAGGCTCAACACAGACTTCAGCTGGTTGGAGAAGGTCCAGTGGTCCTTGAGGGAGGCCTCGAACTCCTTTCTCCCAGCTGCCCATCAAACACCTTCACCTCTTCTCCATGGGTTGAGGCCAAGTCAGAAGAACGGCCGACGCCCCGTGTCTTCCTCTGGAAGTCCACCTTCCCAGCTGTTGGGAAGCATCTCGGTGTCCACTTGGTTGTGTCTGTCCCAAGGTCTGGCTGCTTCCATTGGTCCCAGGTGTGGTTTCTCCAGGGCTGCCAAAGTTCCAGCATCTGGGATGGTGGACGGTGGCTGCAGCTGCTTAGCCTCTCTCCTTTTCTCCTCCTCCTCCTCCTCTTCTTTTTCCCAGGTTCTGGGGTTTACATCACCCGAGGACAGCTCATGAACTGTCACCTCTGTGCAGGTGTGAAACACAAAGTCCTCCTCCGACGCCTCCTGGCCACGTTCTTCGACAGGTAGGGTGACCCATCACCTGCCCTGCCCTGCCTTTTCTGACTTTCCTACAGCCAGAAAGGAACGGCAAAGAGCTTTGTGGAGTTAGAGCAGAACCCAGAAGAACCACTCTGAAAATCAGGAAGGTTAGGCAGGACTAGAACTCGCCGTCTCCTGGTGATTGGCCGAAGGTCACCCAGCTGGCTTTCGTGTCTATGGGCTCCTCCTTTAAAGGAGGGTGGGTGGGTTAGGATCTGCCAGAGCCCTCCGGCTCTTGTGCTCAGCCGTGGGAGACAGACGCTGCCTTTGGGGAGATTTTGTCCCGAGGTCAGAGAGGTGGACTTGCAGCTCCCAGAATTCCTCAGCCAGCCTGGCCCGTGTGGATAATTCTGGAAAATGAGATCCACACGTGTGGCAGGCACTGGGTGCGGGAGGATAGTGGAGGTCCTTGCATAAAATAACATCAGAAGGCTCTTTTATCCGGTTGCTGATAGTTTTGAAAAACCAAGGTACTTTTTAAAAAAGTGATCCGGGAATGCTGGTGATTCTGGATTTTTTTTTTTCAGTTTTAAGATCTGTGGACTTCAGTTCCCAGAATTCCCCAGCCAGCAAGGCTAGCTAAGTGGTTGTAAGTTTTGGCCTACCTCTTCCTGAGGTTTTTTTTCTCCCCCCCTGCTTCTTCTGGAAACAGGAACACCTTGGCCAACAGTTGCGGAACAGGAATCCGCTCTTCCACCAGTGACCCCAGCCGGAAACCCCTGGAGAGCCGAGTGCTTAACGCTGTGAAATGTAAGTGGGCGGGTACGGACAGCCCTTTGGGGAGCTGATGATTATTTTAATCTTTCCTAAAACCAAGCAGAGGAAAAGGTGGGTTTCTCTCCCACCTCTTGCTAGCGAGAGGTGCTTAAAACGGAGCAGTCAATAACATAGTCAGCTGTTTCCCAATTCTCCTTCCATTGGGATGGGGGAGGGGGGAACTTTGGATGGGTGGAGATAGACAGACGGACGGACGGACGGATGGATACAAGATGGAAGAATGGAGAAATTTATTACTATCATTCTATTTTTATTCTGCCTTTTATTTATATTTTTATTTGGATGGATGGATGGATGGATAGATAGATAGATAGATAGATAGATAGATAGATAGATGATAGATAGATAGATAGATAGATAGATAGATAGATAGATAGATAGATCAGACTTTCCAGAACAGAATCCCCACCATGTCTGTCTAGACAGCCACAAGTCTCCTCAAAGCCCTCTCATTTCTTGATCCTCACTTCCAGAGGAGGGGCTCCCGTGGACAGATACTTACCCAGACCACCCTGTGAGTTGCCATGGCAGCCTCTTCCCGCCCTCGGCTAACCCCCACCCCTCACCCCCTGTCTTTGCAGTGTATTGTCAGAATTTTGCCCCCAGTTTCAAGGAGAGTGAGATGAATGTCATCGCGGCCGACATGTGCACCAACGCCCGCCGGGTGCGCAAGCGGTGGCTTCCCAAGATCAAGTCCATGCTGCCCGAGGGGATGGAGATGTACCGCTCCGTCATGGGCTCCACCACCACAAACGTCCTCCTGGATCCCGAATTCCAGCCTTCCTCCGCTCAGATGTTTGAACAACGGATCTATGCAGAAAGGAGAGGGGATTCCGGGACGATCGTGGCCCTCAGAACTAACACCGTCACGGTTGACCAGAGCAACGGCCCCTTGTTTGAGCCGAGCGAGGAGGGCGAAGGGGCCAGCTCGGTCATCCAGGAGTCTGCCGGGCCAGAAGCCATGGCTTCCGATACCCAAAGCACCTCCCCGCCCTTCGAAGACGGGCCGGGCTCCCCCAGCCGGCCAGAGACGCCTGCGGCGAGGCCAGAGGCGGCCTACGGGGGGCCCTTATGAACCAGACCGCTCTCTGGAGGGATCTGTAATCCTAAAGCTGCTTGCATGTTCTTATTAATTACAAAAGAAACAAAAAACACACACGTGATCAAACCATTTACCTACTGAACTGCTACCGTTGCCTGAGAAAATTTTGATTTTTTTAGTCTGCTCGTATTTAGGATCCCTGGAGGCGTTGCCTGGTGGGAGGACCTCTTTCTTCCCAGATTAGTACAGAAGGAGTAGCGGGGTTCCTTCCCTCCAAAAATAAGGAACGAGGCCACGTTCACCCCCACCGCCGTCCTGTTTAGCAACAAAGAACCAGCCGTCTGGGCTTGCGAGACGTTAGTTGTGATCGTTTTCCTGGTTTGATTCAGTTTGGTTTGGGGCAGGTCCTTGGCTGGATCTTTGGGTTGAATCCTTGGCCGGAGGTCTGCATTGTTGAGCATCCCGGAGAAACTCACCCGAGCAGGCTGTAGTAAATGGGGAGCTGCGTTCCCCACACTAATGGGCATAAAAAGTTGGGATATCTTTCCACCATTCCTCTCCTCCAATTCCGTCGTCCGGCTTTCGAATCTTGCAAAGAAAAGTGTTGGCTCCGTTTGCAAGGAAGCTCTGGGCAAAAGGCACCACCCTGAGTTTAAGGGAGTTTGAGATGTCTAGGTTTTCTGCCTGGAGCACTTTACGCTCTTTAAGACCTGGGGACTTCAACTCCCAGAATTCCCCAGCCAACACAGAATTCTGGGAGTTGAAGTCCATACATCTTAAAGTGACCACCGAGATTGAGAAAGGTTGGTATAAAGCAATTTGAAGCAATGTTTGACTCCTCGTATGAACAGGTCCTGCTTAGTTGCTCAGGGCAAAATGGAGAGTTGAGTGCATTATGGGGGTGGGGGGGATGTATGGGAGGGAACCATAGGCTTCTTGGCTCTGTCACCCGGGAATGGGGGAGCTACTTATAGCAAAACCCATGCCATTTGGCCATTTGTAGCTCATGTGGACTTTTTTCCCCACTGCATTTGAGTCTAACTTTATGTGAGAAAGGAAGAATTGCTGGCTTTGCGTTGGAGATTGTGCACCCTAGTTGAATAGCCGGCTTTGGATTCCCCCACCTCCCCCCAAAAGAAATCCATTCGGTCATTCTCCCAAACTACGACGGGAAGACCTAATCCGCCTGTGGCAAGACTTTCGCTTTGAAAAGGTTGCGATTGTGGCTGGCAGCACAGCCTCCAAATATGGCTGCTTTGCTTGGCATTGAGCTTCAGGGAAATTAAAGAGGAGCCCGTCTCCTCTTGGGGATTTCAAGGACTTTTCGATTTATTTTCCTGGAAGCAATAAGGAATTTTTTTTTTTTAAAAAAATGGTCTGGCCCAGCTGATAGTACTGGGATCTCTTCCTGGTTTCTCTTCCCTTTACCTAGCCAAACCCACCTGCCTTTAGCTTCTTTTGCAATCTGCCAGGGGGATGATCCATCCATCCTGCCCCCCCTCCCCCCCCGTAAAAGTCGCAGGACGAAAGCAAATACTTGAACGGCTCAGAACAGGATCCGCAGAGAGCATCGCGTTGCACAGTTCGAATATATTTTTGTATCAAGCACAATTTTATGTATGTCTTTCTTTTTGGAGTGAGTTTGGGGGGGGCGGGAAGAGGTGGGCTTGGATTTTCTCGCTGGCTTTTGACTTTCGGACAAGAAGGAAAGAGGGAAAAGAAGAAAAAAAAACCTGAAGACAATGTGAACAGTTTTAAGGCAGGGGGGGGTGTTCCCAGCCTTCGAAGGGGGAGTCCAGCCACTTGCACTAAATGACCCCCGTGATGTGGGGCGGGGGTCCTTGGTGGCCCCTCTTGGAGGCCCTTCCCAGCCAGAAAGGAAAACAGTGACAGCCCCCCCCTCCAAAAAAAACAAAACACAACCACTTGGCCACGAAGGACTGCAAAACAAAGGGGAAATTAATCACAACCTGGTTTTTTCTCAGTGCCTTATTCTGTTCCTCCCCATGGAGAGAAAAAAAAAAGATTTGATTTCCATAGCTTATTCAATTCCCTTTTCCATTCTCCCCCCCCCCCATTCATTGACCATGCCCTTCCCCAACCTGGCACTCCTGTCCTGGGTTGGATCCCAACCTCCATGCTTCCCAGCCAGGTGACTCTGGGAAGGGCATTGGGGCCCGGAAACTGTCCTGGGGCTGTATTGAGGCGTCCCATCAAGGTGGGAACGACATCCCTGTAGATTTAAGCTAGGAAAAGAGAAAATATGTATTTATGGTATGTCTGCACCTTTATTCTGAATGCTTGACTGTTAGCAATATTACCTGTGTATATTATATTATATATATATAAATATTATATATGTATATGAAAAGTTATATCAAGCACCTTTTTAAAGAAGAGAAGTCTGTAAAAAGAAAACTCGGATAGACTTTAGCGATGGCCACGATGGGGAATCCTTGTAGGATTTCTTCCCATTTTCTGGAATTTGGGGATTTTGCAGGTCTCCTGTTGCCCTCCTCTCCCATCCGTGGTCTTTAATTCCACGGGGGTGGGCAGAGGGGGCTGTCCTCTGAAGCCCCCCCTCGGAGTCTACCCCAAAGCGAAAACGTCAGGTTCCAGAAATTCATTTTCATTCCAAAGTTGATATTAAGCCATATTCTGCACATTGTCATTTGTTTCACTTTCTCATTTCGGTTTAATTTCCTTGGTGGGATGGGAAATGCTTTTAATTCTGCTCTTACGTTGCCGTAGAAATGATCTGGATGTTAAAAGAAATATCACACAGCCAAATCTTCCTTCCTCCCTTCCCTCTGTTGCTTCTCCCTTCCTTCCTTCCTTCCTTCGTCTACATCTCCCTCCTCCTATCCTCCCCTCTTCCTCCTTTGCTCCTTCTTTCTTTCTCTCTTTCTGATTTCCTTCTCTCGTCTCCTCAGCTAGGATTTCCATCCCTTCCTTGGAAAGAACCCATCGGCCACCGCCAAGCAGTCTTAAGCATTTCCTTCTTCCTTTGGGCCTTTTTCTGTTTTTCCCTTTGTTCTCTCTTGGCTCCAAATTGACCTCACTTTGAAACATCTGGCCCTTCCACCCCCACCCCTCCCCCCAATGTGGCCTTAAGAAAGACACCGGTAGATCCTACTGGCATATAAAGTTTTGTCCCCCCCCCCTCCCTTTCTTCTGATGTCCTCCGGGTGCAGCTCAAGGCGTCTCCCTACCTGCCAGATGGTTTCAAAGAGAGGAAGAGACCCCTCCACCTTTGCAGTTGGGAAGGGGGCTCACTTCTAAAGGCTGCCAACCCCCCCCCCCCCAAAAAAAATCATGGTAGCTCTCTCCCCCTAGCCCTCATTTCTGCAGCCTCCTCTTGCAGACTTTTTGCTGACCTGCCCCTCTCTAGATAAATTCCTAACCCCCCCCCCCAAAAAAAACTGGTTGCATGGAGCCCTCTGCCAGGTCCAGATGTTCAGGGACTACAGAGGTGGCACCCTTCCCAAGGACATCTTTGCTGGACAAAAGACCATCACATTCCTGCTCTAGCTTCCCAACAGCGAGAGATCACTTTGGGTCTATTCTTTCAAGCTGATATATACATCTCACCCAATAGCACTAGTTCAGCAGTTGTAATATTTGCCGTGAATTTTGGGGGAGTAGATTGAAACATTTGAGGGAGATGGGCAGTCCAGAAATACAATATCAAAAGGGAAAACATCCATTTAATGTCCACATTCCTGTAGTTGCTGCTGTGAAAACCCCTTTTATTCAAATCTGCCAAAATCTCCCAACAGCAAATATTTTTGCTAGGATAGAAGCAAAATTCACTGGCGCTTCTAAACTTCTCCAAACCTTTCCAGGCTCAAATCTGCTTTCCCCCCCCCCAACTTATTTGCACTTTTGCGACCGAAACCGGGAGGGGGACAGGGCGGGCGAGTGGGCCACACCTTGCAATACTATTTTTTGAGCGTTCCGAAATGATAAAAAACAGAAGTTTATGCGTGAGTGTGTTGATATTTTTTTGACTTGAACCTTTGGATGGCACTTGAGTCTCAAAAATGTCAGTCTTGGCGATCGTTGAGAAGCGTCTTAAGGGAACAACGATGTTCAAGGAGTCTGTATCAAAGTATCCAATAGTACTGTAATTCATGACTGTTAATAATAAAAATAATAATTCCAGTGCTTAGAAGGAAGTTTTTGCAGTGCTGCCGAAAATTACGTTTCAGCTGTGCTAACTCACTTCTTTTCTGTTGGTTGTTTACGTGCCATTTCTCTCATATCTAGCTCAAGACTGTTACGTTAAGCCTTGATTGATGATCTATTAAACCGTAACTGCATCCAAATAATAAAGCAAGGTTTAAAGTCGTCATCCCTTGGCTCTAATAGGAGTTCAGAGTGTGGTCAGACCTATTTCATATACTGTAAAGAGAAAAAAAAATCAATTTAAAAAAACAAAATGTGATAATGAATGAGAAAATGCTTTGTAAAATTCACATTTACAAAATAATAAAGTATGTTGAAAATTACGCCTCCTGTTCCCGTTCTTTCCCAGTGTCTTCAAAAGCCCCTCAGAGTCTCCTGAATCACGAGATGGGCAGCAAATAAATTTGATAAATTAATTAAAGCTTGGGATGACATACTGCCAGCTTTTGGTCCCAACAAGCTCCATTTGAATAGCAATTGTTTGTTATTATATGTTTATCCCGCCTTTATTATTTTATAAATTACTCGAGGCAGCGAACATCCCTAATTATTAAACGTGTGTGCTGCCCGACTCTCAGTGGTTCAACTCAACAATGCAACGACGAAATTGCAATAAAATAGACGTCATTAAGAAATCAAGGACCGAGTGAAGCCAGGCTCCGGGTGGAGACTTCCCGGGCTAAGCCCGTTTCCCCGCTTGGACGTGGACGGGCGCCAGGAAAAGGGACGGTAGCTCTTTGCCTGCAACCCAGAGGTGCGACGCCATCGCTGCCCGCCTTTCCTGGCCTGGAGAAGGGAAGCAGGAGCGATGTGCGCGGGAAAGACTCGGGGACTGAACCCCCATTTGGGGGATCCGAAAACCACGCGCCGGACCCATAGGCGCTACGAGGCTGCAATCCCCGGCCCGGCCGCCGGGGGCGGCAAAGGGGCGAACCAGCTCCGGTCTAGAAAGGCTGCCTCTCGCTCTCCCCGGGCCCAGAGCGGAAGAGGCGGGGCGCCGCGCGGCCCGCCCATTTCCGGCGCGGGGGCCAGTCGGTGGGGCCGGGCCGGCCCGCGGGCCCTGAGGCGGCGGCGGCGGCGGCGGCGGCGATGTTCGTGCAGGAGGAGAAGATCTTCGCGGCGAAGGTGCTGCGGCTGCGGATCTGCGCGCTGGACGGCGCCGAGTGGCTGGAGGAGGTCCCGGAGGACACGGCCATCGAGCGCCTCAAGGAGCGCTGCCTCAAGCACGTAAGCCCCCCCGGGGGGACTACAGCGCCCCTCGTCCGCGGCCGGACCCGCCCCACGGCCTAGGGGCCGGACTGCGTCGGGCTGCCCTTCAGAAGGGGCTGGCTACGGTGCCCATCGTCCACAGCCGGCACGGCTAGGTCGGCCCCCACCTGGGGC
This sequence comes from Vipera ursinii, assembly GCF_947247035.1. Taxonomy (NCBI): domain Eukaryota; kingdom Metazoa; phylum Chordata; class Lepidosauria; order Squamata; family Viperidae; genus Vipera; species Vipera ursinii. Next base: position 8,802,989 of record NC_139529.1, on the reverse strand, counting down.
TCCTGGCAGAGGTGGCGGACTACGTAGCCCATCTCATTTGGCCAGTGTGGCCTCCTGAGCTGCCGAGCCCCTTTAGAGAGGGCGACGCCGGCGCCCATCGTCCTCAGCCAGCCCCTGCCAGTAGTGATGGGGCTCCTTTGTCCTTCATGCCCCGCCACCCTCTTCTTCTGAGCCATTCGGATTGGATTGACTCCAGTGCCCATCATCCTCAATCAGCACTGCTGCCTGCGCACACTTGGGACTTGTGTCAGAGTGTTGCACTACATAGCCCATCATATTTGACCCCTGCACCTCCTCATGCCCTTTAGAGGGCATTGTCCACAGTGCCCATCATCCTCAGCCAGCACTCTGGCCCACTTCCCCGTGGAGCTCCTGACGGGGGTGGTGGATTACATAGCCCATCGTAACGAGCTAGAGGGATTGACTACAGCCTCCATGGTTCCCAGTCAGCACAGCTTATCTCCAGACCTGGGGTGGGGTGGGCTAATCTTGAAAGCAACCGGTCTCCCCAGTTGCTGTTTACACCCAAGAAAGTCTTTGCAGTAACCAAGTTTAAAAGGCAATATCGGCAGAAAGAACTTTGGGGGCCTGGTGGGAATCTCCAGGGCATATCCAGAGTGTCTATTCAGATCAATTTTCCCTTCCTTTGTGAGAAATAAAAAACGGGCTTGTTTAACAGTCACACAGATGTGTCCTGAGCCAACCCTGACTTTGCATTTCAAAGTTATTTTTGGACTGAAATATCCCAAAACAGATGCTTTCCATAAAGAAAAAAAACGTGTATTTAGTTTTTGCATAGCTTGCATGTTCATATGCGAAAATACAAGTGTTTTAAGAACAAGCTCACACCGTATAGTATTTGGATGATTTCCTTTTGTGGCTCAAAACATGGAGAAACCATCCCTGAAATGGGCCAATAAGAGTGTACGGTGAACTTTTGGGGAACACCAAATGAATCTTTAGTTTCATTTTTGGTGATCTGCCCACTTTATTTTAAGAAAAGAGGGAAAGTTTTTTGCATTTCCATTTTATTTTATTTTTCTTTTGTAAACAGGCACAGGTTTCTAAATGAACAATATTTTAGCAAATGACTGTTCTACCTCTAAAGACAGCCAATCTGGATGCTGAAAGGGATATTAACTCAGACATTTACCTAGAGTGGCAAGCCTTATGTTTGGGATCAGCTGATAACATCTCCTGTCGCCTGCAAAAGGTCATCGCGGGGGAATATAAAAATAAACCAGCCCTGACATTATCGCAGAAGAAAGTCATATTATGGAAGGCAGCCGAGCTCTGTAGAAACCTCATATATGTGTAAAAATTCCCATTATTTCTCTGATCAGTCTGCACAAGTAATCCTCAACTTACGAGCACAGTTGGCACCAGAATGCCTGTTGTTAAAACATGCTAGTTTAGTGCGTTATGCCCAATTTCACAATGTTTTTCCCGTGGTTGTTAAGTGAATCACTGCAGATAAGTGAATCATTTCGTTGTTAAGTGCAAAAAAAGGCAAACAAGATCCTCTGACAAGCGGGAAACTCAGACTCACTTAACAACCGTGTCACTAACAAATGCAGTAATTCACTTAAAAACTGTCTAACTTAGCCACAGAAATGTTGACGACGAGGCAGCTTTAAAAGGTTCACTCTCCTCCCTGCTCTTCCTCCCCCCCCAATCCCCAGTGCTTGCCGGGCAGCCTCGAGGACCCGAAATGTGTGACGCACCACAAACTCATCCACGCCGCTTCGGAGAAGGTGCTGAGTGACACCAAGACGGTCTCTGAGGAAAACATTCAGGATCGAGGTGAGGGAGGGGCTGGCGTCACACGGCGTTCAGAACACCCAACTCTGAAAGGCAGAAAGGCAAGATTGAATGCATTGTGGATGCCCTCCTTTGAGAGCTGTCTCGAATATCGGGGGGGGGGATTAAGGTTTAAGTATCCTCATTCTTTACAATCCAACCTATCTACTGCAGGAATCCCCGCTACAGGATGCCCAGCAGATGGCCAGCCGGCCTCTGCTTAAATCCTTGTGGCAGAGAGTCCTCCCTGCTCATCTGGCCATCTCTTACCCTGGTAGGAACTGTCCTTCTGCCTCAGAGTGACCACAGATATTTCCCTTGGTATTTATTGACTTCCACCTTCCTTCTGCCCTTCTTCCTCTTTTTTCCTTTTCCTTCCTTCCTTCCTTCCTTCCTTCCTTCCTTCCCTCCCTCCCTCCCTCCCTCCCTCCCTCCCTCCCCTAGTACCAATTTTAAGCGTAGCCTTTATTTCCAAGGATGTCTGTTTCTCCACCTTAGCAGCCCAAAGATTGCTGGTAGGGAATTCTGGGAGTTCTTCCATCCTATCAAAGCAGAAAATGAAGCCAGCCATGACATCTCATTCCATTTATTTCCCTCTCGTCTCCTTAGATGTTTTGGTCCTGGTGAAGAAAAGGGCCCCCCCAGCGCCTCCAAAAATGGCCGACGTCTCTGCTGAGGAAAAGGTGAGTTCCGAGGGCTGGGATGTGGAAAAACTCTCGGCCTTTGTGCGTCAAGCTGCACTTTAGCACCTGCTCCCTCCTTTCATCCCTTAGTCACATCCCCAGCCTGGATTGTTTACCACGTGAAACTTGGGCAAAAGTGAGCTTTTGTCATGGAAGCCGGCTGGGTGACTTTGGGCCAGTCCCTCAGCGCAACCCACCTCACAGGGTGGTTGTGGGAAAAAGAGGAGGAGAAGGAAGGCATGTTAGATATGTTCGCCTCCTTGAATTATTTCAAAAATAATAAAGGCAGGAGACAGATAAACAAACGAACAAATATAAGGGAGGCCTCCCATCTTAAAAATAAGCTTAGTTGTCCTTTGGGGCAGCCAGAGTACTTGGCGGTCAACAGGCCAGGGGTTGTCTGAATGTGGATTCCTTTCCCATCCAGCGGAAGCAGGAACCGAAGGCGCCCAACAATGAGGCCATCCTGAAAGCCACCACCAGCCTCCCTTCCCACAGCGTGGATCGGAGCGTGGCCTACCACAACATTAGAGACGTGAGTGCTTGGCTTCTCCTGGGGCGGGGCGTGGGGGGTGGTTTGACAACAACCACCTTGGAGACTCCACGTATTGCCAATCTCGACGCTTCCTTTGAAGAGAATTGACAGCTCAGGCAGGACGATAATCCTTGTGAATCCCAATCTGGAGCCAGGCCAGTGAACAAATCCACCCCACGTCCTTGTCGTTCGTCAATGTACTAGTTTCATTTCAGCTCCAATTGAGCTCTTAAGGACAGCAGACATTTGGGGCGGGGGGGGGGAAGGATGACCCTTGAGCATCGCTGAAAATCCCTCTCTTAGAAGCAGGAACTGTAAATGTCGGGGTAGCTGCAAAACGGGCAGTTTTAGGAAAGTGGATCCATATACGAATTATAATGAAACACAGGCCCAGTGATTGTTTTCAGGAGGCAAATAATTGTTTTTGAGAGTCTCAAGGGCCCTGGAAAATTAAAAAAAAAAAAAAAAGGTTGGGGGGGGGGAATACCGTGCATTGAAAAATCAACTAAACTGAAATTAATTCTTCTGCCAAAAGTCAGTGCTAATGGCAGAATGCCAAGGAAAGGAAAGGGGCGTTTTTGGGAAGTGTCTTTAGATGTGTTAATTTCTTCTTCCTTGTAGTTTCAGACGGAGCTTCGGAAAATCTTGGTCTCGCTCATCGAAGTGGCCCAGAAACTTCTAGCCCTGAACCCGGATGCTGTCGAGCTCTTCAAGAAGGCAAACGGTTTGCATCCTGCCTTTATTATTCTCATAAATAACTCAAAGTCACCTTCCTCCTCCTATGGGTTGTTAAATGAATGGCTTTAGGCTGAGGACTCCCTGAACAAAGACAGCCTCCTACAGAATCCAGCCCATCCTTACCCAGCCCTTTTTTCTTTCCCCAGCCATGTTGGATGAAGACGAGGATGACCGAGTGGACGAGGTTGCTCTGCGCCAGCTGACCGAAATGGGCTTCCCCGAGAGCAGAGCCATCAAAGCCCTTCGCCTCAGCCAGTAGGTGGCATGGGGGGGGGAACCGTTGGGCTCATGTCAGTGCGTGGAACACAGAACAGGGCAGTGCCCTGTTCCCCCGTGACGTCGCCCTGGGTGTGTCTCTGCCAACAAACCCCTCTCTTTCTCTTTCCGCAATTGCAATAAGCGTGTTGTGAAAAAGGTCTCCTGCAAGTGGGGGTTGGACTAGAAGACCTCCAAGGTCTTCCAACTCTATGAGGAGAAGAAGAGAAGAGAAATAGAAGGTTGAATTGAATTGAATTCTTTATTAGCCAAGTGTGATTGGAAACACAAGGAATTTGTTGCGTATTATTATCCTGGCTATCTATTATTATCGATTATTCCGTGTACTGACATGTGTCCTTCATCCTGCAGCATGTCTGTGACTCAGGCCATGGAGTGGCTCATTGAGCATGCCGATGACCCCACGGCTGACGCCCCCATGCCCGGCCACGTCCCCGTGGAAAGCGCAGCCAGAGAAGCGGGGCCCGCCATCCCCCCGGCGGTCAATGGGGCCAGCTCAGCGGCCGCCCGGGAGGAGCCCAGAGACGAGCTGACAGAAATATTCAAGAAGATACGAAGGAAACGAGAGTTTCGTCCGGATCCGCGGGTACTCTTCCCTGCTCCGGGTTTTCCCCCTTGCCAGCCCGTTTGCACCCCCCAGGATACTCGGCGCCCGGTACGGGGGATCCATCCTCAGCTTACAACCCTTTTGGCTGTAAAGCTTTTTTACTTCCAATTTCTGGGAAAAACCCGCTTGCTGTGAACGAGCAAAAAAAAAAAAGAAAAGTTGTAAAATTGGGGCTGATCACACGGTGCCCCAAATTACAACCGTTGTGGCCGAGCTCAATTACAGTCATACCTCAAACATGACCTGTATTAATTTTTCAGGGCAGCTGGTAGAGGAGCCAGCCCCCACCCCACCCCCTCTCAGCCGTTCCTGCCCTTTTTCTCATTCAATCCCAACGACATGAAAAAGGATTTTTTTCTCATCTGGTCTGTTTTTGTTCTCGCCCCACAGAAGTAATTAAAGGTCCTCCCCAGAAATCCCTGCCCACGTGGCAGATCTAATGGAGAAAGGCTCCAGCTTTTAAAATATTTTTTATCTCCGCTGGAGCCGGAGTGGTGTAGGGAGCCAAAGGCTGGGTGAGAGGGATGCCTAGCCATTTGGTGTCTCCTACCAGTAACCTGCTCACCTCTAATCCCATTTTCCCACCAGCTGATGGCCTGCTTTGAATTCCTCTCCCCCAGAACAGCCACTCCCGTTATTTATTTCATAGGAGCCGTGCACGTCTTTGCTCCACCCCAAACTAGCCATTGGCCTTGGGGGTCCCAGGAATGGGACGCAAGAAATGGATCCGGTTGGGCAACCCATGTAAGCATTTCCACGGTTCCTTTTCAGGCAGTGGCGGCCTTAATGGAGATGGGCTTTGACGAGAAAGAAGTGGTGGACGCCCTCAGGGTCAACAACAACCAGCAAAACGCCGCTGTGAGTCTCTCGCAACTTCTGCAGGGCTGCCTGGCTTCTTACATGCTGCCTATCCAGGGGGCTTAAATCCATGGGGGACGTGATAGCTTCTTCCAATATTTGAGGGGCTGTCACAGAGAAAAGGGGGTTGGCCTGCTCTCCAAAGCCCCTGAAGGCGGGACAAGAGGTAACCGGTGGAAACTTGTTAAAAGAGAGCTCCAACCTAGAAGTGTGCGATGCCCTATAGTGGAGTCCCAGGGGGAGGAGTTGAAACAGTTTATGTCTAGGCTATGAGGAGGCCTGTGGCTATTACCTCAGCCCTCATTCTGACCCACACGATATACAGGTCTTCTATGGAAAGCAGGCTGGTTGCAATTGTTTTTTCTGCTGTCTTAACTATCCGTTGAAGTGTTTAGCTGCCCTGTTTGGTAGCCGTGCTAAACGAGGCACTTATAGAAGTATAAATGACAGACTCCGTTGCCCTGGAGTTGCTCACCCTTCTTCTCATGTGGCACTTGAAGGGGTGCAAAGCGGTCATTCTTTGTCTTTATTTCCTCTACTCAGTGCGAGTGGCTGCTGGGTGACCGGAAGCCGACCCCCGAAGATTTAGACAAGGGAATCGACCCTGCCAGTCCTCTTTTCCAAGCCATCTTAGAAAACCCCGTGGTGCAGTTGGGGCTGACAAACCCTAAAACTCTACTTGGTAAGTCCCAGGGCTCCCCAGGAATTTGATGCAGACTTAGAAGGTGAAGGAGGGAGGAATGCTTGCATTGTAATCCAGATTTCTCTCACTTGCTGCAGCCTTCCTTGCAACTTCAACTCCCAGAATTCCCTGTGCTGCTGGAGAATTCTGGGAGTTGAAGTCCACGCATCTTAAAAATTGTGAAGGTTGAGAAACACTGATTAAAGTAACAGCAACTTTACTGGTTGCAGGTGGATGGTGATCAGCTCGCATTTATAACCATTCGCAGCACTGCCTCCATCCTCTCTTTTCTCCGACAGCTTTTGAAGACATGCTCGAAAACCCCTTGAACAGCACACAGTGGATGAACGACCCGGAAACCGGGCCGGTCATGTTACAGATCTCCCGAATCTTCCAGACGTTGAATCGCACCTAGAGGGCTCTGGCCATCTCCACTCCGCCCCGTTGGGTTTGCCGCTTTGCTCTGATCCCAGAACGAACCCGGGACGCTGATGGCCTAGGCCGAGCAGTTCGGGAAGGCACCCGACGCGCATTTTCTTTTGCCTTTTGAGTCTTTGGATTGACGTGTTACAGACTTTAAGTTTGGTTCCACTTTTGGCTTATGCCCTGCACCGTTTCTGTTTTTAGGTGTAGTAGGAGACAGTTGAATGAGAGGCTGTTTCCTTTTCTTTCAAGTGTTTTTGTTAAAAAAAAGAAAATCAGAAAATGATCCATCATTATAACTGGAAAAGGCGTTTGCAATTAGGAATCCAACAATTGGGAAAAAAATAGCACAGCCTTGTCCGTACATGCAGAGCTTCGGAAACAGCTCGGGCTTCGTTTGCACGCAAGCTCTTTCTCGGGATGTTGGTTTCTCCTCTTAAGTTATTTCTGTTGTAAAATACAGAAGGATTTTTAAACTGACGGCCTGAGAGTTTTGCTTTACCAGACTCAGACAGTACTGCCTCAGGGAATGTTGAAGATCCCAAATTTTGTCTGACGTGGTGTAGGGTCTCCTCCTGGGTTGGACTACCTGCAAGACCACCGTAGTCTCTTTCGACTCTTCTGATTCTGCCTGAATTAAAAGAATGAGGAAGCCAAGGCTGTGCACAGGGGATTTGGCATCAACCCTGCTGCGTGGCCTCTTTGCCTAGACTTGCATTGCAGCTTCTAACGGGTGGGTTGTGCATTCCCAGAGTGCCAGATTGAACCAAGGTTGAGTTAGCCATGATTCAGTGGCTGGTGCAAACACATTTTTGGTGTAATTAGGCAACCCGAGGCTGCACCAGGAAAGAGGGCGCCATCGCTGGTGGGCAGCCACTCACATCAACCTTGGGGGAGGGGGCTCTGGGATCTGCCCCAAGTAAACTGGCACCCACCAGAGTCTTGATTCTGCTCTGCCTTTAGCAGGGAAAGAATGGTTCAATGATTGTGAAGCTCGAAAAATGCATTTTCTCCAGCATTCCCTTGCAGCCCCCAAGCACCTGGGGAAAAGGGGGGGGGCGGCTGCAGTTATGGGCATGCCTGAACGGCGTTGGGGGGTGGCACTTGCTCTGTAATTGCATCCCACCCAGTTTGGAAAGGAGCCTTTCTGCACCAGCGTGTTATTTGCAGGAAAGGTCGGAGGCGTGCAACATGTGCCATGCATGCAACAGCCCCAAAGCAACCTGAAGAGCCCCCCCGCCGCAACTCCCAGCGCAGGAAATTCCCGCGCGCAGCAGCCTTCGCCCGCGCATGCGCGCCCGCCACCCTACTTGCGCTGGCCCCCGCGGGCATCGGGACTAGATGGAGCCAGATCGCTTCGCCCATTCCCAGCCTCTGCGCTGCCTATTGTGACTCCCGGCCACCAATCCAGAGCGGGGAGGGGCGGGCTCTCCTCCCTCAGCTCCGCCCCTTCGCTCAGACATCTCCCGCTGGGGGGAAAAAAGGGAAGCGCGTTTCAAGGAGGGAGGGGGGAGAAGCCGCGCCACCGCGCTTGCGTAGAACGCTTTTCTTCTCGAGCAGGGCCATTTGACCTCTCTTTATTCCATTTCTCCCGGGAGGGGGGGAAAGCGCCCGTGGGCTTGCGCAGAAGGCCAACAGGCGGAGGGCGGGAACGAAGGAGCCGCGCTGACGTCTTTTTCTTTCTCCCTCTCTCTTTTTCTCTCCCTCTCTCAGCCGCGCATGCGGCTTGGCTCGGCTTCGTCCTTTCTCCTCCTGCCACCCGATTGGGGCGAGGGCTTACGGGCCCCGCACGCGCCTGCGCGCTCCCCCGCGGGCCTTCGCCCGCCGAGGAGAGGAGGCCGGCCGCGCGTGCGCAGCGCCCCCCTCGCCGTCGCCCAGCGTCCGGGAGGGGCCGCCTCTGCGCCTGCGCGTCTCGGGGGGCGGGAGAAGCGGCCGAGTCGGACCCTGCTCTGCGCAGTCGCCGTGCGCGCCTTCAGTCCGCTGGCGGCCGCGGGAGGGCGAGGAGAGAAAGCGCTTCTCCGCGCCTGCGCAGCGCTCGCCCCTCGCCTGGAGGAGCCTGAGGAGGAGGCGGCGGCGGCGGCGGCGGCGGCGGTCATCGCGTGAGGCGACCCGGGCTCGGCCACCCACCGCCGCCTCGGTCGAAGCGCGGCCTTGCGGGCGGAGCGCGGCCAGGAGCCGGCGAGCGAGAGCGCGGCGGCAGGAGCGCGGCGGCCGGGCCAGGCCGGTCTGAGGCGAGGCTCCGCGCGCCCTCCTCCCTCAACATGTCGGCGCCGGCGGCCAAAGTCACCAAGAAGGAGCTCAACTCCAACCACGACGGGGCCGACGAGATCTCCGGTAGGCGCGGGCGGGGCCGGCCGCCTCCCTCCCCTCCCTCCCTCCCTCGCCGCCCGCTTCCCTCCGCGCGGCCGCCATCTTCCCCGGAGGCGCGAACGGAGGAGGAGGAGGAGGAGGCCGGATGTGCGGCCTGGCCCGCCGATCGCTGCCTGGCGGGCTCGGGCCGCGGAGGAGGCCATCTTCGGCGCTCCTTTTGTCTGCCGCCCAGCGAGGCCCCGCCGGCCCCATGGCGCCGCTCCCTCCGCCCGCCCGCCCGCCCCCTTCGCCCATCGGGCCGCCATGATGGCCGCGCTCGCCGCATGGCCGGGGGCCGCGCTCTCCGGGGGCGCCACGTGCCGGACCCCCCCGCGCCCTCTCCCCCCCGCCAGGGGCGCCCGTGCCGGGGGGGGCTCGGCGGGTGGCTCGGCGGGGGGGGCGGAGGAGAGGGGCTATTTCTCCCTCCCAACCCCCCCCCGGAGGAGGAGGGGGCGCCTTCTGGCTGCCGGAGCTGCGGCTGCAGCGGATCGGGGGGGGGGCGCTCTGCGAACGGGGAAAACTTTGTTCGGGGGGGGAGGGGGCTTTTTCCCGCCATTCGATGCGGCTGCTTTTATGTTTGGGGCGGGGGCTTCTCCCGCGGGGCGGGGGCGGATGGACCGGAAGCAGAAGCGCGGGGCGGTCCTCGTTACGGCTCGCGGCACAGCCGGATGTTCTTCTGCCTTTGGCCTTCTCGCCCCCCCTAGGAGATTTCACCCTCCCGCCTTTTTATGCCAGGCCGGGGGCTCGCCTAAGCCTCCTGCCTCCCCCCCCCCGGCACAACAACCCCGCGAGGCGGGCTGGGCTTGGGAGGAAGGGACCGGTCCAGAGTCACATGGCCGGGTTGCTGGACCAAGGGAAGGGATGGAGCCCCTCAACAGACTCGTGGGCGGGGGCGGCACGTTTAAGCGCTTGCTCGGGAGGCGGGGGCTTCCCTTCCTGCAGGGGGTCAGATTTCAGCCGTCGTGAACACTTAGCGAAAGGTCTGGGGGCTCGACGCAATGTGTGATGTTTTCAAAACATTGCCTTGTCCCCAGTGTGATCCTTTTTGTAGGGACGTCAATAAACTTTTATTTCCCCTCCCCATCCCCCCCCCCAGACAAAGAGCAGCAGGAAGCGATTGAACATATTGATGAAGTACAGAATGAAATAGACAGGTAAACTATGCTTTTAAATCTGTTTTGTGGTTAGTTTGCCATCCTGTAAAATGATGGTATTGTAAATATTTTTTTTTGTTCGTAAGGAGATGGTTTTTAATATACAGAATTTCAGTGATTAAACCGTTTTTGCTTGGGAATTAGTTGAGAAAAGTCCCTTTTTTACAATGTAACACAATTTGCCTGTTTCAGTTTTCCTCCCACTGTTTTGAGGATTTGACATAAATTGTAACATTATTTCTGCAAAACAAGAGCTCTCATGCAGAACAGTTAAAACTATTTAATGCTCAAATTATTTCTTTTCTACCAAAGCCCCAAACAAAATCTCTTTGATAAATGTTACATTTTATGATGAAAGTGTGGATTTGGCATTTCACTATGTGAAAGGTTCCATATTGGGTTAAAACCTGCTTAGTACACCAGCTTTAAGTACCGTGCAAAGGTTTTCACATGTGTTTAAATCTTGTGTTCAGACTGAATGAACAAGCCAGTGAGGAAATTTTGAAAGTAGAACAGAAATACAACAAACTCCGCCAACCATTCTTCCAGAAAAGGTCAGAATTGATCGCCAAAATCCCCAACTTTTGGGTTACAACATTTGTCAACCACCCACAAGGTAAGCAAAGTTGTTTTATGCATTTTTATCTGGAAACGTCCAAAACAATTTCTTTTAAGTGACTTGTAATCTTTCATATCACATGCAAAATGAAAGTTTTAAAATGCAGAAGTCACTGAGTTAGTTTCTATTTTTTATTAGATTTTAGATTTCTTTAAATCCCTGCTTTATTTTTATAAATAAAGCAGTGGACATACCTCGTGTTGTTCCTCCTAATTTCCTGTTAAATTTTGGATCCTAGGACACTTAATATAGAAATTTAATAGGGAAGCGTACATTTGAGAGAGAAACAGATCTGATTAATGAGACAGTGGCTTCATACGAAACTATTTGTAACACAAATTTCATCTTCCCGCTTTAGTATCTGCACTTCTGGGAGAGGAAGATGAAGAAGCATTGCATTATTTGATCAGAGTTGAGGTGACGGAGTTTGAGGACATCAAATCAGGTTACAGAATAGATTTTGTAAGTACAGGTGTACGACACCGTCTTTACACTTCTTTTCAGGTGTGTGTGTGGGGGGGTTAATGCTGTTTGGAGTACATTTTCTACGTAGCATGTCTCAAAATATCCTCCAGAGGATGGGTTTACAACCCTTTTGAGGTGCTTGTTGGTGATGGGGGGGGTGGGTTGGAACAACCTGCACTTGAATTGTGCAAGGGAAACGTGTAAACTTAGTGTATGGATTATAAGCAATTTAGAAATCACTACACGCAATTTGTCAATTTCTTTGTTTCTATTTTTGTTCCTTTAAATGCAGTATTTTGATGAGAATCCCTATTTTGAAAACAAGATGCTCTCCAAAGAGTTTCATCTGAACGAAAGTGGAGACCCCTCATCCAAGTCCAGTGAAATCAAATGGAAATCTGGGAAGGTATTTTAACTCCATTAAGTATAAAATCACCATGTGTAATAGTAAAAAGAGGTTCACGAAAGCTGATGGCTTATAATAAAATGTGTAGAATTGGAAAAAGTGTTCCCAGGCACTCTTACTATCGTAGTACATCTGCTCTTGTAAGCAGGTCACTCTGGTTAGAATGTTGATTCAGGTTGCTAATGTAGCATTTCCTCTGGCTAGAATTGGGAGCAGGATAAGCCATTGGGGGTTGTTTCTTAAAGTTCTCGGCAGCATGTCAGGTTGAATCCCACCCTATAACATGAAAAGGAGGGTCTCAGTTGGAAGCCATGATCAGCCTGCTACAGGCCAATGGAAATGATAAGTGTGCAAAATTAAACTGGTTTGTCCTGAGACTGTTAAGCTTTATGCTGACTTCCTTTGGGGTCATTCAACCCTTTAACTTCATGATGAGAGAAATAACTTGCAGGTCATGTCTACCTGCAGTTGCTCCTTCCATAATGCTTGAATTGTAACTGGCTGCAATATTTGTAATTGTCGTAAACTATTCCCGGCACGAAGCTCTGTTTTCCTTCACAGTTATTGACTTCTGTGCTATGATAGATGGTCAAAGGAAGAGAGGCAGATGAACTCAACTTCCAAATTGTAGCAGAAACATCAAATGGATCTGCTGTGTTTGGGGGGGGAGTTACATAATTGCTAACTTTTTAATAACAAATCGAGTTGTAAATTGACACCCAAGCAGTTGTGACAGAAAACAGGTGGATGGGAGGATTAATCTTTCCCTGTTTTTTTGGACCAAGGACCTGACAAAACGCTCAAGCCAGACGCAGAACAAGGCCAGCAGAAAGAGGCAGCATGAAGAACCAGAGAGCTTCTTTACCTGGTTCACAGACCACTCTGATGCGGGCGCCGATGAACTGGGGGAGGTCATCAAGGACGACATCTGGCCAAATCCGCTGCAGTACTACTTGGTGAGCACCCGCCGGGGGGGAGGACCGGCTAGTTGCGCGGCTGTCTAAGGCTCAGGGGGCCCTTTGCTAACTCTGTTTGTGCCCAACAAGGTACCTGATATGGATGATGAAGAAGGTGAGGGAGAGGAGGATGACGACGACGACGAAGAGGAGGAAGGCTTGGAGGACATCGATGAGGAAGGTGATGAAGATGAGGGTGAGGAAGATGAAGATGATGATGAGGGAGAAGAAGGAGAGGTTAGAGCTCTAAGATTTCCCTCTTGGGATGGCAGTTAGTGACCTTGTGTTGCCCTGAACTTTAAGCTCAGAACAGAACTAGTCTTTGGAGATTCCATGAACGGAATACTTCACCGTAAACCACTGCTTTGGCTGATTCGGAGTTCGAATTCAGCCGCTGCTGTAGTTACAATTGCAATTTGTATAACTTGCATTCGTGTCGGCCAGCAGGAGACTTAATTTTTGCTGATAAATTCCCATGTAATTCAAAGCGTAGATACAGGATTGGCTTAGCACAATTAGCTTATTGATGGCACGTGAATTGATTTGGAAGGAAATGTTTCTTTTATTGCCATGAACTGATGTACTGCTACCATATAGGGGAGAAATGCCACTGGGCAAGTTGCATAAGCACCAGTTAATGGTTTTTCTCCTCTACGTGCGTGGTGTAACCTGCTATTTTACTTAGGTCATATTATGCTCCAGAGCCTGGCTGGAGAATTCTGGGAGTTGAAGTCCGCACATCTTTAAAGTTGCTGAGGTCAGGAAACCCTGCTGCACAGGACCTCCTTTTGTGCTTGGTCCAAAGGCGCTAAAAGGAGCATCTGTTTCATTTGCACAGCCAAAGCCCACTTCACCCTCTGCCTAAAAGGAACGCTGATTTTTCCTCTCGAAAATTGCCTCCGGTCAAAATAGAATAGTGGCGTTCGTTGGTTTTTTTTTTCTCTTAGTGGGTGGTGGTCCTTTCAAGTTCAGGTTCCTCTTTCGGTGTAATAATCTATTTCTCGGCAGCATAAAAGAACTTCAGACTAGGACCCGAGAGCCATTAATAGGGACACCGCTAAGCCTGCCTCGGTAACGAGATCCTTAGATTAAGTTTGTTCAAACTACCCTCTTAATTGTGTCCCTGGTTTGTCCCTGGGCCACAAGAGCGTAAAGCAAAGGAAACGTGACACGCAGGCGGTTTATTTAACCATTCCTTAACCAGCCATTTATTTGAAAGTGTTGATTTTCTTCCTACAGGAGGATGAAGGAGAAGATGACTGAACACTGACAGATTCCAACCACAGTCCAACCTCCTCTTCCCTCCACCACCACCAGTCCCTGGGAGCAAATGGCTGTCTTATTCCTTCCCCCCCCCTTCCGTTCCCCCCCTCTTGTGCTCGGTCGCATTGTCTTTTCTTTCCTTCTCTTCACCATGGTTCACAAATGATTTTGGAGAAAAATATCTTGAGCAGAATACAGTGGAAGAGAATCTCGACCCATTTTCCATTTTTTTAATCCCTGTTTTTGAAACGAAAAAAGAAAAAGAAGAAAAAAAACTGTCAGTGGCATCAGCGCACTGTGTTCTGTGGGGAAGAACGAGAAGCGTCTGCTCCTGCTGGAGGCTGCGGAGTGCTAGGCCCCCCTGTGTGGTAGTGCATAGAATCTAGCTTTTTCCTTCTTTCTCTGTATATTGGGTTCAGAGATTACACTGTCTCTCTTATGTGAATATGGACAGTTAGCATTTACCAACATGTATCTGTCTATTTCTCTTGTTTAAAAAAATGAAAAAAGCTAAAAAAAATGGGGGGGTTATAGACAGGGTAAGCAAGGGGTGGGTTTCAGATGTTGGGGTGGGTTAAATGGGCATTTTGACAACATGGCTTCTTCTCCTTTTGGCATGTTTAATCGTGATGTTTAACAAACATCTTTGCAGTTTAAGATGACACTTTAAAATGAAAAAAAAATTAATTAAATTCTCCTAATGATTACAGTTCAGCCCTTCCACGATGGGAGAATCAGCAAACCCCGTAGGATCTTATTTGGAATTTACATTCTCTACTGTAATTTCGTTCCTTGTTTTGGTTTTTATTTTCCAACTTTTTTTTTGTTTCACTGGAAAAAAGAAAGATGCTCAGTTTTAAACGTTAAAAAAGTGTACAAGTTGCTTTGTTACAATAAAACTTAATGTGTACACAAGGGGGCTAATAGTCTTCACTGAACAAAGCCTGCTTTGGACCCATCCCGATGAGTTCGGTGTTTCAGCATGCCACTAGAGCAAAATACATCACAAGGGACACAACGTTGGTTGTGCAAACAGTTGCAACCCGCTTCCCCTCATTCTGTCCAGGGCTGGTGGGGTCCAGGTTCAGGCTAAAAGTCATACCTTGCTTTTTATTCTTTATTTTTTCCTGTGAATTGTGACTGGCTGTTTCTCTGGGGTGGAAAAAACCTGGCAGCCCAGGAATAAACAAAGCTGAACTGGCTGGTTTTCCAAACATGGTTTTTGGGGAGATGAAGATGTTTGAGGTATCCTAGAGTGATGCTTTTTAAATTTTAATTCAATGTAGGAAAAATTGTGTAACTTCATCTGTTGATATCAATAAAGATCATCACTGGATTGGTCTTTTGGAGTGGCTTGAATTAAAAGCTTTGTTTCCCTTGGGAAATGTGGGCAGAGCTCACGGGGATTATGATGTTCCTCTTGAGCTTTTGTGCCACTGAGCAAATTTTTGAAGCGCTGTTATGTATGAAGTCGATAAAACTAAAATGCAGCTCTAATATAGTCGAGGCCAGCAAATTAGACTGCATTTGAGAAATTGGTAAAGTACCATATAAGTAAATCCCATCTATGATTTTGAAAGAGTCTCAAATAGCAAGCATTGCTTGCTAAAAAAAAAAGATACGACTTCTTGCACTGGTGCAGCCAAACTCAATTTTATTTTGGGTCTTTACAGCATCTTTTACTCAGAAAAAAAACCGTATTGAAATAATGGCTCTTCTGCCCTCTTAAGTAACTGCCTTCAAATATGCTTATTTTTAATCAGTTCTGAGATGAAACAAATTCAGGCTTCATTTCCAACAGTTTATTTATTTATTTATAAATTAATCAAATTAAGAGATCTCTCTGAATACAAGTTGGATATTGTTAGAATGTTTGCATTGCAAATTGGCACCCAGTGAGAACTCTTTTCTCCCAAAATTAAAATCGGGCGTACAAAGTGGATAGAAATCACACCAAAAACGTTTAAAAGTGGAAACGAAAGGCCCAAATTACAGCCACTTGTTTCATTAAAACGGAATACTAAGGCTGGAAGAGATTTTATTGCATACAATGTTGCTGAAAAATGTCCCTGTTATATAGTATACCATTGCAATGAAGAAATGTTTATTGGAATTTTTTTTATTTTTAATTCCATTTATATCCCGCCCTTCTCCGAAGACTCAGGGCGGCTTACAAGCTTAGCAGTCCTTATTTCTATTTATTTACATCCCATCTTTATTTTTGTAAATCACTTGAGGTTCGCCCCTATTTTACCCACAACATTGTGAAGTGGATACACAGAGTGACTGGCTCAAAGTCTGCCTGCATGTCAGGTCTTCCATCTTCCCTTTGCTGGCATCCTGCCATAAAACGAGCGAGGAACGAATTTGGGGAGGCAAAGGATGGGTTTGCGCAGCGGGGGAGGGAGACAAGCTGACAAGAAGCCGAGGTTTCAAACCGGAATAAGCCGGCCACCGTGAACACATGGCTTGGGAAGAGTGCTAGAGGCGCCGAGCATCAAAGCACTTCCCAAAACATCAAAATGGCCTACTATTGGACACCGAGGGACTGGTCAAGGGAGAGGGCCAGGAAAAAGGAGAGAAAGTTTAGCCTCTCCCCGGGAAATCTTCTGGGATCTTCGCTGCAACCACTCAACTTTACTAAAAGGATCAATCACTTCAAAAGGAGTCGAGGATCTTGTCTAAGTCGGGACTGACTTAGCTCTGCAATAACAACCCAGAGATGCACAAAGCACAAGATACCTGCACAAGAAAGCACCGTGGAGGAGATGGAGGCTTGAGGGGAGGAGGCCAGGCCGAGACTCCAAAGGAGAGCAGAGAGGCCCAGCTGCCACCACCGGCATGGGCCGCCCTACCAAGGAGGAGAGTGCGGACCAGCAGATTTGGGGGTGACATTCAGCAGAGAACCAAAGCGGCTGGTGTCCTGCCTGACCCATGTGTGGGTCTACAGGATGGGGCTGGCCTACCGACAGAAGGGCTCAAGGTGCAAAGTGTGACCCTGATGCTAGAAGGGAGTGCCGCAAAGTGGATGGTAGCCCTCCACAACGGCGATGCCCCGGAGCTGCGCAACTTCACTTGGTTCACAGCAGCCCTCCAGAAGAGATCCGAAGACCCCCTCGTGGACCAGAAAGCCAAAACAAGAATTAAAGCCATAACGCCAGGCCGGGGACCCGTGGCTGCCTACACATAAGAGTTCCGTGGTTTGGTGTGCAGGTTAACTGACTGGCCACAGGATTTGCTGATAGACCTTCCAAGGTGGGCTGAATGGCGACGTCTACAACATTAAATCTCCCGGGGCACCCCACACACCCTCCATGCGTGCTGTGTCCTAGCCGAAGAAGTTGAAATTGACCCGGCCCGGTCACTGCAGATGGCGGAGATCCATCGTGGCAGAGAAGAGAGAAACTCTGAAACAAGGGGGACAGGATCAACGGGCACAGGGCTGCTCCACCAGGTGCTTCAAAGGTGGGGAAAGGGCGCCAAGCAGCCGACTGCCGAGCATCGTCCCCGACGCAAAAGACCCACAAAGAAGATGGAGAGAGACAGGCCTGAAGGGAGTCCTGGCCGCTGAGTTCCCTCCATCACCTGGCAATGGCGGAGGAACTCCCACCACCCAGCCCAGAGAGCGACAGCCAGGATGGCCCATGGTCAGCCGCCCAGGATACCTGCAGCCCTCCCAAGAGGGCCAGTGGTGCCTTCCTTGGGGCGAAAGGAGACCCCGATCGCCCCCTTGGACTTGGGCTGGACCCGGTCTTTGCTCAGCCCTGGCCACTAGTCCTGGGGAGAGATCTGACAATCCCGTCTGTAAGGAACTCATGGAAAGCATTTTGCCCACCACATTCTGAACGATTTGGGGGGGGGGGGGGGCTGGAGGCCCAGGCCTCTGAAGAAGGGGGCCAGGAAGAGAAAGACGGGGGGGGACCTGAGAGCAGTCCTGCGATGTTTGAGGGGCTGCCCCAGAGAAGAGGAGGGGCTCGACCTCCCCTCCAAAGCGCGCCACGCGGGCGAGGCAGCCTCGGGGAAAGCGCGGCGCCTCCTCGGGGGCTCCCCGGGCTCCGGCCGGGTGGGAGAGCCAGCAGAGGGCGCGAGATGCGCGCCGCGTTTCCTCGGCGGGGCCGGGCCAAGTTTGAAAAAGTTCCCCGCCGGGGCTGGACGGGCTGCGGCGGCGGCGGCGGGGCTGGCGATGGCGGCCGGGCGGATCCAACAGGTGAGCGCGCAGGAGGCGCCGCGCCGCGCAGGTGCGCCTTTGCAAAGCGACCTCCCGGCCTGCGCCTTCTGGCCGGCCGGGACTGCTGCCTCCCGGTCGTGGGGAGACTGGCAGAGGGGTGGGGGAGTTTCATTCCGACGCTCAACGCGCGTGTTGGCTGCCTGGCTGGGGGGAGAATCCGTGACTCTGGACTGGCTTGTTTGGGCTGCCCTGGGCTTCTGCAGGGGAGGGAGTCTGCAATCTGCCTTGAATGCCTGGTGGTGTGAATGTGGCCCCTTCTGCGGTCCTTCTCTTTCCAAAGACGCCTGCCCAGCTCAAGCAACGGGATGTAGACGAATGGGGTGCCCAGGCTTTTGGACAAGGAACCCGTTTCTGCTGCTGGTTTCCCTGCCGCTTTTGGCCCGGGGGGGGGGGCGGCTCTCCTCTGTTGTGTGGAGCAGAAGCCAGTTGTGTTAGGCTAGGCAGGGAATTGTGGTTTAGATGGGCAGGGGAGATAGACATCCTCAGGCGTTGGGAAGGCAACAGTGGTGCCCGTTGTTTAATGTTTCTCAATCTCTGCAGCTTTAAGATGGGGAGACAGAATTCCCCAGCCAGCACAGCCCCCCCCCCCCGCCCCATATCTTAAAGTTGCAGAGACTGAGAGACAGTGTACAAGTAAGTAGTCCTTGACTTACAATCACAGTGGACTCCAAAATTCCCGTTGCTAAGTAAGACAGTTAAGGGAATTTCCCCCCATTTTACAACCTTTCTTGCCACAGTTGTTAAGTGAATCACTGCAGTTGTGAACTGAATCACACGGTCGTTAAGTGAATCCAGCTTCTCCCACCGACTGCCCTCCCCACAATCACCCTCCCACCCCCTTCACCCTTGGTGAACCTGAAGCCAAGCTGCGTTTCCTCCGAAATCCGGCCTGTTTCCTCCCTGGGCGAGACTTTCCTGCACCCGCCAATGTTTATCCAATTTCCAGGAGTTGTTTGTTTAGAGACGGGAAACCTTCCCAGATTTCCGGCTGGGCTGTTTCTGCTGTGGACATCACATTTCCACACACTTGCACCCACCCCTTCGCTAAATGAATGGTTGTAAATTGAGGACTATCTACAGTCGCACTCGGCTTTAGTAACTTTAGCAGATGCCTTCACTTTTTTTTCTGACAAAGATTTCTTAAGACCAAAGTGCTTTGCTGATTTCTTTCAGGACTCTCTGACTTCTGACTGCTATGCTAAGATTTCTCATTCAAGATCTAAAAGGGAGTTGTAATACTCCATTCATCCTTTGGGGAGAGGGGCAGTTAAGTCGTGGCCCAAGTTGCCTTTTGCCACCTTACAGCCCTTCCTCTCGATTTGTGTTTTTGCACTTTAAGATTTGTGTTTGTGTTTCGATTTGTTTGTCTGCCTTATACATTTTGTGTTTCGAGTCATACTTTTGCCTCTTAAATGTTATATGTGTGTTTCTATTCATGTTTCCATCATTTAAGTTTTGGCTTTGCTTTGATTTCTCTTGCTGCATTTTATTTATCTCTTTATTAGTCATATTTAAATCATCACCCACCTTATGCAAAGTCGCTCTAGTCTAGGTGGCGTACCACAATTCAATAAAGTTTCAAGTTGTTTATTTGTGTTTTGATTTCTTTTTCTGCAACTGGCTGAAGGTCCCTGATCAAGCAGGGATCCAACAGAAGCTGGAGTCCGAAAAGGAATCGGTCCGCCGGGCCATTCAGAAAGAGCTGAAAATCAAGGAAGGAGCTGAGAATTTGCGGAAGGCGACCAAGGACAAGAAGAATCTGGCCCACGTGGAGATGGCGCTGAAGTCGTCCATCCAGAGGTTGGAACAGTTGCATTGCCAGCTCCAAACACTCCAGACACGGATTGTTACTGGGGAGAGAAACAGTGGCCAAGCAGGTGGGATGTGGAAGTGTTTGTGCCTGGGGAATTCTGGGAGTTAAAGTCCATGCCTCCTAAAGAATGCCAGCTGGAGGGTTCTGGGAGTTGACGTCCATGCCTCTTAAAGCAGTGCAGGCTGGGGAATTCCGGAAGTTCAGAATCTCTGTGTGGTCTCCCAGCCGGTGGCTGCGGTTTAGTCGCCTCTTATTGACTGGCCTTTGCGTCCTCCCCAGATGCGAAAGGGCCACCCGATCTCAAGCTCTGTGGAAAAGATCCCAACCACGTTTCAAAAAGGCTGGAAGCATTGAAGAAACAGCTTCACATAGAGCTGAAAGTGAAGCAGGGAGCTGAGAACATGATCCAGGTCTATTCCGGTACAGCGAAGGTGAGTTGCGTACCATTTGCCCTTGAGCAGGGGGTTGGACTAGAAGACCTCCAAGGTCCCTTCCAACTCTCTTATTCTGTAAAGTTCCAGTCACAGAGTCCGGTGCCAATTTAGTGCTGACCGTTACTCGACTAGATTCTCGGGTACGGGCCTGAGCAATAAATCAGCTGAACTGGAACTTCAAGTACGATCCTGATTTTGCGCACCTGATGCTCTGGATGTTCCTCACCTGGGAACCTCTCTTCCCTCTCCAGGAGCGGAAACTCCTGGCCGCTGCTCAGCAAACTTTTCAGGACAGCAAGACCAAAGTCGAGCTGATCCGGATGGAGATGCTGAAGCTCTCTCAGGCGACGGGCGCTCCAGGTAACCCCCTCAGCCACACAGGGTGGTCCCTCGGCCCAAACTACGACCAAAGGTTTCGTTTAGTTTCTTTCTGCAGTCCTTTACAATCATCTCCTTTTGTAAGGCAGGTTCGTTTCATCTCTGTCTATAACTGAAACTCTTCCAGCCATGGGCAGGGTTGGTGACTTTTATTTCTCCAGAGAAGGTATAAATTGATACTAAAAGTACTCTAGCCTACTTGTTAAACTGCATGTGGCTAAGTCACAAAATGCAGGCTGTTGACAGATGTTTCTCCCTTACCTGCTACAAAGATAAGGCAGAGGTTGGAGCACAGCTGTCTTCCGGGACTTGTTTTTACTTCCTGGTCTAATCTAAATCCCTGGAATTTCTTGGTGGCCTCCTACCCATTCCTAACTAGACCCAAATCTCCTTTAGTTTTGAACCCAGAGCAAGGTGGACAACCGTGGCAGGCAGTCCTTGATTTATGGCTGCAATGGAGTTTGACCATCGTGGTTGTTAATTTATTGTTAGGGCTAAATTAATTTAATCTTACTTTTAACTCTTGTATGTAGTACTTTTATTGCCCTGTACACCGCCTTGAGTCCTTCGGGAGAAGGGCGGTATAGAAATTCAATAAAAATAATAATAATAATAGTAACAGTTGTACAATGGAACAGTGATTGCCCCCTTCTGCCTCTGCAGGGGTGGGAGGCAGGGCCCCCCTCTTACTTCTGGAGCTGCGTCTTGAAGAACTGAGGCATCGCCTGCGCATTGAAGCGGCGGTGGCCGAGGGAGCCAAAAACGTGGTGAAGATCCTCAGCGGACGGCGGGTGCAAGACCGGAAGATGATGGCAGAGGTAAGAGCGGCTTTGCGTTCGTAGCAAACAGATTCTGCAACCAGAGTCTCTAGTCTCTGTGGAGGGTGGAGCCTGCAATTAATTCAAGGGGTCTTCCTGGGCCCGGTATGTTGGATTATAATTCCCAGGACCTCCCCCAGCAAAGAAGAGCACTACAATTGCAGCACTGTAAGTAACCTCTGGAAACGGCTGGGTTAAGGAAAAATCCACTGGGTCTCATACTTGAATTATCCGCGTTGAATTTTGCACGTCAAAATTGCTCATAACTTGCACTCGGGGTGTCCCCAAGGACACCTCTGTGTAATTTTCTCTGACCACACCACTGTGCCAGCCTGTGACGTCCATCTGTTCAGTTTTCCAGTCTAGCCAATTTCCTTGGAATTTCTAGTTGGCCCTCCCATCAAATTACGTTTTGACTCCAGGCGGCTTACCAAAACAATATTTTTTTTAAAAAAAATAAAAATAAAACACTTTTTTTTAAAAAAAAATACAGTATTTAGGGCTGGAGAAAGTTCCAAGGCAGCTAGCTGGAGGAAAGGTTTTGAAATACTTTATTTATTTATCTATCTATGTCTGCAATAAATATTTCCAGTCCTTTTGTAGTTCAAACTTCCTTTTTCCCTCCCGTTCCTCTCTCTCCTTTACGGTGTGCTCTAGGCACAGGCCTGTCTGCAGGAATCCTCCCAAAAGATCAGTCTGTTCCGACTGGCACTTGAGCACCTTCTCAGCCAACTTTCTCCAGATCACCCGAAACGGGGGCTGATCAAGCAAGAATTGACAGACACCTTCTCCTTTGGCGTCCAGCCGTTGTCCCCGACTTTGATCAAGCCCCCGGCTCTCACCGGTACCTTTATTCTGTTCACTTTATTTCAGTATTCGCGTGTGTCTTTCCATTCGGCGTATTCAAACCCTGATATACACGGCAGGATGCAATTAGCAGACTGGAAGGGAGGAAACGCTTCTGAATGAGAGGAAGCGTTGATCCGGAGTTTCGTGAATGGAAAAAACCCAGCCAGAATGAAATCTTAACTTTCATTTGATGAACAAAACTCTGGATATTTTAAAAAGAAACGAAGACGTTCCCTTCGTTTCCCGACTTTCCAGCAGCTATAAAGATACAAATGCAAACGTACGGATTTGCCAATGCTAATTAAAGCCACTGCATCAAATCCATTAAATATGATTTTCTGTTTTAGCCTGTCTGCATGCAAATCAAAAGAAAATAAAAATTATGCAATCATAGATTACTGGAAGCAAAGAATACCGTACAGATTTTATTGTTATTTAATTTCTTTTACTTTCCCTTTTTCATCCATTTACCTTTCCTTTTCCTTTCTTTTTCCTTTCCTTCCCTTCAAATTCTCCTCTCCCTTTCTCCTTTTCCCCCCTTTTCCTTTCATCAATTTCCTACACCGCTCCTCACCTGAAGTGACTCTGGCCAGCATTATTACATGAAAGTTCCTACATTTTAGACTTAACAGCAATTGTTTTACAAAAACAAGGAATGTCCTTTTGTGATAAGGAAAATGTTGTGGTGTTTTTAAACAGATTAACTATGTTTAGTAAAATAACAAAGTTATCTCACTTATCCTTAGAGGCTGTGTGTTTATGTGTAAACACTAAGTTAAATGGCAACAAAGCTGCAAACAAGTTGTGCCAATTTCCACTAAAATTTCAAAGCACTCCAAATAAACAGAAGCCTGTTTTCTGAGTATTGTAGCTGGATCAAATTAGTCAAAGAACCAACATCTCTGTTTAATCCCAGAGAGATAAAATCCTAATTTCTTTTAGATCTAATGGCTAATCCACGCTGGATTTTCCATTCTGAATTTATTCTGGTAAATGATTTGAATAATCACAGCAATCCCACTGAGCTGTAATTTTCTTGCCCTTGTTAAAATTCCTCTTGGGTCTTTAAGTAATGGGGTAAAATAAGTTAATGCACAGGGAATTATTTTGGTGGATTTTAAGGTTCTGCCTGGCGGCATCATTTTCCATACCTGCAGAGATGCCATGGAAAGTTACTTGATAGCTGGTCTCACAGAAAAGCAGGGACTGACTTTTTCTCCAGAGCACCAGAGGGCAGGACAAGAAATAAGGTGGGGGGGGGGGGGAGAGAGAAGCAGCCTAGAACTAAGGAGAAACTTTCTGAGAGTGAGAACAATTAACCAGTGGAACAGCTCGTCTCCAGAAGGGGTGGGCGCTCCGGCACTGGAGGTCTTCAAAAAGAGACGGGGCAACCATTTGAGGGGAACAGTATAAGGTCTCCTGCCTCGAGCAGGCGGTTGGACCAGAAGGCCTCCGAGCTGCCTTCCAGTCCTAGGCCTCTATATTCTACAAACTTGCATTGCATCTCTTTTGCGACAGTTGTTCACACTTTGTGCTTCTTCTCTTTGGCTTGCAGGTGGCCTTCAAGTCCGTTTGGTGGGCTGTGAAGACCTCTTGGAGAAGATCCCAGGCCGTTCCTGTGTGGCCACCTCCGTGCCTGTTTACACCAGCCCTGGGGACCTCTTGGCCCGCACATGGGCTGGCGTCAACCTCCCCGGCCGGGGGGCTGCTGGGAAGCTCCTTCGCCAGGAGGAACTCAGCCGTGAGTGTTGGTGATCCTCCGTACAGCAGATAGAGCGGAATCAGGTCTATTATCCAAACAAAAGTGGTCGGGAACCACTCGGTAATGGGGTAAAAATATACCCTGATGCCCGTCATCTGTTATTCTGATTTTATTTTAAAGCGGCGCTGAATGCTTTTAGGCTCCTGAATGAAGTCAACACACAGGCTGTCCTTGGCTTATGATCAGAGTTGAGCCCAAAATTTCTGTTGCTAAGCAGAAATGAGTTTTGTCCCATTTTATGATCCTTCTTGTCACAGTTGTTAAGTGAAGCACTGCGGTTGTGAAGTTAGCAACACCTTGTTAAGTAAATCTGTCTTCCCCTCTTGATTTTGCTTGTCAGAGGGTGGCAAAAAGGGTTCACGCGACCCCATACAAACATACCAGTGTCCGAATTCTGATCGTGGGAATGCTGCAACAGCCAGGTGGAAACTGCTGACAAGTCACTTTTTTCAGTACCGTTGTAACTACTTCAAGCGGTCATTAAATAAATGCCAGTGGTCGCTAAGGGAGGACTGCTTGTACTGTTAGGGGACTGGGCATAGTCTCTTCCCAAGGAGACCCCCAAAGACCCAATGTCACCCCTGCTTCTTCTTTCTTTCATTGGCAGGAGACGTCCTTGCCGTTCTCAAGGTCGACAACAAAGTTGTGGGT
Organism: Vipera ursinii; assembly: GCF_947247035.1. Taxonomy (NCBI): domain Eukaryota; kingdom Metazoa; phylum Chordata; class Lepidosauria; order Squamata; family Viperidae; genus Vipera; species Vipera ursinii. Next base: position 8,778,242 of record NC_139529.1, on the reverse strand, counting down.
CAGACAAACTGGGGGCCGGTCGGCCAGCAAGCCTGGAACCAGTCTTTTGCTGTCGAGTTGGAACGCGTAAGTGTGCATCCTCACACCTTCAGAGTGCTCACTTGCCACAGGAAGAAACCGCAATCCACTCTGGAGCAAACACAGAGTATCTATATGAGTAGTCCTTGACGTATGACTGACACCAACATTTCCATTGCTAAGCAAGACCGTTGTTAAGTCACACGTTGTTAAGTGTTAAGGTAGCTGTGGTTGCAAGTTGAGGATGAGGTGAATTTGTCCCTGAATGGGGGAGGCTGGCTCAGCATTGCCCTGCAGTCCTGAGGACTAGCAACCGACGTCCCCAGCCAACCCCAGATGGGTAGTCACCGGCCACCGTCACTGCAGCGAGCACGTCCGGTGCCTGGTGAGAAACCGGTGCCGCAATCAGGGCGTCAGAGAACGGATCCTTTTCTGAGCAATGCTGATCTCTCTCCCCTTCGCCCTGCAGTCTCGGGAGCTGGAGGTCTCCGTTTATTGGCATGACTGGCGCCAGCTCTGCGGGGTGACATTTGTGCGCCTGGACGGCTTCCTCGACAACTCCAGCCACAACCTGGCTGTTCCTCTCGAACCCCGGGGGAGGCTCTTTGTAGAGGTAAGGGCAGCTCTCTTCTTACAGGTGGCCCTCGGCTCAAACCACCGTTCGTTTAGCGACTGTTCAAAGTTACAGCTGACTTAGAATCGGTCCTCAGACGTACAACCATTGCAGTCCCCCCCAAGATAGCCTGATCAAAATTTGTGTGCTTGGCAAATGGCATGTATTTACGATGGTCATGGCCTCCTGGGATCATGTGATTGCCATTTGTGATCTTCCAGCTGGCTTCTGACAAAACTGGGGGGGGGAAACTTGCTTCACTTAACAATCGTGATTCACATAAGAACGGCAGTGATTTGCTCAATAATTGTGGCCACGTGATTGTAAAATCAAGCACGATTGGGCCTCCCTAATTTACAGCCATTTTTATCCCTTCCTGCATAGGTGACGTTCAGCCAGCCAGTCGTTGAGACCCACGCCAAGCTGCAACGCCAGAAGCGCATTTTCCCTAAACAGAAAGGTAAGAGAAATTCATCACAAAAAATCGATGCCAATATTTTCCCCTGCGTTAAGAATTCCCGTCACATCGCCAGTGACCACCGTGGTGGTGCTGGACAGCTGAACAGCTCTTAGGACCCAGGACGTCCGGTCGTCCGGTCCGTCCTGCTTGAGGCAGGAGACTTTATACTTCATTGTCCATCCAAACTCAAATTGAGTTTTGAGGAGAAATGCTGGACATCCAAAATCAAAGGCGAGCTGGGTGGTGGCCAGCCACCAGGAAGAGCTTCCCAGACCCATCAGCTGAGCATCGCTGGCTTTGGTGTCCTTCCCTGCAGGGAAAGAGTTCCTCCGAGCTTCTCAGATGAACGTCAACATTGCCACCTGGGGACGCCTGATGATGAGCCTGCTGCCCCCTTGCAGTTCCCTCAGCGCTTCCAGCCCCCCTTTCCGGGGGTCTCTGCATCCAGATGTTGGCTCTGCAGCTGCTGCTGAGGACAGCACGGGGCCCTGGGCGCCCAGGTGAGCCAGCGCTGGAATCCAGCTCATTCAATCCATTGGTTGGGGATCTAGGAATGGAATACAAGCGGGTCCCTTGTTGAATTGGCTCGGGAAGGTTGCCAGCGGTGATCACGTGATCACGACGCAGCTTTCCCTAAATGCAAGCCGGTTGCCCAAATTCTGATTGTGTGATCCTGGATGGCTGTAAGTGCGAGGACCCCATCGTAAGTCACTTTTCAGTGTAACTTTGAATGGTCACTAAACAAACAGTTGTAAATTGAGACTGCCTGTGCTAGGTGGGTGAGGCTGGCTGAGTTTGCAGATGTTGCAAAAAGAGCCTCTCTTCCCAAACACAGCCCGTCCCCTCCGGAGAGGCTGACCTGGGGAGACCAGCCGCCCGCTAAGCCGCCTCGCCTCTATCTGCCTCTCTCGTGCAAGGAACCCGTCGCGCCTCCCACAGACCTGGGGGTAAGATCTGGCCTGGCCTATTCTCTCCTTTGCTCCTCCCGTTTGTGCTTCTCTTGGGGAAGTTGTAGATTCCCGGTGCCTAAAGGTATCATTGGTCGGTTGCTTGCTTTTTATTTTATTTCTTTATTTGTATCCCGCTTTTATTATTTTTATAAATAATTCAAGGCGACGAACATATCTAATCAACCTTCCCCCTCCTATTTTCCCCACGACAACAACCCTGTGAGGTGGGCTGGGCCGAGAGCGAGAGGGACTGGCCCAAGGTCACCCAGCCGGCTTTCGTGTCCAACGCAGAACTAGAACTCACCATCTCTGGCTGATTGGCCCAAAGTTCGTTGGTCACCCAGTGGTCTCCACTCCTCCCCTGTGTTCTATTTTTAGAAGGCTCCCCTCCTCCATGGAAAAACGGGCAACTTGCAACAAACCGTCATCAGGTACGAACCAGGGACCGAGAGGCATTAGCCAGCTTGGCTGCGTTTTCGGCAGGTGCCTTAAACGCCCTTTGCTGCAGTTGGCACCTTCCGGCTGGGTGGGGGTAGGAATGACGGATACAGGCAGTCCTCGACTTACGATGACAATTGAGCCCGTTTCTATTGCTAAGTTGAGTGAGTTCTTACCCCATTTTACAACCTTTCTTCCCACGGTTGTTAAGGGAATCACTGCAGTTGTTAAGTCAGTAACAGGATTGTGGGGTGAATCCAGCTCCCCTCGTTGAGTTTGCTCGTCAGACGGTCGCAAAAAGGGATCACGTGACACCCCCTGGGATGCTGCGACCGTCATAAATATGAGCCTGTTGCCAGGCGTCTGAACTTTTATCCCGTGACCGCGAGGATGATGCAGTGGTTGTTAAATGTGAAAAATGACCATATCGTTTTTTCGGTACCGTTGTCACTTTGAACAGACACTAAACAAAGAGTTCTGAGTCGAGAACTACCTGTGGTGTAATGTGCCACATCAGACACGACAACCTTTCAATCTGAAGCAGCTTCGGGACTTTCTGGATGCTTTAAATGCTTTTCTTCTCTTTCCCAGGAAAACGGCCCTGCAGCTGGAAGACTTCTGTTGCGTGGCGGTGCTTGGCAGAGGCCATTTCGGAAAGGTAGCGTGTGTTGTGTGTTTGCGTGTAAACCCACAACAGTGTGGTAAAGACATCCCGGGTTGGTACACCCCTGCAATATCTCTGAAGTGGGAATTTGGGAAAGCGACATGAAACTTGGCTCCCGTCTGCATGAACGCCGTATCGGCTGTTCCAGCCACCCAACTGCCCTTGTTCCGAATGAACAACACGCAGAGCAGTTTCCATGAGGGTTTCAGGACCCTGGGGTGGAAATGGCCTTAGGTCGCTGGTCAGAAGGTGTGTCCGGCCTTCCAAAGCAGGCGAGACAGGAAAGTGTCGCTAAATGAATGCTTTTAAGTCAAGGACTGCCTGCACAGCGAGCAGACAGGAACGGATGTGACACATTTATTCATTTTTTAAAAATGATTCAGTCGTTTCAGCCGTCGTGGGGGGAAACTGCTTTCGGCTCTGGCCTGTTCCCAAAAGGTTTGGATCCTTATTTCTAGGTCTTGCTCGCCCGTCACAAGGCCACCAAGAAGCTCTTTGCCATCAAAGCCCTGAAGAAGCAGGAAATCATTAGCCGGGATGACCTGGAGAGGTGAAGATGGCTTGCTTTGTAAGACTTGCATGTTGTTTTTACTCCAGGAGGGGAACACCGGGTGCTCCTCCCAGCAACCTTGTCAGCCAGACGAAGAAGACGACTGGCAGAAAGTTTGCGAGGCCGATGGTAGACACTCTTGTGAATTTATACACTGTCTGTCTCACTCACTGGACTCCGAGCAGTATGCAAAACACAGAAAAATGCAAAACATGCCAAAAAAATTTAGACAAATAACAAATCATTAAAAAAATTAATACCCATTTTAGATAAGGCGCTAGTCCTCGTGAAAATGAAAGAAAGGAGAAAGTAAAGGAGAAAATATACTTCCAGGAAAAAAAGGATATCTTTATTGTCTCTTGATGTTTCCTTGAAATTTTATCTCTGGCAGCTTGTATTGTGAGAAACGTATTTTTGAAGTCGTCAATTCTTCCGGCCATCCCTTCCTGGTCAACATGTTTGCCTGTTTCCAGACATCCAGTCACGTGTGTTTCCTGATGGATTATGCCCCTGGCGGAGACCTCATGATGCACATCAGCTTCCACAATTTCTCTGAAGATACTGCTCGGTGAGTGGATGAAAAATACAGAATGTAGAATAACAGAGTCGGAAGGGACCTTGGATGTCATCTAGTCCAGCCCTTTGCTCAAGCAGGAGGCTTTATTCCATCCCAGTCAAACGGTTGTAGTCCTTGACTTACGATCACAATAGCAACTGGAAAATTCATCATTAAGTGTTACAGTCTTTAAATCAGGCATCCCATGACTGCATCCAATTGTAGGATCTTTTCTTTTGCCACGGTCGTTAAGAGAGGCATCGTGTGGCTGCTAATTTCAACCTTCCCTCCTGACTTCCCCATTGGCTGCTTCTCAAAAGCTGGCTGTAAAGGTCTCAGGTGACGGTCATGTGAGCCAGGGCACATGTGAGACCTGAATCACAGCCCTGATTGTGGGGATACCACCATGGTTCTAAGTGTGAGGACAAGGCATAAGTAAATTTTTTCAGTGTTGGTGTTAACTCCAGATACTTGCTAAGTGCCCAGTCCTAAGTAGAGGACTACCTGTGTACCCTCAATGCTGCTGCTGTGGTGTTTGATCTTCTTCCCTTCCCCATTCAATCCTTCCAAAGGTTCTACTCGGCCTGCGTTGTCTTAGGACTTCAGTTCTTGCACGAGAAAGCCATTATTTACAGGTAAGACACCTGAAACGCAAGGATAGAATTGCTGGCTTTCCTGCCAACGGCAGGACTAGAACTCACCGTCTCCTGCTGATTGGCCCAAAGTCACCTAGCTGGCTTTCGTGCCAAAGGTGGTACTAGAACTCACCGTCACCTGGTTTCTACACCAGCACCTCAACCGCTGCACCAAACTGGCTCCCTGCCCTGTTAATAACGGGCTTCCCTTTCTCCTCTCCACCTCCATTTTCTCTGCCGCTGCTCCTGCAGGGACCTCAAAATGGATAACCTGCTCCTGGACGCTGAAGGGTTTGTGAAGATCGGGGATTTTGGGCTTTGCAAGGAAGGTGAGAAAGAAGAAACAGCTTTGCTTGGTGGGGGGAAAGTGGGAGAGCTGTGTGTATTTGCAATCTGTTGACAGGTTTCCTCGCCTCCTCTTTATCCCGCATCCCAGGTGTAGGTTTCGGAGACCGGACCAGCACCTTCTGCGGCACCCCGGAGTTCCTGGCTCCGGAAATTCTGACGGATCCGTCCTACACCCGGGCAGTGGACTGGTGGGGGCTCGGCGTGCTTATTTTTGAGATGCTGGTGGGAGAGGTGAGCACAATTTCTTCTTGAAAACCTCCAGTCTTGGAGCACCCACAACTTCTGGAGGCAAGCTGTTCCACCGGTTAATTGTTCTCACTGTTAGGAAATTCCTCCTTAGTTCCAGGCTGCCTGAGCGGTGGGTTGGACTAGAAGACCTCCAAGCTCCCTTCCAACTTTATTATTACTATTATTATTATGCAATCAGGCAGTTAAAAAGCATAGAAAGACAATGTTAAAAAAAGAAGTTAATTAAAATTAAAAATACATAGCACCCAGGCAGAGAAACAATCAGTGTGTCCACGTCAAGACATACTTCCCTCTCCTAACACCCCCCCCCACCTCCACCAAGGCTGATAGCCCAATTAGGTCTTCTGAAGCATCAAGAGAGATGGAGCTCAACTACTCATTAAAACTAATTATTTTAAACTAATCAACCAGGGCTTCTTGGTTGAATTCCTCTTTGACAAGAGCTGGTGACTTTGGGCCACTCAACATCTCTCTGTCCAGCCTACCTTACAGGGTTGTTGTGTGGAGAGGAGGCTGTTTTGAACACAAACACACACACACACCCTTGGAAAAGGTAGGACAGAAAGCCGAGGATTAAACCATTCCAAATTCTGTCCTTCCAAGTCTCCGTTCCCCGGTGACAACGAAGAGGAGATGTTTGACAGCATCATCAGCGAAGAAGTTCGTTTCCCGCGATTCCTCTCCGAGACCAGCATTTCGCTTATGCACAAGGTAGCGTCCTGAATTCACGGCGGGGGTCCCACAGCAAAGTTTTGGTGCTGGATTGGAACCCAGTCCTGATTTTTCCTTCTTGTTTTTTTTCTTCACCAGCTTCTCCAAAAGTGTCCCGAGCGACGTCTCGGAGCGGGAGCCAGAGACGCCGAAGAGATTCAAACTCACCCTTTTTTCAAGGTATGGAGATCCCTCCGCGTCTGCCATCCGGTAACCCCCTTCGGCGATCCATTTTCTTCCCTTTCCGATCTCTTGAATCAACACTTAAGTTGAGCACCCGAAAGGAGCAAGAAACGGAAGAAAGGCAGTGCAAGAGATTTTAAAGAAAGGAAGAAAAAGACCTCAGTTTAGTCTTTCTCCATAATTTAAGCGTTTTGCCTTTGTTTTTAAAAATCGCCTCTTCTTCTGGACCCCTTCCGTTCTCCCCTGTATTTCTCTCTCTTTTTTCTCTCTCTCTCTCTCTCAGCCCCCTTCCTGTTCTTTGATGTATTTATGTACAAACTTTATACGGATGTACGGAGTCTTTTAAGGAGAGACTGGACAACCATCTGTCTGGAATGGTTTGGCTCTCCTGCTTGAGTGTGTGTGTGTGTGGGGGGGGGGGGTTGGACTAGAAGGTTCCTTCCAACTCTTGTCTTATTTCTCTTGCAACGGGATCCTTCTTCCCTCCCTAACAGCGTTTCTCAACCTCAGCCACAGGCAGAGACAGAGGATACCTAACAGAGTTGGGGAAGGTGACTTCTGTTTCTCTCTCTTTCTCTCTCTCTCTCTCTTCCCACCCCCCAGGAGATGGATTGGGATGCCCTTTTTTCCCGGAATCTCAAACCACCCTCGGTGCCCATCCTAAAAAGTGCCACTGACGTCGGCAACTTTGACAAGGAGTTCACGTCTCAAAAGCCAGTCCTCACGCCTCCCCCGGACGCCCCGCCTCTCTCTGTCGAGGAACAAGCCCAGTTTAAGGATTTTGACTTCCTATCCCAACACTTCCTGAATGTCTGAAGGTAGGCCTGATCCCTGCCCTGCTGCTCAAGATCCTCCCCCCTCGGTTGCTGCTCAAGGGAGGCTTTAACCGATCACGGTTTGGGGGAACCAACATTTCCAAGCACTATTTTTTTTTACGTTTTTTTCCAGGCAAAATTTTTTAATCCCCTGAATCTGACCCCAGGGAGCATCGAGGTCAGTGTCCATCAGCTTCCCCCTAATTCCGAATTGTTGAGGAAGGGGCCAGTTTATAGAGATTTTATGTCGGATACTTGTGAGTCTTGAAAAGAAATGGTGACTCTATTTACAGCCTTCTGGAAGGCTGATAAAGCTGAGCATGCAAAAGTCAATCCTGCAATTGGGGATTTGCTCTGAAACTCCATGAAGCCCCCCCCCCCCGAGGTTTTGCTGTAGGATCCAGTGGACGAACAAACCAGCTCTCCATACCAGGACCGTTTTGGTTGGTCTCAAGACAGGATGGAGCATCCCAGAACACTCCAGATCGTTTATGAGGAAATGTTTCAGCTACAGCCAGATGAAGGAAGGAACCTGGGTTTTTGCTTTAGAAATGCAGGGTGTAATTTACACTATGTAGGTCTTTCTCAGGCGTGGCAACTTTAAGATAGGTGGATTTCAAGTCCCAGAATTCCCCAGCCAGCTTTGGGAATTCTGGGAGTTGAAGTCCACAAGTCTTAAAATGGCCAGGTTTAGAGAGCCCTGACTTAAAGAGGATGAAGAATTTGACCCACTCTGATCTCTTGGTCCCGCCTGCAGCCTCCAGCCCTGCAGAGGGGAAATTGGCTCCCAGCTGTTGCTTCCCACAGCTGGAAAGTCTGCACATCTGGCCAAGCTGTCTCTATCCATGTCGGGCCTCTGGTTAGGCGGGAAGCAGAATTATCGACAGGCGGATTGCATGCTCTGGCTGGCACTGATTGGCATGGGATTTGAACTCTCTCCTCCCGCGGACGACTGCAGGAGATGCCCAGCGTTGGCTGCGAACAAAACAGGCCTCTGTTCTTGCCGTGGCTTTGGAAACAAAGCGAGTCTTTTTCCTTGTTCCCGAACTCATCCCAGGGCACAATGTCTCTCTTTCAAGATGCCCAGGCCTTCAAGCCTCAGCTGCCTCAGTTTCCCCGTCTGTTTCGCCTCCCGAGATGTCATGGGGTGCAGATTGGAGGGGGGGGGGCAGAAGAGAGAAGGCGGGAAGTTCAACGCCAGATGTGTCTCGCCTTTCGGTCGCCCACTGTGACCGAATTAATTTAAAATTAAACTCGTTTCAATAAGAAAGAAGAGCGTGTTTTTTCTAAGACAGGGATATCCTGCTAGCCTAGTTGAGCCTCTGCAAGAGGCAGGAAAGTTTTAATCTTTTCCGTTGCAAAGCCACGTCCTGGGCCACCTGGTATCTCCGGTCCTGCTGTGGATGATAGGAACCGTAGTATAAGACCCCCGGGAGTTATGTCGTGAGGCCAAAGATCCCCGTGTGAGTTTGGTACGACAGAAATGATTTCACAATTGGCACCAAATTTCCGTGGCTGAACAACAACGCCGGTCGTTCTGGGAGCCAGGGTTTTTTTTAAGCCCATTGTTTGTCGCTCTATAGGTCGTAAGTTTGAGAACCGGTCATAAGTGACTCTTTAACTTCTAACAGTCGTTAAAGGAATGGTTTTAAGCCGAGGGACTTGCCTGCCCACTGGCAAAAAGAAGCGGAAGACATATTGTAAAAATTAGTATGATAAAGAGTATTTTTTTCTTTTCGCCAGCTTCTTTGTCTTTTGTTAGGCAAGAAGGAACAAAATTGGACGTGGGGAAGTGACTGGCTCTAGCCCCGCCCATATTTAAGCCCCACCCTCCATCTCTTGGCACACGCCCACACCAAGCCAACAAAACGCACCCTTTGATGCAAGCTTTGGTCTTTTATTAACATTAGTGTTGGATTAAAAGCATTTTTCTTTAAGGTCTTAAGCCCCACGGCACCAGGAGAAGCTGCCTTGTTCTGGCTTAGCAAAACCGCTCGGCTTCCAGGGCCATTCTGGACCTCTTGGTGTTTGGCTGCCTGCGTTTCCTGCTTCCTGCCCCGACGCTGTAGGCTTTTCCTTCAGTTCTTCCTTTGTAACAACTGCCTAGATCTCTATATCTCCAAATCTCGATGGTGGGTCTCCAGTTTTAGGGTTAGGGCACCCCACTGTCTCACCCCCAACACCCCGTCAGATTTTAGCCTTTGGTTAGAAGAGGTGATAATGCTTCTGTAAATAGTCAGGAGGATGATCTGGTGCCTCGGCGTCATCTCCAAAGCTTCTGTTGAGAGGCTTGTCCGATCCGTCTCTCGAAACCCTCCTGCCTTCATACCAACTCGCTCTCCTCTGGAGGGTAGAGTTTCTCCCAGGCCACCAGGCGACAGGCACAGAAGAACCTCCAGAGGTTGAGGAGGACGCCCTGGTCAAAGGGGTTCTCCACCTTGCAGTGCTTCAGGTAGGAGATGCGGTGGCGGGAGATGAATTCCCAGGTGGTGCTGTTGCAGGAGACGAGGTAGAGATGGGAGCCCAGCAGCAGCATCGCAACCACCGTGCAGACGAGGAGGAGCAGGAAGGAGAGCAGGAGGAGCAGGTGGCACTGAAGCCAGACCCAGGAGAAGGGCTGGAAATTCAGGCCGGACCTTTTGAAGAGAGAGAGAGAGAGAGAGAGAGAGAGAAAACGGGAACCTGGGCTTGACTGTTGGAACACGGGCAATCCTTGGACTTACTATTCATTTAGTCACCATTTAAAGTTACAACATCGCTGAAATAAGTGAGTTCACTTAACAACTGTGTTGCCAACTTAACGTTGCCAACGTTGGGACAGCCATTCTGGCTGGGGAATTCTGGGAGCTGAGGTCCTACAAGAACATTTCCACGATCGGAGACTCTTGCTCTCACACAAAAGCTTCCTTCGTACCGTTGGACAGGAGCAGCTGACTTGGATGAACGATAGGAGAGATGCCCTCGGTCCCCCTTCAGACTCGGCACAAGGGTTCCCAGTCCCTGGCGGCGTCCTGCCCGTCACTTACCAAGCCAGCTGCAGAGCCCAGAGCAGGACGGCGAGCTGCACCCCCAAATAGAGTATAAAAAGTGGGTGATTCCTCTCCCCGATGCAGTTTTCAATCCAAGGACAGTGGTGGTCGTAGCGACGGACGCACTGCTGGCACGCCTGGCAGTGCTTGGCTCGCAAAGGTTGCTGCAAGACGGCAAAGCAGTGGGTCAGACTGGATGATCTTCAGGATCCCTGCCAACCCTGACTTTCTATGACTGTGTGCTGGCCAGCTCCTATTGTTTCCCCCCTCCATAAATGCCTCAACATCAGAAACCTTGAGGGAAATTCCACCTACAAAGGAGAATATCTGTAGCTCAGCGTTAAAATGAAGTTTCAGAAGTTGTGGGCGCTCCGTCACTGGAGGTCTTAAGAAGAGAGTAGAATGGCATAGGGTCTGCTGCTCGAGCAGGGGTTGGACTAGAAGACCTCCACGGTCCCTTCCAGCCCCATGATTCTATGGTCTCTCTCGGGCAATTTCACCTGGAAACCAAGAGCTACCTTCACCATGCAGTATCCACATCGCCTGAGACGAACGTTGGGGTCTTGAGCGAATGTTCTGGCTTTCTCTTCTCCGCTCATTGAGTCCTATCAAAATCACATCAAATAATCCTCAGCAAAACCTGCACCACCTCAGTACTTACCTGTTAATTCCCAGATATCTTTTTTTTTTAAAACACACCTTTGTTTTAACGGCCTCCAAAGTATTCCCAGTTTTTCCTCGACCCACCTTCTCGTCCTCGCTATCCTCAACGTAGCCTGGGTTCATGAGCGACACAACAAAATACAGGACGATGGAACAGAGAACCAGCAAGGTGAACAAAAGAGGCCGAAGCAGCTCTCCCTGCTCAAGCTGCCTCCGGAGGTCTGGAAGAGGAAGACAAATTGGAAATAATTATTAATAACCAAGCGGTACCTTGCGTGCATTCCGAAAACAACCGGAGCACCATCAGAATCCCATCGGCATCGACAAATTGAGCAACACAAGGCGACTTGACTTTACCACTAAGCACCCCTTAAACTGGGTTAACAGGAAGACGAGTGCCCGGTTCACAGGAGCTGCAATGCCCAAGCCAGGTCAGAGCACAAACTCTTTTCAGCCACACAGGTCCAAGTGTGCGGACTCAGAGGCGTTTTTTTCAAGAGAAGGGAGCGAGCACCACGCAGGGACTTTTCACTATCACGCCGATCCTTTGAGGGAACGTCTCAAGGCCGAGCTCAGGGTCACTTAGGATGGAAGCAGCAACCATGGTTACCTAGATCGCGGCTTACACTCAACAAGCCGCGATTGCTCCCCCGTGGCTTGGCGGGCCACCCCCATCCCGCGATCTCCCGGAATCCATGGGGGAGCCTCACCCGTGTCGTGCAGAAAGAGCCCCACGGTGACGCCCCAGCTGAGCCCCGTCTGCGCCGCCCGCACCGCCCACCCGCCGCCCGCCGGCGCCCCCGGCCGCATCCCGCCCGCCCGCCCGCCCAGCCGCGGCTGCGGAGCTCCTCCAAGCGGAAGCGCAGAAGCCCCGCCCCCGCCGGCAGGAGAGCGCCATTGGCGGGCCAGGAGAGGCGGGGGAGGGCGTGTCCGGGGATGCCGCGCGCTGATTGGCCGGCGCAGCTCGAAATATTGCAGTTATGATGACGATAAAGCTGGAAGGGACCTCGCAGGTCATCTAGTCCAACCCCCTGCTCAGGCAGGAAAACCTACACCATTTCAGACAGATGGCTGTCCAGTCTCTTCTTAAATACCTCCAGTGATGGGCTGGAGATGCTTCAGCCAGGAGGATTATAAAATGGGCGGCTATATAAACATTTTAAATTAGGTAGACGGAAAAAAGGATGAGAAGGGAAAGAGAAAGAAAAAGGGGAAGAAAGAAAAAGGAAAAAAAGAGCAAAGTTAATGGGAGAAGTTGGATTCATTTATCACGCGATTCACTTAAGAACTGCACTGATGTAATAATGCCGCTTGGGGGTGTATGAAAGCCCTAATAAGCAGGCATATACATAGAATGAAGGCTACTGCTAAGCTTGTAAGCCGCCCTGAGTCTTCGGAGAAGGGCGGGATATAAATGGAATTAAAATAAATAAAATAAATAAACACCAGAGGAAAAAAATAGCAAAGCTGGATGTGACTTAGCATAGTCCATCCCCAATGCAAATCCCCAGAGCAGCAAGAGAATGGGCTCCCTCCTTGGATAAAACATGCTTGTGATTTTTGTGCCTTTCCAGAAATGATGGGAGAAAAATCTCTAACTCCCTTGTGCTCGGTAAAATTAAGAGTTTTATTTTAAAGGTAAAATATATCAGTGAAAGACCAACCTTCCTTGCAGATAAATTCAAAAGATTGTATTATATACGAACCAACATATTCATGATAAACCCAAGAAAAATTGTTTTCCTTGTTTATTGATGACATATAACAGCAAACGGAAGAATTAATAACTGTCCAGAATAAAAATCTTTGCGTCACAAATATAGGATCAAGAAGAGGGTCTTCAAATTGAGAGGATGGGAAAATTAGCTTGGTTCAATTTACACGGGATTTCCACATTCCTGTTATGGCAGCAGCAGATGAAAATCCAGATCCCAAATGGTAGTTCTTCCTCTTTATTACCTTCCCCGTCTCTCTCAAGCAGTTCAAGTCCTGGTCCACTCTTTCTTCTGAATCCAAGGAAATAAAGACCATCTCCTCCTGGAAGACTGAACAAGTCCACACTTAACATGCATTTTTCCAGGCCAAGGAAAATTCGGGATTTTTTCCCCCCTTCTCAGAATCAATCACAATCTGCCTTTCTTCTGGACTCGGAGGAAAACCCACAAATAATTCCCTTTTAGATTTCCTTATTTTATTTATTTATTAAATTTGTCACCCATCTCACTGCGAGGCAGCTCTGGGCAGTTCTGATACCCATCTAATGGAGTGTTCCTGAACCTTGGCCAACTGAAGGTGAGTGGACTTCAACTTCCAGAATTCTCAGCGACGCCTATGCTGACTGGAATTCTGGGAGTTGGAGTCCACACATCAGGAAAACTGTCAGCCCTGGAGTAATGGCTCAAATTCAATCACATATAGAAGACACCAAACTATAAGGTTATCAGGAATCAATTCCTTCTGCCTTGAACTCACGAGAAAGTTTAACCACGAATCTTGCTCTAGAAAAGATGTAACTTCTATAGGTAGAGTCTATCTATACAGAAGGATAAATAAATCGATAAACTGCTAAATTTGGGGGCACTCTTGCTGTAGATTAGGAGAACGGCATGAAAAAGAGAATTTTGGGGTGGATTTTCTATGCCAGATGTTTTCTGGGCTCCAGATGTTGTGAGAAGACCTCTGTTGAGGGTGTTTTCATTTGATTCCAGCCAAAGGAAGACTCAGTTACATCCACTCGAAATGTCATAAAACTAGCTCAGGAATTTGCGAATTTCTTCCAAGTCTGATCCCATGGCAGTTCCGGAGGAGACAGAAATGAAAAGCTGTGTTTGCTAGAATTTCAGACACATGGAAGAGAACTCAAAGGAGGGGCATTTTTATAGACTTACTATTTTTTTTAAAAATATAGATTTAAGCCTGCTTTTGCAACCAGTTAGCCAAACCTTCCTTGGTTTGTCAACAATAAGGTCTAAAGGTGGCTCCATCCACCAAGGACTGATTCTGCCATGCTGGATTCAGGGAGGGAAGGAGAGTCTGGATTTGCAAGTTTTGATCTACATTTGCTTCCAAAGAAACTTTAAGCTACAAGGGAGACTCTGCTTTTTCCTGGCTAGAGAGACCCGGGGTTTTTTGACTCTGTCTCAGCAAAGCTTCCTGGTCATCCGAGAGTCTCCACCCCACACGTTTTCTTGTGTCACCCAAATAGTGAGCAGCAGTCCCTGCCCCATCTTCAGAGCATAACTGGTTAATTTCCACAGCTAACACTTTTCAGAGTCTCCACTGCTAACTTTAGCCCCATCTCAAGCATCTGCTCACAACTCTACCTCTAAAGGATTTGCCAAGACTTGACAAGGATTCTGTTAAAAAAAAATCAGCTTTTTTCCGCTGCTTCTTAAAAACCCCGAAGCAACCAACAGCGCTGAAGTCTCCTCCTCTATCTGAAGGAGTTGGGGAGCGGGGTAGATCAGCTTTGACCTAGCTCAATATTAACCGGCCAGATTTCCTTGCTGCTTGCAAAACTCAGTTGCAGGAAGGGGGAGATTTTGAAAGAGACAAGCAAGGCTATCCGTCCCTCCTTAGTGTTCCGATCTGAGTGCTCCGAGGCCATCCAGATGGGTTGACAGCACCCACAATCCCCAGCCCCACAGTCCTTCCTGGCCTGGGATTAGCAGCTTTGCCTGAACCTTTTAGCCCTGCGGCGTTGCAAAAGGGAAAATGACCCTCGTCCGAAGGGCTGCGCTGTGATTCAAAGGAGATCTTCGTGCTCTGTCGAAAAGCTCCAAAGATACACAACAGCGTGGATTTTTGTTTTATACAGTCATGAAACACACACACACACACACACAAACAAAAACACCAATCAGTACTTTTTAAACACCTCCCCCTTCCTATCTCAAACTCCCCCTTTCAAGGGAAGCAATTGTAGTGTGCAAAAAAAATGGTCCCTCAAAGACAACTTGCTCAGGTGTGGTTTTCCTAACCTCCCCGCTCCCCCCTCCCTCCGTTTCCTGAGCCTCTCTCGTCTTCCTGACATTGTCCAAGTATGCACACTTCCAACACACCCCAGCACGCGCTAAGGGCTTCTTCCGACAGCTAAGCTGATGAGAAGAGACAGTCCAACCTATGTACAGGTGAATTCGCGAGGAGGCGGGCGCAGGTGGGCTGCTCGGCTCTATCTGGAGGTGTCCATGTTCTCATCCGTAAAGTTATTGCAGTGCTCAATGACTTTCCTGGTAGGGAAGGAAGTGGCGGTGGGGGGGAGAGAGTGAGTTCCTGGTTCTCATTTTAGGGCAGAGAGAGAAGATGGGGCAAAAGTGCAGGAGGGTGGAAGGGTTTGGGGGAAAAAAGCAAGGAGGAGGAAGGAAAGGAGGTAGATAGGTAGGGGAGGGCAGCCCCTGGGAAGGCCTCCTTCCCCAAGAGAGCTCACCTTCCCATCTCCTTAGTCTCTGGCCGCGCCGATGCCATCACAATCATGTCCTGCAGGAGGAGAAGGCCCCCTTCTTTGATCAACAGGGGGCAGTATTTGTCCGCTGGAGATGTAGGCAGAAAGAGGAAGCGGTGAGGGGCTGGAGCTCAGTCTGAAAAACTGGGTCTGTATCTCCTCCCCCCCCCTTTGGAAGATGCCCCCTCCCTCCGCCAGATCCCCTGTGGCAAGCAAGGCGCAGGAGACCACCCTCTGGAGAGGCACCTCAGAGGCCCACAGGGGGTGCTGGTCCAAATTTACTGAAATGCTTGGCTGCTCAGGGCTTTGCGATTGTTTGGAGGAGCTGATTTGCCAAAAAAGGTGGAATTGGGGCAGGATGGAAAAACAGCAGGGAGGAGGAGACTCACGGTAGACAGAGACCAGGTTGTAAAGGGCCCACGTCGCCCAGTGCTGGCTGACTGGGGAGATCCACTGAGGGAGGAGTCTCAGGATCGGTTCAAAGGACCTGTCCGAATGACCACAAAAAGTAGATTAAGGCCGAGGGAGGGAATGGAGGAACTAGCAATCTGCAGCTCCAGAAAACACAGCAGCCCCACTTCCCCCCTTCTCCAGTGCCCGATTCGGACACAAGGCTGATCCCACCAACCAGAGTTCCTTTCTCAGAGGTGGTGGAATGTGGTCTGCTCTCTTTAGGCAGCTAGCCTGCTCACCTGTAGTTAATGTTTCGCCTGGAATTGACATCCCAGCGCTGAATTGCCGCCCACATCCGGTCCACCACCTCGTCCCTGGTGGGCTCAGCGATCAGCCAGGCCTCTGGCCCGTCAAACATGATGTGGGAAAGGACCCCGCAGGCGTTGTACGACACTTCAATCCCGTCCGCTTCGCTATCTAATAAATTGCTGTGGCAAAAAGTGTTCCAGAAGTCAGGCTTTCAATCCCCAAACCGTGTGAGGTCGGGACCCCTTTAAAAACCACGTTAAGAGGGATTTAAAATGCGTTTGGAGGTCTCATATCAGGGTCTGGATGAGCGAGTGGATGCTTTGACTCCACCCCCCCCCACTCCGAAGCCCACTTACAATCTGACTCATTTCAGCCTTTCTGGCTACAGATTCGTTACCACAGTGGCTGAAAGCAGCCCCAACCAGGAACCACCACCGCTGCCTCTTCACCCCGAGGCGATGCAACGGAGGCCTTCACCTGAAGACGCTGATGAACTGGGACGTCATCAGGTGAGGACGGAGGGCTTGCACTTCGGCCACGTTGCCCAGAAGGCCCAACATGTTGCGGTGCAGCTCCTGCTTGTTGGGAAACTCCTGAGGGAAAACAGCCAGCCTGTCACGACAGAATCTCAGCAGCTGGGACGGCCACAGAATTACAGAATCACAGTCATATTCCTTGGCTTGCGAGCCACAACGGAGCCCAAACTTTTGGCTGCTAAGTGAGACATTTGTTGAGTGAATTTTGCTCCATTTTACAACCTTTCTTCCCACAGTTGTAAAGTGAATCACTGTAGCCGTTCAATGAGTAACCCGGTTATTAAGCGAGTCCGGTTTTCCCATTTTGATTGAGCTTGTGAGAAGGTCTCAAAAGGGGATCACGTGACGACCTCCCCCCCGCTGTCATAAATATGAGTCAGTTGCCAAGAAGTGACATGAAACGAGGCCCACCTTCAGGCACTCCAGGAAGAGCTTCATGCCGCCGTAGTTGAGGAACATCTCGCAGTTACTCGGCGTCTCGTCGGTGATGTTCCACAAAGCGCTCCAGGAGAACTCCATCACCTGGTCACACTGGCCAAGCAGAGGGAGGAAGAGGGAAAAACAACAACTGCTCACACCATTGCCGTCCCAACTCCCGCCTGGCCTGGTCTCCATTTGTCCACCTCCGACACCGTAACCACAGCACCACCACGGTTCTCCTGCCCCTTTACTCAGTTTAGAACCTCCAGGGGGCGGATTTAGGGACCCTCCTGCCTGCGACCAACCAAGCTTCCCATCCCAGACCTGTTTATTTTTTTCTCAGATTGTCAGTCGGAGAATCTGAATCTGACACTTACTGTTTTGTCCCCCAGTTTCTTCTGAATCAGCCTCAGCATGGTCTGCCGGAAGAAAACAACAAAGAACTGAGTCACAGGCGAGAGGCTGAGTGGCAGAGGATGTCAATGGAGGATTTAGACCGATGCAAAACAGCGAGCAATTCCTCCCCCCAACAGGAACACAACTGTCGACGGCTCAGCCACCTGACCGCTGCCACCACCTCAAGGTGAGAAAGGGGCCCCCAAGAGGCCCGTCTTCAGCCAGACCCACCATGACGAACCCCATCCGGCCGACAGCCTCCTTGTGGTCGTTGTCCACCTGGCAGACCAGGGCGTTGCAGAGGTGCACGGCGATGCGCTGGATGGATTCGTCCTGCCGCGTCGGGTTCAGGATGTTCAGCAGCAGCTCGTTGACCCGTCGGTACTGAAATTCCAGCTCTTCGGGGATGCTAAAATTGCACAAGGTGAGGCAGCAGTTCCGTTGCACCTGTGGAGGAAGTGCCTGGATGAGCCAGCCGGCCGGCCAGGGAGACCGAACGGGGGTTTGGGATGCTGCCGCCCTTCCAGTTCTCGACTTATAACCGTTCGTTTAGCAAAGGTACAGTGGCACTTTAAAAAAGGTGACTTAGGATCATGTTTCAGACTTACGACTGGTCACGTGATCAAAATTCGGACGCTCAGCACCCTCACCGTGACTTCCTGGTAGGACTCCATGCCGTTCAGCACCACCTGGACGACTTGCTGCCGTAACCTGGTGCTCTGCTGCAGGCGGTACTCGGAGTTGGTGAGGTAGAAGAGGGCGGCGCTTCCCGTGACCTGGATGTTCTTGTCGTACTTGTGACATTTCAGGGCGGTGATGACCAGCTGCAGAAGCAGGAGAAGGAGCAGGAGCTACACGCCTTTCGCCCTCCTGCCCGGAGAGTCTCCCACTTACGACCAAAGTTACAATGGCCCCAGGGAAAAGACTTCACCAGCCTTGCGGCATTTTGCAGTCACGTGATCCAATTTTGTCGGCAAGGGAACCACACTGCAAAGCCGAGGACAAGGAGCTCGGAAAGGCAGTGCCGCCTGGGCTCTTGAGCTGAAGCCGAGCACCCCTCCTCACCTTCAGGGCTCTCAAGAGCTGGCTGCAGCGCTCGATCCGGACAATGTCGAAGAGGATATTGAGGGCTCGCGACGTCATTTCTGGCCGGTGTTCGGTATAAGCCTCAATGGCGTTGAGGACCTGCTCCTCGTTCTTCTCGCCCGTGACCTGAAGTTGCCAAGATGGGGAAGGGGGTGTGTGGATCAGAGGCCAGGAAGCAGACAAGCTGAGAAAAGCACTCACCACACACACCTGGCCGGGTTGTGCTTTTACCTTGTAGGCTGGGATGTGCGTGACGTGGCAGAGAGAGACCTCAAATAACCCCAAGAACTGCAGGGGTCTTTTCAGGCTCCGGAAAGGGGCAATGCTGCTTTTTGCCGGGTTGGTGCTGAAAGAAGAGACAGGAGAAATGAACAGGCTAAGGAAAATAGAACCCTAGGTCCAGAAGGGACCTTGGAGGTCTTCTAGTCCAACCTTCTGCTCAGGTAGGAAACCCTAGACCATTCCAGACAAATGGCTGTCCAGTCTCTTCTTGAAAACCTCCAGAGATGGAGCAGCCACCACCTCTAGAGGCAAGTTGTTCCACTGGTTAATTGTTCTCACACTTTCAGGAAATTTCTCCTTAGTTCTGGGTTCGTTCTCTCTTTGACAAGCTTCCACTCAGGACTTCTTGTCCTTCTTCCTCCTCTCCTACTTCTGTTCCTCTTCCTTCTCTTCCTTTTTCTTTCCTCCTCCTCCTCCTCTTCCTCCTTCACCCTCCCTCCTCCTCTCCACAATCCCACTCCCTTCTAGCACTGATGGCATCGCCTGGTTGTGTCATGAAACGTCTGCAGGAAGGATCCCACAGTTCGACCCTGAGCTACAAAGGTTCTCCTCCGCTGATACCTTCTCCCCTCACGGTCAGCCACGTCCAACACCCACCTGGGCTGGTCTGTTTTCTCATCCAAGCAGGCGACGGTGCAGTTGTCCAGCATGGTGTGACCCGAGATATCCAAAGAAGTCAGATTGCTCAGATTCTCCACAAAGAGGTTCAGGACTTTGCGGGTCAGCTTGAACTTGTAATAACTGGACAGGCAGTCTCGGGAAATGTCTAAATGTCTGAAGGCAAACGGGAGGAAGTCAAGTGTCGATGGAGATTCTCAGGTCATCCAGCTCCTGGTGGTCCCAAAGTTGCTTTTCCAAAACACAACTGGACTTTGTTGTTTTTCCTTGAACATGTTTCACCTTCTCACCCAAAAAGCTTCTTCAGAATGGAAGAACAGAAGAACTTCTGAAGAAGTGAAGAAACGAAGCTTCTGAAGAACCGAAGAAGCTTCTTGCGTGAGAACTGAAACGTCTTCGGGGAAAAACAAAGGAAGTCTAGCCGCCTTTTGAAAAAGCACTTTTGGGAAGGACTCGTGTTTATTAAATGGTGCAAGCTTTCGCGCATCTTTTCTGGCCCACGAAGCTTAATAGTTATGTGCTAAACCCCTTCTGATTTGGGGTTATTGTAGACCAACGAGGAAGAATGCAAAGGTCATAAAATTTGCATATGAGCCATAAAGTTACTTTTTACTGGAAATTCTTATCTAAAGGTCTTATTTCACTTTGTGGCGCTTGTCAATTCACCGTCTCCTTCTCCTTGTTCTTTTCCTCCTCCCCTGCCTCAAGAAGGTTTAATGGAGAAACAGCGACGTCTTTCCAAGACTCACCTGAGCTTCCGCAGCTGCGCTAGCACCTGAATGTGCTCCTCGGAGAGATCCACATTGTACAGCACTAAGGAGGCGAGGCTGTCCTTCCACTGGGTCAGGAAGTGAACGTCGTTCAGCTGGATCCAGGAGAGATCCAGGGCGGTGAGGGAGGCCAGCGGCCGCAGGAGACTTTCCACATTGATCCCTTCAATCATCCGGCCCAGGTTGAGAAAACGCAGCCGCTGGAAGCCTTCAAAAGTGAAGTCCTTCACCAAGACCTGCCGGGTGGGGTTGAAGTCGTCCTCGCAGCCGCCCGGGTTCTCCTCTTCGTAAAAAAAGTTGGTGCAGCCGAAGAGGCTGAGCGAGACCAGGGTGGGGCTGAAGCTGCCCAGCGTCTGGAGGCTCTTAGCTGTCAGCTTCTCGCAGTTGGTCAAGAACAGCTCCACAAGGTCCTGCAAGTCAAGCAGGGGGGGAGGGCTGTAAATGGAACGTGCGGGGGACCTTGGGGGATGAAGGGAAGAACTGCTGCCTTACCGCGGCTCAAGCCAAGCCTTCTTAAGCAGGTGCCAAGACCCAGTCTAGGGTTTGAGAGAAGCATGCCTAGCGGATGAGCAATAGCCCTCACTCTAAGACCTGCAGGTGCACAAAAAAAGTACGGGCCCTTACTTGCTTCCGAATGGCTTCCAGGTCTTGATCCTGGACAATATCCTCTCGCAAGTGGATGCGGGCGAGCCGAGTGCTCCGAGGATCCGAGAAGAGACTAAAAAAGTTTTCATTGTGTTCAAACAAGGTGTCTGCGTTCACGAGGTCCACGTAGCTAGGAAAGAAAGAAACAGGCATCAAGGCGGCAATGTGGGGTTCTTTGCAACCCGAGTCCAAAGGAACTTGTTGGTGCAACCTAGAGAGAGATAAATATTTGTAACTTACTCATTGACCAGCCTGTCGCAGATCTCACTCGGAAGGAAGATATCTGTGTGGAGGCGGAAAGTCTCGTTGTCCAACAGATAGCAGAGAGTCCCTTCCAGGTTGTGAAGACAATAATCTATGCACAAAGTCATCAGCGACTCTGGGCTGTCAGAAGCCATCTTGGGTCAGTGGAGGATGGGAAAAGGGGAAGGGAGAACGTGAGGTCAACTTAGTGATTCCTCTTCTGGGGTTTTCCTGGAATGTCCGTCCAAAGAGATTTCTGAGTGGACTTTGAAGTGCGTTTCCAGGCAGCTACAGCAAAAGCAAAAAGAAAATAAATCAGCTCTTTTAAAATACAGGCAGTCCTCAACTTACAACAGTTCATTCGGTGACTGAAGTTAGCACCGAAGAAAGGGACTTACAACCATTTTTCACACTTCTGACCATCGCAGCATCCCCATCTCAGAAACATCCCACACACGATTACAACCACATGGAAGCTTGGCATTCAGAGATATCATCTATCAACAGGCACATAGAGATAAACCACATTTACACACCATTCAGAAGAGGCAATCAAGAAGCTAAGAAAACAAAAAAAAAGAATTCATGCTCTCCAGCAAACAACAGCCAGATAAGCAGAGATTAACACCAGACAAACAATCAAGCAGAAAACCTTAATCAGGGAAAATATCAAGGAGAAAACCACAGCCCTACCAACGCTAACAGGCCAAGCTATTGCATATAAGCAGGGAGCCAAAACCACACTGACCAGCACTGATGTTACCTAGGATAAAAAAACAGGCCATCACAAGAGAATAACAAGGCAACTTGTTGCCAAATATAAACTCCAACATCTCAAAAGAGGATTTCGTGGATGATGCCCAACTAGGAAAACTATGAAATGCCCAGAGGAATTCAACCTCTCCAGCTAAACTATTTTTCTTCTAACTTGGCAAAAGACTAACAGACTTGGAAGGGACCTTGGAGGTCTTCTAGTCCAACCCCCTGCTCAGGCAGGAAACCCTCTACGATTTCAGACCAATGGCTGTCCAGTCTCTTCTTAAAAACCTCCAGGGTTGGAGCGCCCACAACTTCTGGAGGTAAGTTGATCCACTGATTACTTGTTCTAACTGTCAGGAAATTTCTCTTTTAGGGAGAGGCTGGGGAGGCCAACTTTAAGAGGGGTGGGCTCCAACACCCAGGATTCCCCACCCAGTTGAAAAACGCTAATCTAACCCACCTCACTGGGTTTGCAATGCCCCCTTTGTTTGTATACGCATAGAAAGGTGTGGTTTTTTTAACATTCTCTTTTCCTCCTTGGTGATCTGATCTCCCTTTTAAAAGTCCTGCTCTTCCAGATTACTGCCACGGTCTGGATTGGTTAAGATTCTGCAGAGGCAAAGCCACCTAACCACGAGAATCTCCCTACAGATCCCACCAGATCCCTTCCGGAGATCGGACCTGCTTCTCCTTCGGGCTCAGCCAAGCCGGGCAGCAGCAGGAGCCAGACTACAACTCCCATCCTCCTCCGCAGAGCCAAGGGGACTCTCCACCGCTCCCGTGATCCCGGGGGCGCCAGGTTGGGGAAGGCGGGGGAGGGGCGAGGAGGAGGGGGGACTTCCCTCCCCTCCGGCGCCCGTCAAGGGGGAGCCCGGGGGCGCCTGGCGCTGCGGCGATGCCTCTCCTTCCCCCCCCCCCCCCCACCGCAACCAGCAGCGTCCTCCCCACTCACCGGACTCCCCGCCTGGCTGGGGGGGAGGAACAAAGCTCCGCCTCCAGCTGGTTCCGTTTCCGGCGCGGAGAGAGCGCAGTTCCCCCCGGGGTCCGCTCTCCCCGTTCTTTTCCCTGGCGCTCGCATCGGCAGCGGCCGCCGCTGTCAACAAACCCCCGCGTCACTTCCGGCGCCCGTGCCTTCCACCGGCCTCGGGGGTGCAGCGAGAAAAGCCTTCCCCCCCTCCCCCGGAAACAGAGACGGGCGGCGGGGAGTACCGCCGCGCTTTCTCGTCACGCAGCCCACCTCCCCTCCTGCTGGGTTGGGGAGTGTGGCTGATGGGGGTTGTAGTCCTACCCCTCCGGTTCCCCCAGGATTATGTCTGGGGCAGGTGCTGTTGAGAGAAAAGTACTACAGGGAAGGAAGGCAGCCCGAGGACTGTGGTAGGCCTTGTTTCTGCTCCAGAGGAAAGAGGGGGGGGGGGTTTCTCAGAAGCCATTCGGGCTTTGAAGGGCAGCCCCAGCAGTTTAGGCAGCGGGGTGAGCAGAAACGACCGTCTGCCCTTGGACGGCTGCATTTGGCATCAATGGCCCCGTCGGAGCAGCCTTCAAGGGCAGCCCTGCCTAAAGTGCCTTGCAGTAATCCAGATACCTTTTCTTTGATCCTGTATGACAAGAGTGCCTTCAAGCGTTTCCTCCTACAAGTGCTTGGAGGGCTGCACTTTGGGCAGCAGAACCTACAGGCAGGCAGACAGAACTGATAGAAGACGCGGATAGAACAGATGTTTGGATAGATAGGTGATCCCTATACAGAAGACACAGATAAGAGAGAGAGAAACACAGAGAGAGACAGGGAGAAAAACAGAGACAGAGAAAGACACAGAAACAGAGATAGCACTCTCTTACAGGCATTGACATATGTACAAGATATACACACCCAAATTGTGCGTGTGTATTATATATATATTAGCCATCTGATATTTTATTCATTTATCGAATTTTTACACTCTCACCTAAGTGACTCTGAGAGTGTTTAAAAACCACATAATAAAATAATACAAAAATATAACTAAAAGCATGGTTAAAAACAAAATTAAAAACACTACTCTATGCTAATCGGGATTTTTGTTTTGTTTATTTTTCCTCTCCTGGATTTTGCATTGCGTTTGTTAACGCTGTAAATGTCTTAGCCAGTGACAAACTATTTTGCATATTTGCCTCTGGGCCATTTAATGAATAATGTACAGTATAATGTTACATTCTAACAACTGAATGATCAGCAGTAGCAGACACGTACCTATTCCTAGATAGCACACAAAAAACAATGAAAACAGAGCTTGCAGCCATATTAATTATCTATGGTTAATATCGTGAGTATGAAGTATAATGTATAATTAATATATAAATTGTTACGCATCTTGTACAATATGTAAATTGGAAATTGCTTTCCCTATTGCTCAAAGAAGATGGTAGATGCTGATCAAAGATCACGGGGGGACTAGGGAGGGTGCTCATTCCCTCTTAACAGTGACCCCCAAATATAGTTCTTCATCCATCCGGGGTGACTAGACTCCTTATCCCATTATCCCCACCCAAAAACGCCTCTCTTTGTTTCATTATTTAAAAAGAAGCCCTCATTCCTCTTCCAATAAAAGTAGCTTGTAATATTTTAGGAGGATACACCAGAAAAGAGATGAGGCTGGCAGTGCAGCGTAAGCAATAGAATCCAGGCTCCCCCCAAGCTACTGGGGACTTTGCTGGCGGTGGAGCATGGGCCTGGAGCCCTGGCTACCAGGAAAAAAAGACTGCTGGCTTGGAGCATAGGCATCAGAGTCCAGGTTCCCCCTCCCAAGACTGGAGCTGTGGAGCACGGGCAACGGAGGCCAGACTCCCCCTCCGCGCCCCCAGACAGTGGAGCGTAGGCTGCCCACAGGTCAGTGGTGGCCCATGGGCTCTGGAGTCCCGGCCGCCGGCCAGGGAGGAGGGAGGGCGGGGAAGGAGGGGAGGCAGGGCGAGCCGCAAGCCGGGCCGGCGGGCAGCTGAGCTCCGCCTCCGCCTCCGCCATTTAGTCTCCCGGCGGCGCGCCGGAGCGCCCGGGAGAAGCGGCGGGAGGCTCCGGGCCGGTCCCCGCACCATGTCGCGCCTGCACCGGAGCAGGTAAGCAGCCCCGGAGGGGGCGCCAAAGGGGACCCCCCCGGCCCGCCTTTTCCCCGCGCGAGCCTTGCAAAAGTTCCCGGGGGTTGCATCGCCCCCCGTTCCCATTTGGGGCTGGGCGTGTGTGTGTGAAGGGAAGGGGGCTTTGTGACCCGGGAGCGAAAGACGCCTTTGGGGCAGATGCCGACGACTCCGGGCGACCCGCGTTCCCTGGGCGGCTTCCCTTCCTCTGGAGCGGAGCCGCTTTTCCCCTTGCCGAGGGCGACGGTTTCTTTCTGGCTTGGAGCACCGGGCGCGAGTCTGTAAAGGCGCCTGGACACTTCCCTGGGTGTTGCGTGTTTGTGTGCGTGCGAAGGCTGTTGAGAAGCGGCTCCATCGACCGGCTCGGCTTGCTTTTGTTCTTTGCCCCATCCTTGCGTCGTTCTTCCCTTTTCTGCTTCTTTGCCCAACTAAAAGCAACAATGAAACAACGGGGGGGAAAAGGAGGCTTTTTCAGGTCCCCAAAGGCCGTTCGCTACTACTGTATGCCCCATTTTTCCGAAATTAAATCTTTGCTACTTCTGAATTTACTACAGTTGTAGAACTAACTGGTAGGACTTTGAATGGGGTGCTGGGCACGCTCCAGCTCTTTGCTGATTGTTTTAAAACACACACACACACACACACACACACACACACACACACACACACACACACACACAAAATAGTCCTAACATAAACAAGATCAGGATTGTTTCCTTTCCAAATTTCCCTGTTTCTGGCTGGGGGCGGGGAGGGGGGGAACTGGCTTGCTAGCTGTGGAAGTTACTGACCCTGGATTTTCCCCTCTTGAACAAAAGTAATCTGGAATAAAAGAGGCTTTTATATGGATTCTTATTAATGAACGTTAATGAAACATCTCCAGTTTACGGAACAAAATCCATAGTCAACTGAAGGAAAGGTGCATCCATTTTTACTGTAGAAAACTGAATTTTTAGCACAAGAATTGTCTTGCTTAGCAGCAGAAATTTTGGGCTCAATTGCGTTCTTATGTTGAGGACTACCTGTGCAGATCTGGGGAGACATTGGAATTGTTGCAGCTGTTGCTGATGCCAACTTTGGACTCTGTTTTGCACTTAAACTTGGTTTAAGCTCAGATAAAAGCCCTTATCAGAATGCTGTGGTTTTTCAGTTAGCTTCCATGTGGCCTGAGTGTGTGTGGGGGGGGGGGGGGAAATACAAATAATGTTGCACATTGTTGTGTTTGTGGCTTCTGGGCTTTATCCCATCCTGAATGGGGCCTGAAAGAAACTTTATATGCATTTAACTAAAACCCCAGCAAAATGCTCTGCCTCATAATGTTTCACCAGCCTACAGGTCCCATGTTGCTTTAGGCAACACAGAATCTTTTACGGGTTTCGGTCTCTGTGTGTGTGTGTGTGTGTGTGTGGTGTGCTAACAGCTTTGTCTGGGTTGTGTTTCCTGCAGAATTGCAGAATTTGAAGACATTCTGAATGAGCCCAACATTGTGCTGCAAAAGCTGCGGAAATTTTGTTTCAATGGTAAGCTCAGTCTTGCAAAATTTGCACAGAAAGCTGGTTAAGAGATATCAGTTTCCACTGAGAAAAGTTACATAAAATCATAGGACTGGAAGGGACCCTGGAGGTCTTCTAGTCCAACCCCCTGCTCAAGGCAGGAACCCTATAGTAGTCCAGTCAAATGTCTGTCCAGTTTCTTCTTAAAGTCCTTAAAAATCCTCCAGTGATGGAGCAACTTCTGGAGGCAAACCATTCCATTGATTAATTCAATCCACTGCAATTTATTAGTCTCCCCCCAAACTCAAGTTCCTATATTAAAATATTTTTCCCCCACCTTTTTGCCATGAAATTCCAAAATAGGGCTTGACAGTCCTCTGCCAACCGATGTTCAAGGGCCAAAGGTCACTAAGTCACCACTTCTATAAATATTTAACAGAAAATGTTCTTGCAACCTTAAAAAAGCCCTGTGCATCAAATCCATTCTCCTTCCTTTTTCTGATGTAGAAATGCATCTTAGGCCAAAGTAAGAGAATGATGGTGTAGTGTGATGGACATTGGTATTAGACTGGATTGTGAGAATCTAGGTTAAAAACTGTATCCGGTGATGAATCTCTTTAAAGTCATCCTGCTTCTAAATCTGTGCTTCGCATTACATCGTTGTGTGCATAAAGACGCATCGGAGAATACCAGAAGGAGCGGAAATGGATTTGAGAACATGAACCAGGCTCTGCTGGGTTGGACCTCTGGACCATGCAGTCCGGCCATCTGTTCTCACAGTGGCCCACTGACTGCCCACGGAAGCTCAGCTGTCTCCCAGCAGATGATGGAAAGGAGGAGGAGGATAATGATGGGGGAGAAAGAGGGGGAGGAGGAGGAGAAGGGGGAGGACCTTGCTGGATTATGTACCTGTCCCGTCTAGTATAGCCATCTGTCCTCACCGTGGTCACCACCTGCCCACCTAGCAGGTGGCCTTCAGAGGTGGCCTCGCTGCTCTTCATCCCAGCTCTCCATAAATTGCTCTAGCACCTCATGTCGAGGTAGCCAATCCCAAAGCTGAACTATGCGTTGCGTGAAAAATCGGCGTTCTTTGGCCTGTCCTGCTTCTTCCAAGGTTTCCTTCCACTGGGCGGCCTCCGATTCTCGTGTTTTGAGCAGCGGAGAACAGTGTCTAATTGTCCACTTCATCCACGCTGTGGATAATTTTGCGTGCTTCTGAACCTTCCTCAGCAACTGCCGATGAAAGGTTCATCTCGCCCCTTAATCCTTCTGCCGTGTCGGAAGGGGCTCCGTTTAATCGCCCGACTCTTCCGTTTCACAGGAATTCCCTTTGAAGGCGGCTTGCGCTGTCTCTGTTGGAAGGTAAGGGCCTCCTCGCTTTGTCCCCTTTGGCATTGCTGTATTTCAGTGTCTTTCATTGTACAGGCAGTTCTTGATTTGCAGCCATTTGTTTAGGGACTATTTGGGAAATTTCTGCTGCTAAGCGAGACACTTGTTGTTTTGCCCCATTTTATGACATTTCTAGCCACGGTTGCTAAGTGAATCACTGCCATTGTTAAGTTAGTAACATGGTTGTTAAGCAAATCTGGCTTCCCCTGTGATTTTGCCTGACCACAAAATGGGAGCCCGTGACCCTGGGATGCTGGAACTGTCATAAGCCAGTTGCCAAGCATCTGAGCTGTTGATGAGGTGCCTCTGGGGATGCTGCAACGGTCGTTAGTGTGAAAAACAATCATAAATTACTTTTCCGGTGCCTTTGTAATTTTGGTCACTAAAGGAATGATTGCAACTCGAGGACTATCTATTAAATAAAGAAGGGTTGACAGTCAGGTTGGGAAAGTCTGGTTAGCAAATTGAGGAGCTCAGAATACATTTTTTCCCCTAATTCAAATCCTTTTCCCCGTTTGCCTTTTGCAGATCCTCTTAAACTACCTTCCTGTGGAAAGGTGTGCTTGGAATTCCCAATTGAAAAAGCAAAGGTGTGTTGAACCATCGGTGTTTTCTCCATCTTGATTGGCTAAAGAAATTACATCCAAAATTTAAAACTGGGGTTGTGTCCCTAAGTATTCTTCCTGACCAGATTTGTAGATGCTGCTTCTGAGTAGCCAGCAATGGCCTTTTCCAACAGAAATCAATGAAAAGCAGTTGCAGTGTAGTGCTTTAAAAGCAGAGATCAAATCGCAAATTGGTCATGCGCCTTAATAATGCATGGATCTGCATAATTATCGGTGTATTTTTGTATGTTCCCTGGAAAATCACTTTAAGGCAACCGGACTTTGTTGTATTTGCCAAAAAAGAAAAAAAAAGGTCTCTGGAAATCTTTCAAGGAGTCTGAGGGAAGAGATATGTCCAATATATACACTGAAATAATTTCAGGTTTGATAAGTCCAAGGCTGTAGATTTGATTTTACGCTAAAGTTAGGAATGGAGCTTCCTACAACTTCTGAAATGTGGGTGTGATAAACGCATTCCATATTGTATCCTAGTGTTCTGGCTCAGAGGGGTGGGCTACTTCCCACAGTGTGCTAACACAGAGTGATCAGTGACCATTTTAACCTACTGTAGCATGTTGTGTGAATCTAACCAATTCATGCCCCCTTCCTTCCTTCCTTCCTTCCTTCCTTCCTTCCTTCCTTCCTTCCTTCCTTCCTTCCTTCCTTCCTTTTTGTTGGGTGTGTTTGAAACAAGGAGACTGTGTGTCTCGTGTTAAACAATATTCAGCTGTGCTTGCTTTTGAAAAAACCTAGTGCCGATGGAAATTGAGTGCAAAGCCTGTTCCTAATATGAATTTCTTTTTGAATTGTCTCCTCCTGCACAATCTCTTTGAAGGGAATTATATGCCCAGTTCTTGAAGGAAATGATTATCCAGCCGGGAATAGCGAAAGCTGAACTTGGAGTCTTCAGGGAGGATGTTACCTTGGAAGACCACGTAAGAACACCACTTATTAGCTAATTATGGTTATTTCAACTGGCGGTTTAGGATCACCTCACAGGGTTGTTGTTCTGGGGAAAATTGGAGGAGGAAGACATGTTGGAGATATTCGCCCCCTTGAGTTATTTGTAAGAATAATAAAGTTAGGATATAAATAAAAAATAAATAAAATCTGCGTTTCTGCTCTCATCCTGGCTTTGAGTGCATCTTCTCTTCAAACCTCTCTCTTCAAAGCCGCTGAATCCAAACCCCAACAGCCAGTGGAACACCTACTTCAAGGACAACGAAGTCCTGCTGCAAATTGACAAGGATGTCCGGTAGGTCAAGATGGCCGAGTCGGCCTTCATCTTTGCTCAAGCCCCTGTTTCAGGAATAACCCTCCATTGGCAGGATCCCGGTGGCTTCATCAGCAGTAAACCATGATTTATAATAA
Organism: Vipera ursinii; assembly: GCF_947247035.1. Taxonomy (NCBI): domain Eukaryota; kingdom Metazoa; phylum Chordata; class Lepidosauria; order Squamata; family Viperidae; genus Vipera; species Vipera ursinii. The sequence continues at coordinate 8,748,499 of NC_139529.1, read as the reverse complement.
ACTTGTTTGTCCCAAACTGGGGTGTCCTTGAACCATGGCTGTCAGCTCCAATAGAGAAGAACATTTTGGGGATGGCTTCAGAGCTGCAGCAGCTTCTCCGGCGTTGTGACAGGCACACTTTGAGAAACTTGGTTTCTTTTCTCCCTCACAGACGACTGTATCCCGACATGGCTTTCTTCCAGCGCCCCACGGAGCATCCCTGTCTGTTGATCCTCGACCCCCAGAACGAATTTGAGACCCTTCGCAAGCGGGTAGAACAGACCACCCTCAAATCGCAGACGGTGGCACGGAACCGGAGCGGGGTCACTAATGTAAGAGGATGCGTACAGATTTGAGGATAGGATAGGATAGGATAGGAATAGAACAGAACAGAACAGAACAGAACAGAACAGAATAGAATAGAATAGAATAGAGCTGGAAGGGACCTTGAAGGTCTTCTAGTCCAGCCCCCTGCTCAAGGGGGAACCTATATCGTCTCAGATGAATGTCCAGTCTCTTCTTAAAAATCTCCAGGGATGGAGCACCCACGATTTCTGGAGGCAAAAGCTGTTCCACTGGTTCACTGTCCTCACTGTCAGGAACTTTCTCCTTAGTTCCAGATTGCTTCTCTCCTTGATCAGTTTCCAACCTTGTTTCTCGTCCTTCCCTCTGGTGCTTTGGTGATGTTGTGGCCCCATCTTTTCTGACCTTGCAGGTGAGCTCCCCTCTTAAAGCACCAGTGCTAAATGAACACGAAGTTCTGCCCGATGGCTCAGAAGCACATTGGGAAGTTGTAGAACGGATCCTCTTCATCTACGCCAAGCTGAACCCCGGAATTGCCTACGTCCAAGGGATGAACGAAATTGTGGGGCCCCTTTATTACACCTTTGCAACGGACCCCAACAGCGAATGGAAAAGTAAACAGGGCGGGGATGTTCCTGCCGCCTTGGCGTCTGATTGAGCTCCGTGGACGGAGCTGACGGTGTCCCTTTTCATGCACAGAGCACGCCGAGGCGGACACCTTTTTCTGCTTCACCAACCTCATGTCCGAGATCAGGGACAACTTCATCAAGAGCCTGGATGACTCCCAGTGTGGGATCACCTGCAAGATGGAGAAGGTCTACGTCATCCTGAAAGAGAAGGACGGGGAGCTCTACCTGAAGCTGGTGAGAAGTTTGCCGCTTGAGTCTGGCCCTTTGGGGAGCCTAAGGGGAAGGTCCATCGTGGTCAACCAGACCAGGAAGGTCCACCACTTAGACCCACTTCGTGGAGCTCAAGGCTCATGGAGATGCACGAATCTGTTCAAGCAGATGGCCATCTAAGGCAGGTCTAGAACTCACCATCTCCTGGTGATTGGCCCAGAGTCACCCAACCGGTTTCCGTGCCTAAGGCAGGACTAGAACTCACAGTCTCTTGCTTTCTAGCCTGGAGCCTTGACCACTAGACCAAACTGGCTCTCATTTTAGGTGTGATACTTAACCAACGGCAACATTAACAATTCAGCTATTCCTATTTCAGGAAATTCTGCAGCCCAACTGAATTCCCCCATGTTCAAGTGAGGTTCGCTTCCCAGGGTTTGCAGGAGAGCTCAAATTCCTGCAGGAATTTTATGCTTTAAGTTAGGACCCGAATCCAAGAAGTGCTTCTGAAGCAAAGAGGACCTTCCCCCACCACCCCCGAACGTTAGGGGTTACTTTTGTGGTGCCCCCATCTGGTTCATTGTTGAACATCTTTTTTTTTATCTTCAAGAAGAAGAGGAAGGAAGTGCTACCGATTGAAAACCACAAGCTTCCTTTCGGATGATAAAAGTGGTTGAATAAATTAAGAGGCATGGGTCTAGTCAATGGATCCTTGCTGAGGACAAGCTGCCTTGCCATTGGTGAGAAAACTTTATTTCCAGACAGTGCCCAGTTTGGTCTGTTTAAGGCACCAGGCTAGAAAGTGGGAGATTGTGAGTTCTAGTCCCGCCTTAGCCATGAAAGCTAGCTGGGTGACTTAGAGCCAATCGCCAGGAGACGGTGAGTTCTAGTCCCCCCTTCGGCATGAAAGCCAACTGGACGATTCTGGGCCAATCATCAGGAGATGGTGAGTTCTAGTCCTGCCTTAGTCATGAAAGCTGACTGGGTGACCTGTATATAATTTTATTATTATTATTAAAAGGAAGTCCTTGATGCTTGCTTTCTCTTGCCCACATTTTCTGCCCTAGACTGTGTCAATATTTTATTTTCTCTTTCCAGCAAGAGCAGAACATCAAGCCCCAGTTCTTTGCTTTCCGCTGGCTAACACTCCTGCTCTCTCAGGAGTTCCTGTTGCCCGACGTCATTCGCATCTGGGACTCCCTCTTTGCTGACGACAATCGCTTTGACTTCCTCCTGCCGGTCTGCTGCGCCATGTTGATGTGAGTTGTAATCCACATATTTTAAAGGAGCCAACTTGGAGACACACAAACCTCAAGAGAAGTGTCTCTCACCCTTGCTTTCTATGGGACATAGTAGCTTCCGCTAAATTCCCTTTTGTAATCTCAGTGTTTCTCAGCCCCGGGCAACTTTAAGAGGGGTGGACTTCAATTCCCAGAATCCCCCAGCCAGCTAGAGGTTAAGGCACCAGGCCAGAAACTGGGAGATGGTGAGTTCTAGTCCTGCCTTAGCTATGAAAGTCAGCTGGGTGATTCTGGGCCAGTCCTTCTCTCAGACCAGCTCATCTCACAGGGGAAGTAGGAGGGAGAAAGAGCATTTCATATGTATTTGCTGCCTTGACTTACGTATAAACACTTATAATGGTGGGATATAAATAAGTATCAAATAAAAGGCTTTTTTTCATTTCTGCTCTTGGATTGTCCATGCTCGATCCCTTTCGTACTGGATCCCAGTGGATCCAAGCTAAGTCCGTGTTTTTCCCTACAGGCTCATTCGAGATCAACTGCTTGAAGGGGATTTCACTGTAAATATGCGGCTTTTGCAGGTAAAGGGGGAAGGCCAAACGTTTTTCTTCCTGGCTAAGAACAGCCTCAGCCACAACTTTGTAACTTTGAGTGATTGTTAAAGGAGCGGTTGTAAGTCAAGGGCTACCTAAAAGTCAAGGGGGACAAGGATGCTGGTGGTCGGTCACCTGCAGATCTGAGGGTGTCCAGGGCTTGGGGTCATTGTAAGCGGTTGTCCCCTCTTGAGGAGCGGGTGGCCTGCAATTTGTAAGAATTTCTCCCTCATTCAGCGCCTGCGTTATTCCTTTTCCACGCAGGACTACCCTATCTCTGATGTCCACCTGATTCTGAAGACAGCCAAGGATCTTCAGGGCTCTAAGTAGCTCACCCAATCAAAGGCTCAGCAGATGTCATGCCGCTTCTCTCCTCTGTGTAGGAGCTCTGAAGTAAGTCCTGAGGAAGTCACGTTTAGGTTGGCCAGGCTCCAAAATCTCCGCCACCAGAAATGACGACTCCTTGCCACATCTTTTTGGCAAGGGACTCTTAAGGAGATGAGCTACAGGGCATTTCTTACAAGGGTCCAGAAATGACCCGGAAGCAGGACTCACCTGGAATTTGACTTGATGGGAAAGAACCAACCTTTGGGGGGAACCTCTTCTCTAAGAGGCCACCAAAACCAGCTTCTGTATCATAGTTTGGGGTAAGTTCTTCCCAGCTCTCCATTCAGACACCAAGATCTTTAGCTTTCTTTGCTAGATTCCTTCCTTCTTTCTTTGGAGGCCAGGGTAAAAGAAAAAAAAATTGGAACAGTGCTGGAAATGTATTCTTACCCACTGCCTTAGAGCGAACCTATTTCCTCCGTTGCTGAAACACGGAATTGCCTAGGTGGGGACGTTGAAATGCAGAACAACATTCTCCTTGCTGAGCTTAAGGGTTTCAGTTGTCACCCTGTTGTGTTTTCCTACTGCGTGTGATCTTTCAGTGATTGCAGTGAATTATAAATTATTTCTCCCCCCCAAAAAAAAGTGGTAAAAGCCTATCCTTGCCCACAAATGCCTCCAATAAAAGGTTTCCTGTGAGCCAAAATATCTGATAATTTAGGGATTGAAGACTTCTCCTTGCTCTGCTAATTTTCTGCTTGCTGGGAAATCCCCCCCCCACCAAAATGAACATTGGCACAGAATGATTATTCTAACAATGAAAAAATAATTTTGCTTGTTTTCAGAATTCTACCGTGTTAATAACGTGCTATTCTGGATTAGTTTGAGTTCCCAAAAGCTTATTAGGCCTTTGTGACAATTGAAGTGGCTTTCTTTCACTCTAGTTAAATCCAATGTGATGTGTGTGACTTGTTAATTAGCTACTTTGTTTTTTTGAGGGATGCTGTTACCTTGAATATAAGGTGGAAATTAGAGGTATGATGTAGCTGAGCAAAGCAAGATTTGTACTGTATTAAGGAGTATGCTGGGCACTTTTGAAGAGTGCTTGAAAATGAGCCTTACAGCTTTTATATAGCGTGATCACTGCCAAATCCTGTAGCTGAAGTTTCCTGCCTCCTTCCGCGGAACAAACTGAAAAAGTCACAAAAATGCAAAACTTGCACAAACAATGAAATAGCCGCTTAGCAGTTGACATTTCCAGTAGAAGGGAGAAAAAGAAACCTTGCAAAAAATAAATAAAAATTGCTCTTCTCCCAAAATACAGATTGGGTTTCTTGCAAGACAGAAATGACAGCTGTCTCCCAACCATTTCCCCCCCCATATTTTCCTGGATAATTGTCTTTTTCTTCTTTTTAATTTTGATGACAGACTCCTATTGGACATGATGTGTGATACATAGCAGCTGGTTTTTCCGTGGCCTAAAAATGGTTCTCTGTTGCTTGAATTGAATGTAAAAAAATGTTCAGATTATGATATTTAAAATGTCATGTTGCAATGAAGGGACAAAAATATATCTCTGTCTGTGTCTGTGCATAATAATTCCAGTTTCTTGCATATTGGTGTAGCATATACCGTATGTCAAGATTTTTACATACCCATGCACACAATCCCACAAAACTGCTTAGAATCATTGAGCTGATTGTTACTTCCAAGTTCAGTATGCGAAAGTGCTTTGTGAATCTCTTTGGCAGCGCCGTACGCAAAGGGAGAACTATTTTCGTTTTTCTTTGCAGATATAATAGAGCAGACCAGCTCAGCGTGCTGTCATTTTATTTTGCTGTCCCCCTGCCAAATCTTGCTTTCGTTCTTTAATTTTTACATATTCCACTACTTTGCGAAATAGCTTTTTTATTTCTACTGGCTAAATGAAATTGGCTACCCGGTTTGAGCATCGGATGTAAAATTATGTAAAAAGAATTGATGGGGAAAAGATACAATAAGGTATAAAAAAATTGAGAAGTACGTAGTCATAGGTAAGAAGAACCTTGACTCAAGAGTGAGTTCACAAGTGTATAATTTGTACAGGAAATTCTCTACAACTCTTCGTTGATCTGTATTTTTTTTAATTCTATTTTTTGTGAACAGTGGAAATATTTGTTTCTTTATTTTTTAAAGATTGAGTAGAGAGAAGTTGCCAATACGAAACAGGGTATTTTGTGTTTTTCTTTTCAATTCATTTGGCAACACCATCTGTTAGCAAGCAAGTCAGGATTCAAGATATTTGCCGTGATTTTGTGCAGGAATGGTCAGAACGGTCCAGATAGCGGCCAGGAAGGCGCAATAGAAGCTCAGCCCACCGTCTTGAATTCTTTGACCTCTCTTTCTTTCTTTTTTTCTCCTAAATAAAGAATCTCCTTTGTAAAACCTGAGTGGCCACTCTTGTCTTATGGGGGGGGGGTAAAGGAATTCAATAGCCTTTTCTCCTCACATTATTTTTATTTTTATGGCTAATTGAAGTTTGCTTCCCAGTTTCAATGTCATACGCAAAATTATATAAAAAGAATTGATGGGAGAAAAGAAGGTAAAATCTGCCCTTGAAATACCTTGTGAGAGGAAAGACGGATCTTGACTCGAGAGGGAATTCATTTATACAGGAGATTCTCTACAACTTCTTTTGTTGATGTGTATTTTTTGTTTGTTCGTTTCTGTTTTGGGGAACAAAACCATGATCTGTAATGATGGAAGTTATTTCGAAAGATTGTTTTTGGTGACGGGTTTTGCATAAGTTGGAATTGAGATAGGCAAAGGATCTTGGTGGGAATGTTTTTATTTACTATTAAAGGAATGCAAACAATTGGTGAAATTTAATTGATAATAAGAGCCAAACTGTGATGCCCACTGTGATAATGGCCATTTGAGACAAAAGTACTTAGGACACAGGAAGTCAAAAGTGGGGGGGGAGCTTTTACTGTCTTCCTTGCAATTGAGACACTTTCATTGTCTCATCTTTTGGTCTTGAAATTGTGTAAGCAAAACATGGCTCTAATAAAAGACAAATAGGGAAGTGTCTCTCAACCTCGGTTCCTTTCAATGCATGGCTACCTTGGCTGGGGAATGCTGGGAGTTGAAGTCCAGGCATCTTAAAGCCGCCAAGGTTGAGACACTGAAACGGATTAGCGGGAGCTGGTTGCAACCAAAGGTGGCTTAGCCTTAAGACCTATTTCCCAAATCCCTCGGACTTTAAATATCTTCAAGGACAGAGAGAGGGCGCCAAAGTGCGGGCAATGCGGAAGCTTCTTAAAAGGGTAATGCCCGATTCGGGGGGGGCACTTTTTACTGGCTTGCTTTCTATCACAACAGCCTTATGAGGTAGGCTCATAAGGATCATTGACCTCGGGGTGGGGAGGGGATTTTCGGCTGGATCTTCCGGCGCTGCCCAATTTTGCCACATCGTAGGTCCAACCCCCCTGGCCCCACTGGCACGTGGCCATCGCCGCTTTAAGGAGCTTCCCGGTAGTCACTTTCCCTTCTTCTTCCAACGTTCCATTCCTTTGATCCCGGCGCGTTCCATCCGGGAGCGCCTCTGCGGAGGGGATGCGGCGCTGGTGGTGCAACCTGGCGCCCGCGGCGGCCTCGCTGGCCCTGGGGCTGGGCGTGGGCGCGGCCTGGGCCGGGGGGCAGAGCCGGGGCTCGGCGCCCGCGGAGAGGCTGCTGACGCGGCTGCCCGTCGTGCCGGTGGCGGCGGCGTCCTTGGAGGTGGCCCGGGGCGGGAGCGGCGAGCTGGCCAAGTACGGCCTGCCGGGGCTGTCGCAGCTGCGGAGCCGCGACTCCTACGTGCTGTGCTACGACCCGCGAGCCCGGAGCGCCTTGTGGGTGGTGGAGCGGCTGGACGCGGCGGCCCTGCGCGGCTCCTCGGAGCGGGCCGCCTGCGACTTCCGCGAGGACGACTCGGTCCACCCCTATCACCGCGCCAGCAACGCGGATTACCGGGGCAGCGGCTTCGACCGAGGACACCTGGCCGCCGCCGCCAATCACAAGTGGAGCCAGAAAGCCATGGGGGACACCTTCTACCTGAGCAACATCGCCCCGCAGGTAAGCCGGGAGCGGGTGGGGACGGATGGATGCCCTCCCGAACCCCAGGCGGAGTCAGGGAGGAGTTCCTCCCTCGATTTACTAGGGTATGCTTTTGAATTTTTAACATTTTATCTTCTCTCTAACCTGTTGGCTTTAACTTTCTAGAATCCTCATTTAAATCAAAACGCCTGGAATAACTTGGAAAAATATTGTCGGAGCTTAACGAAGACTCATCAGAATGTTTATGTCTGCACCGGCCCGCTTTTCCTACCCAGGTACCTGTTCCTCAGTTTCCCCTTTCTATCCTCTAGCAAGTCCACTTGTCGCGTGATCCAAGGGAAAAGCCACTGTTCGGTTATTTTGAATTTTTTACTATGAGGTTGACTGAAAGATCCAAGCTGATCTTAAGGCAAGGTGTCTGTTTGCTGTGGAACAGAAAAATTTTGGGTGCAGAATAAAATTCTGTATTTTTGCAAAGTCTCTGGCGAAATCAGCCTGCAGGTTTCTTTTATTGGCTGAATGTCCTGGCAGAAAATTGATCCAATGCCATTAAAGCGTGGCTGGGTCATGCAAACATTTGCATTTGGGATGTATTATTTCTTTTTTGAAAAGTTGTCTGCTATGGGGTGGTGGTGCTCCTAAACAAGATCATTAATCAGAAAAACGTTTGAAAATTTGAAAAATCTTTAATCTCAAAAGGAAAAAAAAGAAGAAATTGAAAATACAACATTCTTGTAGGAAATTTTGTTTTCTGGCTGTAGGAAAAAAATCCCACCTACTTTGCATTTTATACTTAACCCCCAGAGTTAACTGAGCAGGGCTTCTCTTGAGGAAACCAGTCCCATTGGGCCTTTGATATGCAAATTCATGCAGGGAGGACTAGAAACCTGGGTGGCTTTTGGGGGCTGAATAGGGGCCCTTTGTTCTCCCTGCAGGATGGAGCCGGATGGGAAGATGTACGTGAAGTACCAAGTGATCGGGCGGAATCAGGTGGCCGTCCCCACCCACTTCTTCAAGGTGCTGATCCTGGAAAAGCCCAGCGGGGAGGTGGAGCTGCAGTCCTACGTCCTGCCCAACGCCCCCGTGGACGAGAAGGCCCCCCTGCAGCGCTTCCTGGTCCCCATCGAGAGCATCGAGAGGTCGTCCGGCCTCCTCTTCGTCCCCAACATCATGAAAAAGACCAGCAAGTTGAAAGCCATCACTGCCGGGAGCGCCACCTGATGACGCCCCTGAATGCAGGCGGTCCTCGGCTGGCGAGCTGAAAGGCCCGTTGCTAAGCGAGACAGGTTCAGTCAACTCTGCCCCGTTTTACGACCTTCCTTGCCATCCTTGCAGTTAACTTAGTAACACGTGAAAATCTGGTTTCACAGGATCACTTAACGACCGGGTGACCAACGACTGCAGTGATTCACTTAAGGTCACAGAATGGGGCAGAACTCAACAAATGCCTCGCTTAGCAACGTAGATTTTGGGCTCAGCTGTAGCCGTTAATTGGGAGGACTACCTGTGTTTTCCTAACCCAGCAGGCAGTCTAATAGACGTAGGGGAAAGGACTCCAATCGAAAGGGCTTCTCGTGCTGGAGCTTCCAGGTTTAGTTCTCAGAGGAGACCCAAGCAAGAAGAGGGCAGGTGAGACTAAATCAGCAAACACCAGAAGGAGCTTCAGATGCAGAAAAGGAACGGACGTGGGAGAAGAACGTCGTTTCTTTTGTAAACGCCAAGAAAAACATTTCGTTCCCAGGGAACTTTCCGGGGGGGGGTGGCAAGGTGGAGGGGGGGCTGGCCTCATCTCAGGGAAAGCAGGAGGCTGTTCCTTGCCCAAACTCAGGTTGAGGGTCCCGTTTTGGGGCAGGGAGATGTAATCGATACCTTCGCATCTCTTTTGCAAATAAAACAAACGGCCTTGAAAGTTTGTTTTCCAAAACCAGCTGCTGATCTCTGTCATTCTGCCTTAAGCACGGTCCTCAACTTATGACTACAACAGGGACTCGGGGGGAGGCACACAATCCCCTTCTCCCGTTTATTTCTGCCAAGTAAATGCTTTAAAAACAGATTATTTTTTTCGCCAGCAGAGGCGATGAAACAGCATCTCCTCATTCAGCATCAACTGCAGTGTTTGGTTTGAACGAGGCGGTCACAGGTCCCTCCATCGTTCTAAATAACTTTAAAAATGTCAGCGTGGATCAAATGCAGGCGTGGCCCCTCCTGTTTTCAAAGGGGGCCCTCGAGGAGCTGTGGAATTCTGGGAGTTGACGTCCACCCCTTGCCAAGTCCGTCTTAAGCCTCAGAGATTCACGGGTGCCGCCAACTTGACTCCCAAGGTGCCCCAATTGGTGCATGCATTGGTTCCCCACCAAAGGATTATCCGGGTCCGTAAGAAAAGCACCTTTGCTCCTGCTCCTTCTCATTTGTCTACTGGGGGCCGATTCACATCTGGAACCTGGCTCCCGCTGCGTCCTTCCTTAGCCGCTGCGTCCATCTTGGGTCTCAGTGCCGAGAGAGAGACCAGGAGGGCTTCCTACAAAGGCATGGGAAAGAGCTGGAGTCAGCCACTGGGTTAAAAGGATCATCGCTTTCTCCTGCAATGATGTCCCATAGGATCTCTCAAGGATCCAGAAACGGAGTAATAGGCAGTCTTCACGTCACAGCCACAAGAGGCGCCAGAATTTGCAACCGTTCTTCTACCAAGGGCTATAAATTGAGGACTACCCTTTAGAGCAGTGCTTTAAGGCACGTGGGCTTCAACTCCCAGAACCCCCCGAATTAGATCAAATCGGTAAACTCCCTGCGGGGAGGGAGGTCCTCCCCAGAGAGACTGGCCGTCCACTGCCATTAATCCTGGCTTACCTCCGTCCGGATGGTGCGACTTCCTTGCCCCGGACAGGTGTTCAAATACAAGTCAAACAAGGTACTGGGGTCGGTGACATCCAGGTGAGGATCTGCCTCCAGTCCGGCTTCAAGACCTTGCACACCCCCAAAGACGATTAAAGCGTGGCTACCAGAAAGAGAGAAAGAAAAGAGGGTCCTTGGGAAGGCTGTCTCAGCTCCTGCAGGGCACAGACAGCGTGACAGAGTTGGAAGGGGCCTTGAAGGTCATCTAGTCTAACCTCTGCTCAGGCAGGAGACCGTACACCATTCCAGTGAAATGGCTGCCCAGTCTGTTTTTGCAAACCTCCAGTGATGGAGCAGCCACGATTCATGGAAGCTCGTTTATTGTTCTCAGTGTCAGGAAATTTCTCCTCATTTCTAGGCTGGATCCAGGCTGACTCCCTCTTCTCTTTGGCAGCTCCTCCAATGCCAAGTCGCCCCGGGCCTTCCTCTTCGCTAGAGTAGGCACTCCAGTTCCTGCAACCGTTCATCATGTTTTAGCACGAAACATAACGCACAAGCTTCACTGCTGTTACCTGAAAGCAGGTAGGCTGGCTTGATCCACGGAGGATCCGTGCTCCGAGGTCCCAATGGAGAGGTCGTAGCCATCCTTATATGGGGACTCAGCAAAGACTGCGCCTGACGGGGAAGGAAGCTTTTAAAAATATACAGATAGTCCTCGACTTACAGCAGTTTATTTAGTCAGAGTCACAGAGACTGAAAAAGGTGACTATAAATAACCATGTTTCACACTGGCCTTCTAACTGCACTTTTTCTGAGTTCACACGCAATACTGAGGCAAGCCAATTATTTTATGCATTTTGTACAAAAATGAAGCTCATCTTGGCTGTGAGGTCCATGGACTCAACACGAAGGAGGAACGAAGAAATAGGAAAATAAGAAACACGTATTGTGTTTTCTCCCTGCGGTTCTCAGAGATCTTCCCTAAAAGCATTCTGCTTCCTCTAAAGGTCACCCCTTGGCACTCGGTTCCTTCTCTCCTGTTTCCAGCTCTGCGTAAATTACACGGAGAGAGAAAAAGTGATAACATCAGACTTACTCAGACAGGAAGCTAATCGGATGCTGTAGCCCCAGTAAAGGCCAGAAACGGTGCGGGGACTTTGTGACGATACAACAACACCCTTCTGCGTTTTGCTCTCTGAAAGAGAAAGGAGTCAACTGGCAGAACTGAATCGGCTCTTAAAGGCAGGCCTCACCTTACGAATACAACTGAGTGCAAACTTTACGTTGCTAAGAATAGGCCTCCTGACTGATGTTGTGGCCGCTTCTTAAACCTGCTTGTGCTGGTTCTCGGTTACTGGGCACCGTCCCGGGAGAGACCAGCTCTGACCTGAGTTTCTAAGTCAAAGCCTGTCAAAGGATACCTGGGTTCTGCTTTTCATCTAGACGCACCGTGACGCGAAGACCAGCTTCCAATTGCTTGTCTATCTGGACCTCCTGTAGGAAAACGACACCAACATGGAGCATCACTTAGCCTGGGCACAGCAGTCAAACCGACTGGTCTGTCCGTCCATCCATCCATGTCTGTCTCCCCATCTGTGACCCGATCATCTATCTCCATTTATCCATGTCATCTCCCTCCCTCCATCCAACCTTGTCATCCGTCTATCCATCTGTCCAATCATCCAGTTGCAGCCCATAAGCTCCTCCCACTCGGCCAGCCGTTGGCTGAGCAGCTGCCCTGCCACCAAACGGTCCACCTTCCCCTCGAGGGAGGGCAGAGGTGGACAGAACCGCAAGGACTCCCTTAGGCCAACCCAGCTTGACCGCCATGAATTACCTTCCGCATCCCACAGTTGACAAAGGACCCTCGGCCAGGCCTGGTGGGCCGGGCCAGGACCACGCCTTCCCGATATTCAGACTCTTCGTCCATTCGGACATGGTGGGGACTGTCCAGGGGGTTCAAGAGGCCTGAAAAGATCCATGGATGGCCAGAAAGATATTTTAAAAAAGAAGAAGTTTCTACTAAATGCAGCCCCCGTAGAGGCCATTTCTCACACAACCAGTCCTTGGCTTACAACCACAATTAAGCCCCACATTTCTGATCTTAAGTGAGACATTTGTTAAATGAATTTGCCCCATTTTACGACCTTTCTTGCCCCAACTGTTAAGTGAATGGCTGCAGTAGTCACAGTGACGGAGGAAAGAGGACTCCAGGACTTACCAGCAAACTGCAGGTCCTGGTGCTTGGGGAAAAAGGACTTCCTCAGGTACCTGTTGAAGAAAGAAAAGCCGCTCTTCTTAGACAATGGTGGCTGAGCTATGCTTTCCTGCCTCCCTAAAAGAGGAACATTCAGCATCCGCAGCCGAGGAGAAAGGCGGCAGGAAAGAGAAACAGGAGTTCTTACTCAAAGGCTGTAATAAACGCAGATAAATTTACATTTCAAAAAATGACCTCTAGTCCCTCCTTAACCATGAAAGCCGGCTCTCAGCCCAGCCCACTTTGCAAGGTGGTTGTAGTAAGGAAAATAGGGGGAGGAAGGAGCAGGAGTTCTGTTTGCTACCTGGAGTTACTTATAAAAATAATCATAAATGTGGGATATAAATAGATGATGATGGCAAGGCAGGCAGGCAGACAAGCAAGCTAAAAGCTACATAATTGTGACTTGCTTTGGCCCCTTTTGAGCGGGACAGTCTTTGCTTGGGCGACTTACTGGGGACACTCCAGGTACTGAAGGATCCGGGCCAGCTGGACGCAGTCCTGCCCTTTGACCTTGATCCCCTCGAACTCGCCTTCGATGCTCCTGAAAGACAAGCAGCAAAAGTCACCGGGCGCCTCCAAGCAAAAATGCCAATTTGCAGCCCAAACTCGCTTGGGAGGAAAAGGCATCGTACCAATGCAGAGCCTGGCTTTTTGCAACTCTGTCCGGGGACCCAACCTTCATAGGGATGTGCTTCGGGCACTCTCACAACGTGGCTGCCATAACCTGCTGGCCACCCGTAAGCACCAACTGACACAGTAAAATTATTCTTCCCATTTGGAAAAGCTCGCAAAGGGTGATCACGTGACCCCGGGGCACTGCAACCATCCTGAGATGCCAGTTGCCAAGCATCTGGATTTTGATCAGGGGACCACGGGGATGCTGCTAGGGTCATGTGAAAAACAGTCATCAGTCATTTTTCCCAGAGCTGTTGTAACTTCAAACCATCACTAAACTATGGTTGTAAGCCATTCTGCTCTCTTATCCCTGTTGGCCAAGGCTGGTGCACTCAACAGAACTGAGACTCAAGTCCCCAGTCCTCCTTACTCAGGTGGGCCCGATCGGTACCCTGAAGAGGACGTTGTGGCACAAAAAAAGGACCGACCGGAATGAGACTGACACCCCCCCTCCCCTTACCTGGAATTTTCTCCTTGTTCGTCAAAGACTACAATTTCATCCACGCAGAAGACGACGCAGGCACGGGCAATCTGTCCGGCCAGATACGTCCGCAATTCAGGTGACTGCGCATTGCTTAGAATTGAGCCAGGCACAGCCACGCTGACTGTGTGGTGCCGCCCTAGGAAAGAAGGGGGGAGGGGGGAAGTTAGGAGTGCGATTCCCCCTTCCAAAAATATTCCTTCCTTCCCTCCCTCTCTCCCTCCTTCTCTTTCTTCTGAAGATGCTTAATACTCCTTTCTCCTTCTATTTTTTGGCACAACAATAACCCTATAAGGTGGGCTGGGCCGAGAAGAGGGACTGGCTCAAAATCACCCAGCCGGCTTTTATGGCTAAGGCGGGACTAGAACTCACCGTCTCCTGGTTTCTAGGTCAGCACCATCATCACTGCAGCAAACTGGCTCCTCTATCTAATCTAAGATTACTGTATTAACTCAGTTTCTGGGTTTGGGGGTGCCGATCCATAAGCTGGCAAGAACTGGCAAGCTCCCAAAAGAAAAATCTAATGAGAATTAACCCTCAGTTCACCATGCAGTGAGAATACACTCGTTCGCTCTTGGCGCAAGTTGTGCGAACCCAACCTTTCTCATTCCCCAAGGCTAGTCTGAGACCCAAAGTAGGTTTCCCGTATTTTGGCAGCCACCTTTGTCCTCCTTCGGCTTCGCCGCTTCTCTCTCTTTCTCCACCAGTGCTCGGGCTCTCTCCTTCTCCAACTTCTTCAGCAGCTTTATCTCTTTCCATTTCTTCTTCTCTTCTTTTTCTAGGAGGTGAAAGCAAATGTTTGATTTTCAAGTTCTCTCCCCTGAGGAATTTGCAAAGAGTGACAAGGGTCACCCTTCCCTATACAAAGCGATGGATATTTTTAGGGAGAATTAAAAAGCATCTTGCATCCTTCTAACCAGCAATCAGGATTTCTCTATGGACACAACTGACACCCAGCAGCTCTTTTTTTAAAAAAAATAATAATATCTTATTAAAACTCAGTTCTTACTTTCTTTTTTCCATTTACGCCAATCCATCTTTTCTCCTCTTCCCTGGGAAAACAGCGCAGAGACATTGTCAGTTCGGGAGACAAAACACGCAGAGGCGGAGCGCTACAACCACACGCGGATACATACGGAGGAGCTCCAGGATGCAACCCGTGCCAAAGACTTTTCATCCTCCCCAGCAGGCAGATGGCCACCCAGCCTCCCCATCGGAACCGGTAAAGTGTTGCAAAAATAAATCCTCTTTTTTTTTTTTTTGCAAAGGCACGAATATCTTCGCCCAGCACCGCCTGGAGCCTCCATGGCCGGGAGCAGGCTACCTGCGCCAGATGCACAGGGCAGCAGCCCAGGAAAGCGGCTGCCTCACCCGCAGGGCGCCCCAGAGGACGCCCCGCCGCTGCAACGGGGGCTGCCCCCCCCCGCGCCCCCCCCCGATCCCGATCCGCGCCCCACGCGCACCTCCCGCACGCGCTTCGCCCCGCCGCGCTCCGCCATGTCGCAGCCAGCCAATCCCGCGCCGGCAACTTCCGGAGGCGGCCGCCGATTGGGTGGGGAGGGAAGGAGCTACAGACCGATGAAAATGTAGAGGGGACCATCCGGTTGCATTAGCGAGATTGGCCTTTTCCTTTTAATTCCTCTTTCCCTTTTTCCTTTTCCTCTTTACGTTTTTCTTGCTTTCGCTCTTTCCTTTCCCCTTTCCCCTTTCTTTTCTCCTTTATTCCTTCTTTCCCTTTTGTTTTCCCTCTTTCTGTCTCTACCTTTCCTTTTCTTCGTTCTTCTTTCCCTTCTATTTCTTCTTCCCTCCCCCCCCCCCTTTTATAAGCCATTTTTCATGTGGTTTTTTTATCCATGTGGTTTTGCTTTCTTTTAACTCCTTTTAGATAGTTTTTTTGGGGGGGAAATGTTCCTTTTCAATCGATAAAAGCAAAACTTTAAAAAAAACACCTAATGGTTCTCTTGCTCTGTGTTTTGTCCAGCAAAGTCATTGGCCCAAGGCTAAATAACATTTCAGAGTTATTCGGGCAGCATATCGCAACCTCAGACTAAAAAAACATGTCCTCTGTGTGTGTGTGTGTGTGTGTGTGTGTGTGTGCGCGCGCTTCTGTGGTGTTGAAACGCCCTTGGTTCAATGGGCTGGTTTGAGCATCACGAAACCCTTGCAAAGCTGTTCGTTTAACCATGACAGGTGAGCACATAGCCTCTTTCACTGATGCAACCAAGCAATCCTACCTATGACAGTCTGGCGGACAACCACACCCATTGATTGTGGGAATCAGAGGGGATCCCAAGGTCCCAAACTGTTGCTCTGTGCATGAGTTTTACCGTCTTATCCAGCCCTAGGAATTTACACGCTTTGCAGACAGACAGCAAGAAGTGCAACTTTAATTAAAAGTTGACATCCTGAGAGGTAGGAACCCCTGGGAGGTCTTCGGCATCTCCGGGGGTCCAAATATTCTTTGACACACAACGGCATCAGCACTGGGCTGAGTGGCAGCCCCCATCATCTTGCTGAGACCTCGGGAAGATCGGCCAGGAGCCTCAGTGACCCTGCAGAGAAAGAGGAGGAAAGAAAATCAGTTTCTGGAGACTTGCAGGGAGGGCTTGCTTTGCAAACAGCCCAGGAGGTCAGTTCCCCCCCCCACCGGGGCAGGTGGCAGCGCCCCAAATCTTGCCTCTGCTTCTCTCCCTACGGCTGACACGTCACTGGTTTTGCTGGCTCCATTCCTTCAAGATGTCCCCAGCAGCTTTCAAGGTCGAGTCCTCCTAAAAGATTGAATGAAAAAAGGATGAGCTTTTTTTTAATAAAATATAATTTTTATTGAATAATTATTTTTACAAAGTGAAAAGATAAACATGAAAGAAGAGAGGATAAGAGAAGGGGAAGGGGAAGAGGGAAGGAAAGGAAGTAAATGGATGAAAAAGGAAAGGAAAAGAGAATGGAGACTTCACCTTTGCAAAGCAGAAACGCAGAAAACGGTCAAAATTTTTCTTCTGTGGGACGCTGTAGAAAGCAGAGACAGGAATGGAAGCCAGACGCTGCAGAGGAAGACACGAAAAATCAGGATGAAAGGCAAAATACATCTCCATCGCTTTTAAGAAGAGACTGGACAGCCATTTGTCTGGAACGGCATCGGGGCTCCTGCTTGAGCAGGAGGTTGGACTAGATGACCTCCATGGTACCTTCCAACTCTGTTATTCTGTATTTTGTTCACCTTCTTGGATTATAACAAAAAACAGAGCCTTCATAGTGAAACTTTAGAGCCCCAGTAAAGGAAAAGTGTGTGAGCCTCAGGGTTGAAATGAGGGGTCCTCGGTGCTCAGAGAGCCCCACCATTCTCCACTCACCTTGTTCTTAATCATCCATTTTGCAAAATGGAAGTCGTAGGGTTCTTCCGAAGGTGGCAAATCAATTTCTGCAAGAGGACACAAATGACGTGAGGACCATTGGCAACCTCCGCTGGGTCTTTGCAGGTCTTTACACACAACCCTCCGCACAGCCCTGCAGGGACACTTGAGGTGGCTTACTAAAGGTTGAGAGGTCGGCAATCAGGAAGTAGGTGCCCTCTGGGACAATCGGCTTCATGCCCACCGCGGCCAGGCTCTCCACCAGGAGATCCCGCTTCCGCTGAAGCTCTTTGGGCAGCTGCACAAAATAGCTGTCGGGCTTGCCGAGGCGCGCCAACTCTTGCTCAAACCCATGGGCCACGGCCTCCTGCTGAAGCAAAGGGCGAAAGAGAGGACGATGGGGCGGCAAGCCAGCCTCGGGGTGTGTGTGTGAACCCAGCGGTGCAATTTATCGAACAAGCCATGGGAAGCGGGGCCTGTCAGAGCTTGGGAAAGAGGATGGAGGTTTGCAAAATACTAGAAGGGCAGGACTTTGGCCTCTTCTCCCTGGATAATAGATGACAGGCAGATAATTGACAGATGACAGACAATAGACAATATAGACAATAGACAATAGGTTATAGATAATATGTAATACATAAAAAACGGAGGGCGACTTCCTAATCTCTCCGGCAGACGGTTAGAAAGATGATCAAGAAAACTTTGCCCAGATGATCTTAGAGCAGGGATCCCTCGAGGGGTCAATAGTGATTCTCAAGGGTCGATGGGACAGTCCAAGGGGTTGATAAATATCCGGGGGTCAATAAATGACAGAGGGTTGATTAGGAT
This sequence comes from Vipera ursinii, assembly GCF_947247035.1. Lineage (NCBI taxonomy): Eukaryota > Metazoa > Chordata > Lepidosauria > Squamata > Viperidae > Vipera > Vipera ursinii. The sequence goes on along the minus strand of NC_139529.1, from coordinate 8,730,720 downwards.
CAACCAACCTTTAGGATTTCTATAGAACTCCATGTCAGTTACTAATTATCTAGGATCTATTATTGGTTACGGCTCCTGGCTTCCCAAGGAACCGTCACATTGGGAGAATCTGGACGGCTTGTTTAGCTGAGGCTTTTAGCCCACCGTGCAAACCCTGTAAATGGGCTGATTGACAGCCAGGCAAACCCAGCTGTGTGAATGCCACACTTCGTGTGGCCCTGTCCGCTTACCTGAGCTGCTGTGGCACAATGATAGATCGTATTTTGGTGAACAGTTCTTAGGTGTTTCAAGAGGCGGTCAGGCCCGATGGCCCAGCCAACCTGCCGGCAGGAAAGAGGATGTATAATTATTTCCCTTGTTTGATATTTCTTCTTCAGATCTTGAGAGGAACATCCTTGGCTATGATATTCCTCAGTCGGCAGCTAGTTCTGCCATTTGCAAAAAAAAAGAGGAAATGTTGATGAGCAGGCCTGGGGGGGCGGAGAGAGAATGTGTTCAGATAGTCCTCGACTTACAATCATTTGTTTAGTGACTGTTCGAAGTCACAACGGCACTAAAGCATTGACTTATGACTGTTTTTCACACTTAGGACCACTGCAGTGATCAGGGTCGCGTGATCAGAATCCAGACGCCTGGCAACTGCCGCCACACCGGATCCCTCACCTTCCATCCTGTGGCACTGTAGGTTTTGCCAGCGCTGCCAATGGTCACAGTCCGCTCCCACATTCCTGGCAAACTGGCTGTAAAACAGAGAGGAGGAGGAAAGTGAGGCACCCATCTGCTCACTTTGTCTGAGCCTGCCGCCCTCTCCCGCCGGCTCTGCCCATCCTCTTTCCATATCGCGGGACACTGGACTCCCCAGAACCTTTCCAGGGGGGCTCGCTGTAGAATCAGCGGGTCATTGCAAGAATCTACATTGGAGGCACTCCTCGACTTACGACCACAACCCTAATTTCCATTGCTAAACAAGGTACAAGTGGTCCTGGACATACAACCACAATTGAGCTCAAAATTTCTGTTGCTAAGTGGGACATTTCTTAAGTGAAGTTTGCTCCCATTTTACGACATTTCTTGCCACAGCTGCAAATTTAGTCACACGGCTGCTAAGTGGATCTGGCTTCCCCCTTGACTTGGCTTGTCAGAAAACCCCCACCCCCTCTTGGACGCTGTGACCGTCGTAAATATGAGTTGATGACCAAGCACCAAGCTGATTGATCACGTGGCTGCAGGGATGCTGCAAGTGATCCTAAAGGAAGGCCTGTGGCTGAGCACCCAAAATAGGATCGTGTGAACGGAGAGAGGGAAGGCGGCCATCAGAATTTAGGATCCAGGTCATTGTAACTTTGGATGGTCATAATTCAAGCCTAATTGTAAAGAATTGGGAATATTTGTGGGAAAAGGACCGACTCAGCTGGACCTTACCAATCCGCACGTGCTCATTTTCGTCATAAACCAGCCACTCGTAGACTTCGTCGCTCAAACAGACCACGTCATGTCTCACACACAGGTCTGCCAAGTGTGCCATCTCAGCTCTGCTGAAAACCTGCAGGGCACAAAGAGACAGGAAGTTGGTCCCCTCTGAAATGCAACTATCACAACAACCCTAGGAGGTAGGCCAGACCTGGCCCAGGCGCTCAGCTTCCAGCTTCTCCATTTGATAAAAAGTGAACAGGTAAAGACTCCAGAAGTTGTGGGTGCTCCAACACGGGAGGTTTTCAAGAAGAGACTGGACAGCCGCTTGTCCGAAATGGTAGAAGGTCTCCTGCTTGAGCAGGGGGTTAGACTAGAAGACCTCCGAGGTCCCTTCCAGCCCGAGGATTCAATGATTTAAATATCCCCAATGGGCACCTTGCAAAGGGAGAATGCTTCATTACCTTCCCCAAAGGGTTGTTGGGAGAATTCAAAACCAGGACTTTTGTTCGTTTGGTGAACGCCGCCTCCAACTCGGCTGGATCGAATTGCCAGTCCCGGCTGGATGCCAGCTTTCCACTTTTGGCAACTTTCTGGAGGAGAGAAAAAGGACCTTGGTGGATGATCTCCAGCCTGGTGCCCTTCAGATCCATTAATTTAATATAGATCCTTTAAATCAAATTAAAACAACAGCAGCAACAGAAAGAAAGGGGGGGCATTTTGTTGCTAAGAAAAGTAAAGCCCAGAGGAAGCCTTGGAGAATGCACAGTCTGAGACTCCAACACAAAGGATATATTTGCAAGGTTGATAGACGCCTTGCGGGGGAAACCAGGTAAAAATCACAACCAGATGAGTTAATTCTACTGTGTTGTAAAGCTACATTAGCAGAAACTTGCAAGTCTGAAAGTACAAATATTTCTCAATCTCCTTTACAGCCTGAAAAACTAGGAATGGTCTCTTCTGATCCTCTTTCTCCACCCATTAGGCAGCTCTGGGCTATGCCCTCTCTTATCTGACTGTTCCCTCGGCGGCATCTCTTTGCCCACTGATCCCCAATGCATTAAACTTGAAGTGTGCCCTTCCCTTCCTTATTTAGGGGACCCATCAGTGGGCGCTCACTCACCAGATGGAGGGGGACAAAGACGGGCTTCCCGCCTGCCATTTTGGTCATGGGTTCGTAGCAGTCGAAGTACGGCTCAATTATAATCACCTAGAGAAAACCAAAATGGAATTTGGCATTTAAGTGATTCAAGGACCGGCGTCTTAATCCCTGGCAAGGGAATTCTGGGAGCTGAAGTCCATACACCCTTAAAAAGGGGCCAGCATGGGAGAAGTAATTGCCGACTTGACCCAGCGGACCCCAGTAACGGGAGCTGAGATGCCTCCTTCAACAGGCAAGCTGACTCCGCTGCTCCCTGCCCACCGTCACAAAAACCCTGGACCCCCACTTCGCTGAAGGAGGACTGGTACCCCGTTAATCACCTCGTCCCCCTCATCCACCAGGGCCTGGAAGCAGCAGAAGAGAGCTTCGTACGCCCCCACTGACACCATCACGTTCTTCAGAGGGTCCAGGTCTCGCTGGAGCAGCTTCCCAAAGAAGCGAGCCAGGATCTCCACCAATCGCGGATGTCCCTGGGGGAAAATAAGATCAAAATAATCCAGGGTCCTTTTCCTGTCGGGACTGAAAGTCTCTTAAGGCTGGGAGACTTATGAGTGGGTTTTGCACGACGGTGAACTTAGCCATGATCAAGTTTTGAACCAGGGTTGAATCAGCTCAATTGGCTGGATCTGGAGACAATCAAGCTTCTGGGCATACAGACACCCAGGGAGCTGCGTGGTCTTTTGAACCAGACATACAGGCAGTCCTTGACTTATAACCAGCTGTTTGAAGTTACAACAGCACTGAAAAAGGGGACTTATGGCTGGTCCTCGCACTTACAACCGTTGCAGCATTTCCCCTGTGACCAGAATTCAGCTTGGCAACTGGCATTATTTATAACTTTTGCAGTATCCCAGGGTCTTGTGAACACAGTTTGCAGCCGTTCCAGCTGGCTTCTGACCAGCTGGAATTTCAAATCTGGGTCATATGTAGCCTTGCAGAAGTCTGTTGTAACTTCACACACTCGTACGTTGAGGACTATCTGTTGGTGATTCACTGGATGTTTGTAAACTGCAGCTTAAAGTTTGTAAATAAATAATCACAATGCCCAAATTGGTTCCAGACGGTTAACAAAAAGCAAAGTTCACCCATTTTGGCACTACACTTTGTCCCGGAAAATGGATGTTCCACGTACAAAGGCCTGCGTGTATTGGTGCAACATGGTGTTTTCTCCACTGATCGCTTCCATGTAGGCTTTCTTGACAAAATCCGGTGGGGAAAAATTAGGAAAACCTTGACCCAAATTCACAGCCTTGTGAGAAGCAGCTAGTCGAGAAAATTCCACCCTAAGAAGATAAAAATCATTTTAAAAAATTGAGATAGGTTTGTGCTAATGATTAAGGCACCAGGCTAGAAAGCCAGACATCGTGAGTTCAAGTCCCGCCTTAGCCATCCTTTACAAGACGCTGGCTTAATCCATGAACCAAGCCATCGCTCTCCCGAAGAAGCGAATTACAAGCTGCTTACCAGATATTCTGGTCCACGCCTTCCAGCCGCCGAGCTTGAATTGCCTTGGCCATATTTTCCTAGATTAAAAAAAAGTAACAAATCATGAATAACTCCAAACTACGGGGTGACCAATCCTGGCTAAGTCCCTCTTCAGGTAGTCCTCGACTTACGACCATTCATTCAAAGTTACGACAGTGCTGAAAAAAAGTCCTCACGCTTATGATTGTTGCGGCATCCCTGCAGTCACATAATCGGAATTTTGGTACTTGGAATGTATTTAAGAGGTTGGCATCATCCTGGGTCATGTGATCACCTTCTGTGATCTTCCCCATCTGTTTGATGGACTTCCACTCCCAGAATCACCCATCTGGCTGGGGAATTCTGGAACTTGAATTCCACACAGCTAAAAGTTGCTGAGTTTGGAGGCCCCTCCTCAGGGCAACAAATCCTAGTTACTAAACCATGGGCCAGTCAGTTGTGCATCCTACCTTGGTACGATAGTAGCCAAAATATAAACACGGGGTTCTCCACAGACCATGAATCAAAGGCAGGCCACGACAAGGGCAGCTGGTACTCCAGAGAGCTCTGCACCTTTTTATGCATAAATAAAACAAAACAAATGTTTAACACTCTGCATAATGAAACCCAAATTAAAATATACGGATTAACCATCAAACTGTCTGAAAATAGTCTTAAGGTTCTCCATTCATTTCCTTTATCGCTAACCAGCCACAGAGATCAGATTTATAGATTATCCTGCCTACAAAACAATATCCCCAAAGGAAAAACAAAAGCAGGCTAAGAGAGAAAAATGAGAAAAAATAATAAACAGCTAAAGAGGAAACAATACAATCAAACTTGATCTGAGCTGCATAAAATCCAGATAATCCTAAAGTGAGAACGAAAAACCAGAATGTTTGCGAGCTTTTCCAATCTCTTATCTGTCACCCAGATTATTGGAACCAGCCCTGAAAAGCCTCAACAATGTTACCGAGTTTGTACAACACACTTCTCCGGTAAATTAAACTTAATTATTACTTCCCAGAGTGGGCTGAAACAGGCTTAACCTGGGTTAGCTTCTTTGGGAGTTAAAGGTTTGCTGAGTTCATTTCTGGTCGGCAACCCCTTTTTTCAATGAGACAGAGAAAAAGACCTTTCTATAACTACACAATGATTCAGCTTTCAACCTAAAACCTTTCATTTTTGTTCCTGTTTTGAGTCTGAAAGCCAGAAGCAATTTCCCTATGGAAACAGGACGGAATAAAATCTTCTCGTTGCTTAAAACAGTTGACGGGCATCTCAGCCAGATTCCTTTGTCTTCCACCAAAGTGCAAAGCGATAGATCTCCAAACTCAAAGAGCAGCAAGGACAACCTTGAGCTACAAACGTTCTCTTCGGTTTTGGAAGGATGTCTGTCGTTCCACAGACCAAACTTTGAAGGAGGATTAGTTCGGCAACCGTGTGACAGCAGAGGTGGGAAACCAAAAGCCACAGCTGGTAAGAAGGAACCGCAAAAAAGGCAGAAGAAACTTACAGCGTTGCTTTATCACAACGCAACATCTATCATCCTTCCTGGTCTGAGCCCAAAGCAGCGTCTTCCAGGAGCTGACTCATTCCTCTTTTCCGGTGGAGGGATGAGGGAAGTGTCAGCCAACCAGAAAACCTGCTGGCTGCATTTAAAAATAGGCGCTTTTATTTGGCACATAAGCCATGTGAGCTGCAGCTGGCTGGCTGGATTGCAAGGGGGTGTGTGTGTGCGCGCACGCATGCTTCTTCTGTTTGCCTACAAATCAGGGTTTGGACAATTTCAAAGCGCTGGCCGTTTAATCCAGGTTGATGAAACTGCCAGCTGTCACTTTTGCAAAAGTTGCACCCTAGTTCCCAGGTTGTATATCATCCTATATGGTGAACTCTCAGGCTTCCTCCTTCCGTTACATATTCAAGATGGACAGTATTTAATATTTTATCGTTATGTATACGTAGGGGTGTGGGTCTACACATATGTTGTATATAGTATGTTTTAGGTGTGTGTCGTGTATGTTTCACTTTGAGAGCGGGCAACTAAATTTCATTTTTGATGTGTGCCGTTGTGCCCGCAGTAAAAAAATGACAATAAAGATTATCTTATCATCTGACTGAGGACATTGCCCAGCTGGGTAAAGGAAGGTCTAACTGATGAATGAATGAAAACGAATGAATGGTGATCTGGTGATAGGACCGACTTGGGTCATGAAAGGTCTGCAAGAAGAGCACCGAGCTCAGAGAGCACCCAGGGACCCCACAGCCCTTCCTCCTCCTCCTCCTCCTCCTCCTCCTCCTTTCAACCCTGAGCTACAAAGGCGGCTTTTTCCCTTGCCCAACAGAGCCTCCGCGCCCTCCTCTGCCCGTTCCAAAGATGGCGGCCAAAGACGTAGCGCCGCCGAAGCCCCGCCCCCCACAGCCGCCAAGATGGCGCCGTCTAGTGGCGGCCGCGCGCGGGTTTTGTCTGCCGCCGCCGCCGCCGCCGCCGCCTCCGCGGGGGATGCCCGGGCCGGCCGAGTGAGGTCAGTTCCGGGGCGGGGCGGAGTGGTGCAATGAGGGGCTGAGGGGCGGACAAAAGACGGGGCTCCGCCGCGGGAGGCGCCACCAGGTGGGTGCGGGGGGAAGGGCAGCGGGGGAGGGGGCGAGGAGACCCCCCCAGGCAGGAAAGCTTGAGGACTAGGAACTTGACTCAGCGGCTATGGGGCAGGGGAGGGAGGGGAAAAGGGGAGCCCCGCACACGCAGACACGCCTCTTTGCCCCCCCCACTATGGGGGAGGGGAGGCTCAGGGCTCCTGAGGACTAGGAACTTCGTTAATAAGAGAAGAGGCGTCTTCTTCCCTCCCTTCCCAGATTCCTGGTTTCGTGGAAATCCTGCTGGCGGGGTGGGGGTGGGGGTGGGGGTGCTGAGCCCAGCCACACGGGCGGGAGGCAGACCTCAAGAGGACTGGTAACCTGGCTGGTTTGATGCCAGGCGAGGAGGCCGGCCGAAGGACGAAGCAGCTACAGGATGGGCAAAGGGGGCTCTGGGCCCGGTTTGCTGGGTGTCCTGCGGGGAAGCAGGTGGGGAGTTTGGGGGGGGGAACAGGAAAGGCAGGGAGGGGGGAGCTGGAAAGGGGAGACTGGGGGACACGGAGGGTGCTGGGGGGTTACAGCATTGCCAAGGAGGGCAGATGGGGGGGCTCCTGGAGGAGGGGGAGGCTGGGCAACAGCCCGGAGATGGGCAGGGGGAGAGGAGGAGCCTGGGAAGCGGAATTGGGGGCTCTTTGCACATCATGGGCTGGGAATAGGATCCCCCCCTCCCCAGACCTTGTATGCCAGAATTAATTTGGGGTGCCTCGGGCAAGGCAGGCCCAGAAAGGAAAAAAATACCCCAAACAGGTCACTTTAGGGAAGGGAGGTCAGAAAAGGAGGGGAGGGGGTTCAGAAAATGGAAAACTCAAATGCAGGGGGGGTTGACTGATTCTCCTATGGCTTCCAAAGGGGGGGGAATGAGACAGCCAGGCAAACAGAGGCCTAAACGCACTTTAGGAATTTATGATTTCGGGGGCGGAGGTGGGAAGGAGCCCTGGGGAGCCCAAGAGGCTCTCTCTGGGTGTGTGTTTGCGCAGAAGATGAAAGGGGAGATTGGAAAATCATGGCAAAGCGGAAAAGGGCTGGCCATGTTACTAGTCCCTGCCCTGGAGGCAAAGTGGCGAAAGAGCAGAGATGGAAAGAAAACTCAGAGATGGCCCAGCTAAAATCTTCAGTGGATGGGTGTGACTTGGGCAAACCTGGAGGCATTTTTTTTTTGGGGGGGGGGGTTAGCCCAGTCTCCTGGAAAGGTGAAACTGGGAGGGGCAGGAAAAAGGTGGAGGGAATGTGTGAAGGAAAGCAGGGCTGGCTGGCTGCTGAAAGAAACGGAGGCAGGCGTGCTTGCAGGTTTTAAGGCAAAACGGGTGGGTGGGAAACAAATAACTAGGTGACTAACTTTGCATTTTGTGGCCAACCCTGAGCCGTCATTGTTTTCACTCCAAAGGCTTGGTTGCAGGAGACGCCTTGCCTGCGTGGCTCTGGGGCTGGTACCCTTGCACCATTCTAGCCTGGCACTCTGTGCGTGCGTGTGCATCCCTTCAGCTGGTTCATCTGGGGTGATGCTGTCCCTGGAGTTGTTGGGAGGGAAGGAAAAGGAACATAGCTGAGTGTTGTCATTCCAGGAAGCAGGCCAAAATGTCCTTTAAGACAAGGATGGAGAAAAAAACAACAGCAGGGCTGCTCCTGGTGCAGATAGACAAGACTGAAGATTCCGGGAACTTTAAAAAACATTTCCCAGCTCTTCCTTTGATTGGCTGCTGGAGAAGGGCAGCTATTTAAGGTGTGGGGACTGAATGGGGAAAGGATGTTTTGCTCGGCTTATTTAGGAGTGAAAAACTGGGTGCATCATTTTGCATAATATATTTTTTATCAAATTTATCTACCACCATCTAAAGGAGCAAAAAAAACCCCACTGTTGTTAAGCAAGATCGCGGTTAAGTGAGTTTTGTTAAGTGAATCACAGTTGAAGTCTGCAAGTCATAAAAGGGCCAAGTTTGAAGACCCCCGGGCTAAAGGAATGGTTGTAAGTCGAGCTGTCCTTTGGGGCATTTCTTTCCAAGGCAGACCGCTGACAAAAGGTCTCTCTTTCCAGCACAGCGACCACCTCCATGGCGCTCGGAGGCTGCCTCCCCACACAGCATCCCTGCCTGGCCAGCAGCTTCGAACTCCAGCACAGATTGCTGAAGTGCAGATAGCAGAGCGGAGAGGAAAGCCAGCAGCTTTTTCGGAAGGGGCAGCGAGGGGGGGCCCATCCCAGGAATGACTGGCTTGGTAAGGAGACCTTTCTTTCTTTGAAGCCATAAAACGGGGAGGGAGGGCGCCATTCCAGTCACAGGTCAAGCAGAGGCAACTTTGAGGTTGCTTCTAGTACAGCTAGTCCTTAACTTACAATGTTTCGTTTAGCGACCGTTCGAAGTTACTGAATGGCACTGGGAAAAGTGAATTATGATTGTTTTTCACACTTACGAACACGGCAGCAATCCCAGGGTCACATGATCAAAATCTGGGCGCTTGGCAACTGATTCATACTTATGACGGTCACAGTGTCCTGGGGGGGTGTCACGTGGTCCCTTTCTGCGACCTTCTGACAAACAAAGTCCATGGGGGAGCTGGATTCGCTTAACAGATGGGTTACTGACAACCACTGCGTGGGTTCACTTAAGAGCTGTGGCAAGACAAGTCGTGAAATGGGGCAAAATTCGCTTAACAGCTATCTCTCTTAGCAACAGAAATTTGGGGCTCAGTTGTGGTTGTAAATTGAGGACTGCCTGTAAGTGATGGGTGGGGTGAGTGGCTCATCCTTAAACTGGACGACGGAGCCTCGGGTGGGGGTTTGCCCCCCTTGCAAACCACTTGGCTTCCTGATCCAAAACAGGGAGTCCTTGACTTACGGCCACAATTAAGCCCCAAAGTTCTGTTGCTAAGCAAGGCAGTTGTTAAGTGAGCATTGTCCCATTTTGTGCTGCAGTTGTTAAGTGAATAATATGGTCATTAAGCGAATCTGGCTTCCCCTGGTGACCTGGCTTGTCAGATGCTGGCTGGGAAGGCGACAGCTGGCAATCACACCCTGGCACAGTTGCCAGCCAGTTGCCAAGGGTCCAAATTTTGACGGCATGACTCTGTTGTAAGTGTGAAAAGCATTGTAAATGGCTTTTTTCAGCCAACGGCTGCTAAACAAATTGTTGTAAGTTTAGGACTGTGTCATCTGGCGTTACTCTGCGGTGCTGTTTTGCATGCAACAACAGGAGGATTGGCAAAAGATGGTCTCCCCCCATCTGGCGGGCCGTCCTTCCCCAGAAGCCCACCTTCCCCAGAGACCTGCGAACGGGGGAGGAGAGGAGAGGAACAACCCTCAAGATCCTTCCCCCCCTGTGGCTGGAATTATGTAAGGGGATCATAAACTATTCCTGCTTCGGCTCTATGAGAAGCTGGGTTGCCCGGCTTGGAAAAAGCCGCGTTGGATTCTTGGAGATTAAAGGCTGCGTGCAGCTTTGCTCTGGGCAAAGAAATCTCAGCTTCTCTTCTTAATGACTGACTACTATTAACACCTCACAGAGGGGGAAAATTGCAAGTGGCAAAGTGGCTTGCGTTCTCGCACATTGTGTGCGTGTGTGTGTGTGATGCGTTTGTGCAGCAACAGCCCATTAAGGAAGATGGAATGGCAGCACAGGTGGAAATACTCTGATTAAAAAAAAATAGAGATAGTCCTCACTTAACGAGTGCTCGCTTTATGATCATTCAGAGTTAATGACAGCCACAGAACGGGTGCTTTGAAGCAAATAAAATCATAAATGGTGAACGGTTGTGGGAACTGGGCACATCTAGTCTATCGAAGAGGAGGATAGATGTCTCACTTAGCAACAGAAGTTTGGGCTCAATCTTGATCTTAAATCAAGGGCTATTTTTCAGTTGCAGACACCAGCACTACAGAGCGGAGATCTCATTTCTCACTAAATCTGCAGAGCTGGAGATCAGGGTTGCCCTGTTTAAAAGGTGCTGGGCTTGGGGCAGATCCTGGTTTAATGCTGGGAAGCCTCCTGGCCTCCCTTGCTATCCCAGCCTGTCCTGCACTACACCTGAGCTCTCCTTCCGCAGCTGCCCTTGAAAGGACGATGCCCGGCTCACAATGACTTGGCACTTTGCTAATTCACAAGCGCAAGCAGCACAGCTGGCTTGTTGGGTGGCTGTGTCATTGCATCGGTCTGCCTTGTTCACAGCTGCCCATTTCCGTGCCAGTCTTTAGGGTGCCCCTCCAGTCGAATTGCAGGAAGGAAGAAACTGGGATTGTTGCATTTAGTTTGCATTTTGCATCGCTTTGCATTGAGCTGAAACACATTTGCTGCATTTAATGTGCCCAAATCTCTCTACTTACCGTACATATGATCAGATTATAGCATTGGGTGCAAACCTGCGTATTCATTTGCTAGGGAATGCAGCGTAAACAGCAAGATTTTGAAACTCTCTTCTGTTGTTTTTATTATGTATTGATTTATTGTGAAATATATTACAGTCGCCCAAGTCCCGTGGAGCCTGAGTGGTGTATCAAACAAAACAAAACACAAATCCATATTGAACAGATTAAAACCTAAAACCACAAACCGAAAAAATCAGCCCAAATCGAATGAAACTGAGGGTGGTGTCCTTGCAGGCGTTTCATGACCCGACTAGGTAACATCATCCGTGCCAGAAGCAAACCCCACTCTCTTCTAGCACTGATGGTGCAACCTAGTTGGGCAATGAAATGTCAGCGAGTAAACAACCAAGCTCAGAGAGCACCCAGGACCCTAAAGTGATGCTCCGTGAAGAGCACAACACAGACTTGAATGCAGCATTAGCATCTTTTAATGGATCGAAAAAGTGATATTTGGCTACACAAACAGCTGTTTATATAGCAAGGAGTCACTAGGGCACACTTTTCTGGAAAATACACAGAATTAGATTTAAGTGGTGCCCTGGAGGCTGCCTTCTGGAGCTTTCCAACACATCCTTGAATTTTTCTTCCTCTGCAGTTGCGACTCCTTCGGAACGAGGCTGAAAACCTCGGAACTGGCTTCCTTCTTATTTTTCCCAACCATTTTGCTTTGTTCTTGAGAGAACTTTATTCAGAAGGTTGAGGTTTTTTTTCCGGTTCAAAAAAACAAGTTCATAAAACCCTTACTTGGTGAGGCGGGGAGGATAAATAAAAGGAATAGAATAGCCAGGCTGGGTTTTAAGGGCCTGAGAACTTCTAACCATTCTCTTTTGCCAGAACAAAAACAAAAGCTGCATTTCCAAAGCTCTCATTTTGGGAGGAAAACAGCCCACCCACTGTGTTAGGAAAGACACACACACACACACACACACACACACACACACCACTGTTTATAAATCAGATAACTGTTGGACACAATTTTTTATCCTCAAAATTTGCCCAGTGTTCAGGAGGTAAGATTTTCCAGCCGGGAAACAGCAAAATTAAGGAAGAAAATTAGATGAACCACCAAACCAGAATTTAGAAGGTTTTACACAATCTGGGTTTGCAAACTCTTGCTTCTGAACAGAACTCTGTAGAGCTGTGTTAAAGCAGAGTTGCTGGAATAAAAGAATTTCTTCCCCATCCAGTTCTGTAATTGTAGGTACTTCAAATTTTGCAGCAGGAAAAATATACTTGGTTACAAATAGGGCTGCTGTTCAGCGAGAACTCAAATATTTTGTATAGGTCAAGTAGGATTTTTAATTCTGTCTTATATCTAGTCTTCTTATTTTTCTCTAATTTTTATATTCTGATACAGACTTGCTACTAGCCAGTAAAGCACTACTTGTAGTCCTTGACTTATAACCATTCATTTAGCGACCGAAGTCACAACGGCACTGGAAAAAAGTTACTTAGGACTGTTTTTCACACTTACGGCCGTTGCAGCATCCCCTGGGGTCACGTGACCATAATTCAGCCGCTGGGCCGCTGTTTCATATTTGCGACCGTTGCAGTGTCACGTGATCCCCTTTTGCGACCTTCTGAGAAGCAAAATCAGTGGGGAAAAGCCAGATTCACTTAACAGCCACGTTATTAGCTTAACAACTGCAGTGACTGACTTAACAACTGTGGCCAGAAAGGTCATAAATGAAGCAAAATCCAGCTATCAGCTGTCTTGCTTTGCAGCACAAATTTTGCAAGAAAGGTATTAAAATGGGGCAAAACTCACTTAACAACTTTGTTGCTTAATAACGGAAATTTTGGGCTGAGTTGTGAGCTGTAAGTTGAGGATTTCCTGTATTAATGGAATGAATTTTCAAACTGTCCAGACTTCGAATTGAGTAGAAAAAACTCTTCAGCCCCATTTCAGTGTAACACCAAGGTAACTGACACTCTTCGCAGCTCTCTCTTGACCTTGAAAATTAAAGATCTCCTCCTCAGGGTTCTTCCCACTTGCCTGAAATTGTTTGTTCCAAAAAATGCAACTGGGTCATAAAAGGAACATCATGTTTCCTGCAGTCACAAGTTTAAATAAATAAGGCTGGCCTAGCCAAACATGTCAGCTGATTGAAATGGCATTTTTTTGGGCAGTTTTCTTTGCTTCCCTTGTATTCCGAAGTACGACTTCTGAATTTTGAAAGCTGTGATTTATTTCAGGGGATGATGTGTAAAGCTTTATATAGGGGTGGGTGGTGTAGGAAAGCTTGCAGTCCCTTTGCTAAAAAAAAAAGCTGCACGGATCTCGTTTTTGCTGAATGCGGGTTTATGATCCTAGAGGTGATTGCTTTGATTTTTCCCTTCTTCATCCCTGAGGGGAAAAAACTAGAAATGACACGAATAATCCCCACAGAAAGAAAATCAATCCCTAAGCTAATGAATGCTTCCTAGGTCTTGTTATCTCGTGGTTCTGCATCAATAAGAGCAGATTAAGGCTGACCGACTCCTATACAGGTAGTCCTCAGCAACGGCCATGATGGAACCTGCCCATTACAGTTGTAAAATGGATCGGCCGTGTGACCAACCTGATTTTACCACCGATGTTATTTGATAGGTGTGGAGTATAACAATAGAATCTTCTCTAGTTTCCGTCTGTCCCATCTTATACTAAATAAAATCAAGGCAGAGTGACCTTGAGTTTCTTTCTGATCCTTCCTTCAAGCTCTGGGCCGTGTCATCTTTGCTACAATTTCTCTTTAACGTTCCTGAATGTCGGCTCTACATTTAGGGAAAAAAAACACAAAACCCTGTGCATCTAAAATGCAGCAGGGAACTTAAATTTCCAGAGGCAAGTCCGTTCTCTTTTGTTCAACTGTCTCGCATTTACAGCCATTTGCAGCGTCCCTGACTCCCTTGGAATCTGCCTTGCCTCCGTTCAATTACATATATATATATATATATATTTTCAGGATCTCTTAATTAAACACAATTAAGCCAAACAGGAAACCAGCCCAGCTGCAGACAAAGTCTCCGCCTTTGCCTTACAGTTTTGTTTCCAAGAAAGTCTTGAGTTCCTTATAAGGCAGTGATGGCAAACCTTTTAGAGACCGAGTGCCCAAACTGCAACCCAAAATCCACTTATGTATCATCGTGTGCCGGGTGGGTGTGGCTGCAGTGGTAACGGCAGACGGTGGGACTAAAAAGTTCAATCAATTCCAATTTTGCAATTGATTGACTGATTGAACCTTTTTTTTGCATACGGTGGAGGCCTAAAGTGAAAAGGTTTTATAAAACCCAGCTGAAGGCCTAGGACTGGGGCGACAGCGCACGTGCCCACAGAGAGCACTCTGCATGCCACCTGTGGCACCCGTGCCATAGGTTCGCCACCACGGTTATAAGGTCTTCTTGGAGAAGAAAAAAACAATGGGTGATTCAATCCAGGTTGTGGTTGGTTGGAAGCAGAAAGGTCCAAGATGGAGTGATTCAGAACATCTGATGGGTCGGAAAGAACTGGGGATCTTTTGCTCTTTATTTTTTGAGCAGATGCTTAAGTGGATCTAACATGGTCATTTCAATGTTCTCCCAGCTCTTTAAGTCAAAACAGATTCTTAAGTCCTTGATGGCACCTTCTGCCTTCCTGTCATCCTTCAGAAGTATCTGCCCTCCACCACCAGGAGAAACTTGTGGTGGTCTCTCACGGGAACAAGTCCTGGTGGGCAAGAGCTTCTCCAGGATGGGGAAGGGGCCGGGCTTTTGAGTTTGGTGTTGGCTCTGCCCTTGTTTCCGCTTTGCTAAAACATCTGAAGAACGGTTGCAGGAATTGGGTATGTCTAATCTAGAGAAAAGAAGGATTGGGGTGACACGATGGCAGTGGTTCAATATTTGAGGGGTTGCCACCAAGAAGAGGGGGATTACCTGTCTTTTACGCCATAAGCTAAATAAAGAATAACAGGACTCAGAACACTTTGAAGGCCAAACAGCACTTCCTTACGTTGGACGCATCTGCTGAGAGTTTTTTCTCTCTTTCAGGTGAGCCATGATTCCCGTCACGGAATTGCGCTACTTTGCCGATACTCAGCCGGCGTATCGTATCCTGAAGCCCTGGTGGGATGTCTTTACGGACTACATCTCCATCGTGATGCTAATGATCGCAGTATTTGGTGGGACCCTCCAGGTCACCCAGGACAAAATGATCTGCTTGCCTTGCAAATGGGTTACCAAAGATGCTTGCAACGATTCTTCCCGCGAATGGACGGCAGCAAACGTGGACTCCAGTTACTATAATGCTTCCCTGGGGCCATCTGTGGAGCCTGGGCCCACCGGGATCAAATATGAGCTTGACCGCCACCAATATAACTACGTGGACGCCGTGTGTTATGAAAACCGCCTTCACTGGTTTGCCAAATATTTCCCCTACCTCGTCCTGCTGCACACCCTCATTTTCCTGGCTTGTAGCAACTTCTGGTTCAAGTTCCCCAGGACCAGCTCCAAGCTGGAGCACTTTGTCTCCATCCTCCTAAAATGCTTCGACTCTCCCTGGACCACGCGGGCTCTGTCCGAGACGGTGGTAGAGGAAAGCGATCCGAAGCCGGCCTTTGGGAAGATGAACGGCTCTATGGAGAAGAAGTCTTCCAATGTCAGTGAAGATGTGGAGGCCACCGCCCCAATGCTACAGAGGACCAAGTCTCGGATTGAGCAAGGGATCGTGGACCGCACGGAGAACGGCGTCCTGGACAAGAAGGAAGGGGAGCAGGCCAAAGCTCTCTTTGAGAAGGTCAAGAAGTTCCGGACCCACGTGGAAGAAGGAGACATTGTCTACCGCCTCTACATGAGGCAAACCATCATCAAGGTCATCAAGTTCATCCTCATCATTTCCTACACGGTCTACTACGTCAACAACATAACCTTCGACATTGACTGCAAAGTGGACATCGAGAGTCTGACCGGCTACCGCATGTATCGTTGCGCTCACCCCCTGGCCACCCTCTTCAAGATCTTAGCGTCCTTCTACATCAGCCTGGTGGTCCTCTACGGCCTGATCTGCATGTACACCCTGTGGTGGATGCTCCGGAGATCCCTCAAGAAGTATTCCTTTGAGTCCATTCGAGAGGAGAGCAGCTACAGCGACATTCCCGACGTCAAGAACGACTTTGCCTTCATGCTCCACCTGATCGACCAGTACGACCCTCTCTACTCCAAGCGCTTCGCGGTCTTCCTGTCGGAGGTGAGCGAGAACAAGCTCCGGCAGCTGAACCTGAACAACGAATGGACCTTGGAGAAGCTGCGCCAAAGGATCACCAAGAACTCCCAGGAGAAGTTGGAGCTGCACCTTTTCATGCTCAGCGGCATCCCCGACACGGTCTTCGACCTGGTGGAGCTGGAGGTCTTAAAACTGGAGCTCATTCCCGACGTCACCATCCCGCCCAGTATCGCCCAGCTCACCAGCCTCAAGGAACTGTGGCTGTACCACACGGCAGCCAAAATCGAGGCCCCGGCTCTGGCCTTCTTGAGGGAGAACCTGAAATCTTTGCACATCAAGTTCACGGACATCAAGGAGATTCCGTTGTGGATTTACAGCCTGAAGACGCTGGAAGAGCTTCACCTGACGGGGAACCTGAGTGCCGAAAACAACCGGTACATCGTGATCGACGGTCTACGGGAGCTGAAGAGGCTCAAAGTGCTGAGGCTGAAGAGCAACCTGACCAAGCTGCCCCAGGTGGTGACGGACGTGGGGGTCCATCTCCAGAAGCTGTCCATCAACAACGAGGGCACCAAACTCATGGTCCTCAACAGCCTGAAGAAGATGGTCAACTTGACGGAACTGGAACTGATCCGCTGTGACCTGGAGCGGATCCCTCACTCCATCTTCAGCCTCCATAACCTGCAGGAGATCGACCTCAAGGACAACAACCTCAAGACCATTGAGGAGATCATCAGCTTCCAGCACCTCCATCGCCTCACTTGCCTTAAACTCTGGTACAACCAAATTGCCTACATCCCCGTGCAGATCGGCAACCTCACCAACCTGGAGCGCCTTTACCTGAACCGGAACAAGATCGAGAAGATCCCCACCCAGCTCTTCTTCTGCCGGAAACTTCGCTACCTGGATCTCAGCCACAACCTTTTGACTTGCATACCGGCGGAAATCGGAGCCTTGCAGAATTTGCAGAACCTGGCGGTGACAGCCAACAGGGTAAGGAAAGGGGAGACTGGTGTGTGTGTGTGTGTGTGTGTGTGTGTGTGTGTGTGTGCGTGCGCGCGCGCTTTGCAATGAAATCCTACTTGGGTTTTGCAGTTAAGAATCTAGAATAACCCCTGCATCCAGTTTCGGTCACCGCAATACGAAAAAAGACATTGAGGCTCTGGAAAAAGCGCAGAGAAGAGCAACAGAGACAGTGATGGGGCTGGAGGCAAAAAAAAAAAAAGGAACAGTTACAAGAATTGGGAATGTCCAGTCTAGAGAAAAGAAGGGCCAGGGAGACATGATAGCAGCCTTCTGACATCTGAGGGGCTGTCAGAAGGAAGAGGAGGGGGTCAGCCTATTCTCCAAAGCACCTGAAGGCAGGACGAGAAGCAACGGTTGGAAAGTAATCCAGGAGAGAAGCAACCTGGAGCTAAGGGGAAATTTCCTGGTGGTTAGAATAAATTAATCGGTGATCGGTGGAAGAGCGTCCCTTCAGAATTTGTCACAACCCCATTATCTGCTTTTTCATACCAGCGTGGTCTCTGTCCATTCCTAAACACTCTTGCTTCCTGAAGTGCATCTTTGGGAAAAGGAAATCACATGTTTTATTTGAAATGTATAAAATATAACATATTTATTTTCCATTCTTTTTACTTTATGAAAGTCTCCTACTTGCCCTTTTCTGGTCCCATAAAAATCCAGCGTTTTCTTGATGGGTGAAAACTTGCTTTTTCTCCAGCTATCTATACTTCTGATCCCCAAGCCCCCAACCACTTTCCCTTAAGATTTATACTGTTGAGTTACGGGTGGGAACCACTTTCCCTTGTCTCTTTGCTCCCTGTGTTTAGATAATGTGTTTTTACTAACACGTTAGGAGATGCAATGAGGTTTTTTACAGACAGCTATAAAAAAGCTTTATAGAAGATCCCAAAAGTAATACAGGGCTCTCGTCTCAGGCTTGACAATTATACGAGCTGAAATAACACCGCTCTGTGTACCTTTTGGCCTCTGTTTACTTGTTCAGAGCTTAAAATAAAAAGAGAACGGGACAAAGCTACACGCAGCCGTGAACTGGCCATTTTATCAGACCTGTTGCTGCAAAAATAAATAAGATTTCCGCATGATTAAAGTGGATTTATCAGAGGACAGCCTCGCTAGAAGCCTGTTGAATGAAAGGGCTTGTAAAGATTAAAAAAAAGAAAGCTTGTTATTTTATGCAGTAGGGCTGGATTAAATTTGATCCAGGAATTTTTTGTGTTTGTATTTTTAACTATTATGAGATAACACTCTTTTCATAGAAATTCTGTGCCCGTTCCAGGCCACCATTAGCAAAACTGTGACTAATGACAGTTATTAGTCATTAAGTTATTATCATTATTCAGTTGATAATTTTTAATTGTTATATTTATTGTTTATTATGGTGATCCATCTCTGGAGACAGCCCTTTGTCTGGAATGATATAGGGTTTTATTGCAAGGGGTTGGTCTAGAAGACCTCCAGAGATCCCTTCCAACTGTTAAAAACCTGCATTTTGCAAACATGTTTTAACGTTGCAGTGACAAGCAAAGTCAGTAAGGAAGCCAGATTCATTTAACAACCCTGTTATTAACGACTGCAGCGACTCAGTTAACAACTGGGGCAAGGAAGGTCATAACATGGGGCAAAATTCACTTGACTGCCTTGCTGGGCAGCAGAAATGTGGGGCTGGCTTGCGGCCGTAAGCCGAGGGCTGCCTGTGCCTTTATCAGGGGCCAAGACCAGCTCCTTCCTCGGTACACAAAACCCTCCACGAAAAACACCCCTTAAAAAAAACCCACCTCGATTCCACTTTAAAAGACAGGGCAGCATTGCCCACGTCAGTGCCATTTCCAAAAGGTGAATTGCCTTCTTTTGCCCTTTAGGAAAAGGAAAGGGGAGGAACGGTGGCGGCTGGACGTTCTCTTGCAACTGACCAAACGGTCTCATTTCTCTTTCTCCCCCCCCCCCCCCTTTTTCTCGTTTCCCCAGTTCTGGGCAGGGCTCCAGTTCTCACGAGGCTGATGGGCGGTGGTCTTTCGTCTTCCTTTTGAAAGGAAGGCTTTATAAAGTTCTAGTCCTCTCCCCTGCAAATTGGTTTCTCTTAATTTGGCAATCTCAGGCTGTGTTGGAACTGGCAGTCCTGCAGCAACTGGTGTGTGTGTGTGTGTGTGGGTGTGTGTGTGTGTGTGTGTGTGTGTGCGTGCACCGGGTTGGGGAACCCTGCTTGGGAAAGTCCTTTTAAAACCAGGTGTTGGGACACTGGGGTGTTAGGTCCAATCTGTGGGGGTCCTGGGTGGTCTCTGAGCTTGGTGGTTTTCTTGAAGAGGTTTCATGACCAAGCTAGGTAACCTCGTCAGAATTAGGAGGGAGGGGGTGGGTGGGTGCTGCTGTCTGAAAAAGCCACCACATAGGACAAACAGGCCTTCCTCCTCCCATTTTCCTCACAACAACAACCTTGTGAGGTGGGCTGGGCTGAGAGACAAGGGCAGGTCCAAAGTCACCCAAGTGGCTTTCATGCCTAAGGCGGGACTAGAACTCAGGGCCTCCCGCTTTCTAGCCTGCTGCCTTAACCAACCCAACAACTTTGTAGCTTCTTTTTTTGTTGTGTTTATTCTGAGTACTTCCCCTGAATGTTTTCAAACCCAAACGTTTGGAGCAAAAGAAAAATGTTATTTTTTGAAAAAGGAAAGCCTTGAAACTGAAGCGTTGAAGTCAGCCAGCTTTATTTTCCACTCCTTGCCCTGATTTATGAACTCCGGATACTAAAATGCCTCCTGGATGTTTTTCTTTGCTTCTCCTTCAAACACCATCTGAAAAATGCCTCCCTCGCCCACCCACTTCCTTTCCTGGCTGTCTGCTTCGTCAGTCTCCTGCTGTTTCAAAAAGTTTGCAAAATCTGACTTTTCATGGCAAACATTCTTTCATTGCCGGACCGACGGGTTATCAAATCCGCTTTCCTTAATTCTGGCCCTTTCCGTTGTTTTTCTTCCGTTGCAGAATTTAGCAAAATGCTGCTTGGAAACGCCAAGCCGGTGGTTAGCATCATATCATCCTCCGTGGAGGTGGCTGCTCTGGCCCCCTCAGATGATGTGTTGATCTCATTAACTCTATGACAACAAAGCAGCAATAGATTAATTACGGACCCTTTCGCCTCCCTAGAGTCTCTTCCTGTTTGCTGTGCTGGTCTGTTTGCTTGGAAACAATTTATTTTCCCTACCTTCCAGGGCCCCCCCCCCAGGCCAATTTTACCAGAGGATGGAGCCTCTCTCCCAAGGCCAGACAGAAACGTCGGTTTTTAAAAGCTCATTTTCTTGTAAGGAAAACGGTTGCTTTCAATACTCAGATTTCTTAACGGCAAGTAAAAAAAATCTTCAAGTGCGGGCAGAAGGATTGTTAAACCCAACAAATTTTGCGTTCTGTGTATTTTTAACTGTTGCAAGCACAGGTAGACCACAATTGAGCCCAAAATTTCTGCTGTTAAGTGAAACATTTGTTAAGTGAGTTTTACCCCATTTTACAACCTCTCTTGCTATATATAGACTGCGGTTGTTAAGTCAACTTTGAGCCGGTCGGGATCGAACTCCTGGCAGTGGGCAGAGTCAGCCGGCAATGCTTCACTCTGACCACTGCGGCACCAAGGCTCATACAGACCGGCACAGCCAGTTGCCTAGAGCGGTAGAGGCTCTCCTGCTTGAGCTGGCAGGTTGGACTAGAAGACCTCCGAGGCCCCTTCCCACTCTTGTTGTTTTCTCATTCTGCTGTCCGGTAACGTTTGCCCCCCTCCAGCTTAATCCTCCGTCTCTGCAAATGGGGATTTATTTCTGGCTTCGCCTCTTCTCCGAGCTGGGCCTGACGGTCTCACCTTCCCTCTTTTCTCCCTCCAGATCGAGGCTCTCCCTGCCGAGCTGTTCCAGTGCCGGAAAACAAGGACTTTGCACCTGGGCAACAACGTCCTGCAGTCGCTGCCTTCCCGGGTGGGCGAGCTGACCAACCTGTCTCAGATAGAACTGCGGGGCAACCGCCTGGAGTGCCTGCCGGTGGAGCTGGGCGACTGCCCCTTGCTGAAGCGCAGCGGGCTGGTGGTGGAGGAAGACCTCTTCAACACCCTGCCCTTGGAGGTCAAGGAGCGGCTGTGGCGGGCGGACAAAGAGCAGGCTTGAACCGCTGCCGAGGAGGAGGAGGAGGAAGCAGCAGACGCCGCTGAGCTGGGGAGCTGCAGCCTGGCCCTTTTCCTGCCTCTGATCCCACTTCCCCCGGCCCCCTGCTCTGGAGACCTTTCGCCCCGAGGGCCAGGGCTCCCTGACTGACGGCCAAGAAGGATCAGGAGTGGCTGAGAACGAGACCGTTTCTCTGCTTCAGGAAGGAGAGGAGAAGGGGAAGGATTCGCTCTCAGTGGGGCAGGAAGTGGGAACCGGTCCCCCGAGGCTGGCGCGCTCGGAGGAATTACCCCCTGCCGCGTGTTGGGGCAGAGAGCCTGGTCCTGCGGCTGTGTTGTGCGGTCTCGTCCTTGAGCGCTTCGCCCCATCCGAAGGGGAGAATGGCGTCCACCTCTCCAGCTACGCATCGCACCAAGTCCAGTCCTGACTCCCAGGCGTGAGGCTCAGATCCTCTCCGAGGGGTGGATCGGAGGAGAGTCAGCCTTTATTTCCCCCCACCCCGATGGTGGCATTTTTGTTTTTTGTTTTTTTTAAATTGTACTTTAGCTTAGAACCCTGTTTGCAAAAGTCCGACCGAAACCCCCTTGGTTCTGGAGTTTCTCCCCAAACTTGAGATTCCCCAAATCCTGATGGCTTGCTTCTGGCAGAAATCATTCGAGTGTGTGAGATCAAAGAATTTCCACATGAAGGATGATGCCAGCCTGTATTTTTCCATTAAAAAAGTCTTAGCAGTTGCAAGAAAAAAACATTCAACGTTAGGCAGGCAGGGGAAGTTGTTAATTTTTAAGCTGACATTTGACATTCCTTGTAGGACTTAAGGCGTGGCTGCAGTTGAGAAATGCCCGTTTGAGGGGAACAGGGGCACCGACGTTGGAAACACTAAAAAGAACCCTTAACGTACCCGGTAGTCTTTTTCTTTTTGATCTGCTACCAGAGTCTTTCCAGGAGATTAAGACTCCGTCAGCATTCCCTGTTCCCTTTATGGTTTTTCTTTTAAAATAACAGCTGGTCTGTTTTTCGTTCTTTTCGTTTTTGAAGCCTCGGTTGTCCAAGGAGGCATGATTTTGCCTCCATTGTCCGGTTTGACGCAGCACCAAACGGGTTGATTCCCTCCCAAGTTTCGAAAAGGCATGGCTGAAAACGCAGGGCAGGGGTTGGGGGGTTTTTGCCAAGGGAAGGGGTCGGACGCATTTCTTTGCAAGGAAGAAAGGAGTCGAATTTGCACTATTGTCCAGCACGCCTGTCTAGTGAAAAGTGGGTTTTTGGACACCCCCCCCCCACAAAGTGGCCTAAACTTTCCATCCTGTTTGCACTTCCACCTGCCAGGTGAGCAAGGAATTAAGTTCCCAAAATTCTCAGCCAGGATGGAGTCACGGTGTCGCCCATTCAGAAGGACTGGGCCGTAACTGAATCTGCCGTTCCCAAAAATATACACACTACATATACATGCATTAAAACTAAAATATCGAATCTGGAAAAGGGCTGCTCCCTTCAGTCGGAAATGAATTGCGCAGGCTCTGATCTGTGAAGAAGGGTGGAGCAGCGAAAGCTGGTTGCCATCTCTTCGGGCACCCCTGCCGCTGGAAGGTTGGTCTTGGCTGATCTCGAAGAGGTGGGGGACCCCCCCTTCCCCCCCCTTCTCCCCTTTTCCAGCAGTCATTGGGACGCGCTTCCCTGCTGCCTCTGTCCGCCGTTTCAGGAAGGATTTCTGCAGGCTGGCAATGCTACCAACATCCAGAGCGATGTTACCCAGGCGCCGGCATTGTTCGTGTTTAAATAAAGCTACTTGGAAATCCTCAAGAAATGATGGTTTTTTGGTCTGCTTTAAACCACGATCGCAGAAAAGCGGGGTGGGAACCGCACAGATTTCCCTGATTTCTTAGCTCTTGTATCAGAGGTAGCCTTGACTTACAAGAGTTCATTTAGTGGCTGAAGTCACAACGGCTATTGAAAAAAGGGACTTAATGACCATTTTTCACACCACTGCAACATCCCCATGATCAGAATTCAGACGCTTGGCCAATGGCTCATATTTATGACGGTCGCAGCGTCCCGGGGTCATGTGATCCCCTTTTGCGACCTTCCGACAAGCAAAGTCAGTGGGGGAAGCCAGATTCACTTAACAGTGGTGTTACTAAGTTAACAGCTGCAGTGACAACTGTCAGAAAAAAAATCTTGAGTCTGGGCCAAAACCGTAACTTGAGAAAGCGTCTCAAGCAAGATTCCCTAGTATCTAATGGCGCGGGGGGGGGGGGGGGGGAAGGGAAGCACATTCAGACTTGCAAGCTTCTGCAACCATAGCCTTATAATAAAAGCAGCATTTGCATACATGACTCCCATTTCCTAGTTTGGACTTCCTTGGGGAGACTTAATGAGGAGTGAATTGGAAAAAAAAAATAGGAACAGAAAAG
The DNA here is from genome assembly GCF_947247035.1 of Vipera ursinii. Taxonomy (NCBI): domain Eukaryota; kingdom Metazoa; phylum Chordata; class Lepidosauria; order Squamata; family Viperidae; genus Vipera; species Vipera ursinii. Next base: position 8,706,950 of record NC_139529.1, on the reverse strand, counting down.
TTGTTAAGAGAAAAACTGGCAGAGCGACTTTCCCACGCCCGTGGCCCTTTCTCCATCTCTCTGGAATGTGGAGAAACAAGTCCCAGCTTCTCCCATCTCCACGCTGGTTCTGCCCTCTTCTCTTTCACCTTCTCCTTTCCACCTCCAGCTGACTGGAAGAGCCCCAGCTGGGGTGACCGGCTGACCAGTATCGGCTTTCTGCAAAGCTGCTCTTAAGGTACGGTAATTGCGCTTCGGAGAAACGGAGGAGGTCAACGTGATCTCGGCTTTGTCTCTTTTCAAGATCTGGCGCTCCGGGCTCTGTGGGGAATAATGGCAATCAGACAACCAGCCACTGCCTGGGAAGCGCCCAAGGATGGCCGAGCAAGGCCTTGGGTGATGCTGCACTCTAGCTCCCATCATCCCCAGCCAAGTAATGGCTTTCCTGGGCTCGCAAGCTTACTGGGAGGGTGGTGGTGGTGGCCTAAAATTTAGGGGTGTCCCAAGAAACGGGAAAATCTGAAATGTTGCCCCAGAGCTTGCTGTATAATTCCCGGAACCTCAGTGGCAGGAGGGGGAGCTTAATTGTGGTTTTCAGGCAGTCCCAAGGAAATCCCAATGAGAACAAAAGGAAAGACCAGAATTAAGATCTGCCCCCTCCTCTTTTTCAAAAAAAATCTTAGGGGGATCAGAGCCAGTTCGGTCTAGCGGTTAAGGCACCCAGCCAGAACTGGGAGACACTTGAGTTCTAGTATCACCGCAGGCATGAAGGCCAATTGGGTGACTGGGCCAATCACCTGGTGATGGTGAGTTCTAGTCCAGCCTTAGGCTTGAAAGCTGACTGGGTGACTTTGGGCCAGTCCCCCTCTCGCAGCCCTGCCCACCTCGCAGGACTGTTGTGGGGAAAATGGGAGGAGGCAGGAGGAATATTAGGCAGGTTATCTGCCTTGGAGTTATTTATACAAATAATAAAAGTGGGCCATAAATGAATACAGGAAGTAAATAAGACCGAATTATACATGGCTGGCTGGGGAATTCTGGGAGTTGAAAATCCACGCATCTTAAATCTTCCAGGCTTGGGAAACGTAGCCCTGGGCTACGCTGCAGCAAGCATGTTGTGCCAAAGTCTCCACCTCCTTCAGCTGTCCGAAAGGAATCAAACTGCATCTGCTGGGCTTCTTGGCAATGGGACCAATGTCCGATGCCAAAGTCCACTGCAGGGGCCTCCAGAATCAGCTGGGATCATGCCTGCCTTTGTCCTTTGCAGTTGATCACATGATGATGAAGTGACCCGCCCAACTTAGCAGGGGAAGATTGATCCCTGGACATGGAGCGAACTGGACACGGGCACCGTTTGCTTTAATAAGTGACGCGTTTAGCGTCGATGGCAGCCGTCAGCCAAGAGCCTCTCTCTAAGGTAAGAGGAGACGGGGGCAGAGAAACAAAACTCAGCAAGAATTTTATTTCTTTATTAATGAAATAGATGGATGTGGCTGCCCAGCTCACACACAACAGAGACTCTGAGTCATTTCCAGTTCTCTGAAGAAAAATTGATAAAATTTTGATTTTATTAAGCCAGCAACATTTTGTTGGAAATAATTTTGCTAAAATTGCAGATCTTAAATAAAAAGGCAGAAAAGAGTTTCTAAAAATTGATAGTCAATAAAAGGATGGTGATAGTAACCGCATAAGAAGAAGAAAAATCAGTTAAAATACTAAATACTTTTAAATATCTGAAGCTGGTTGTCTGATTTCATCATGCACTATATCTTTAAAATATCTTAATGAATATAATACTTAAGCGCTAAAATACTGTTTTAATACACAACTCAAGTTTTAAAAGTTGAATGATTCAAATATACACAATGAAATCCTCCTGATTGCAGGATTTTTTTTCCAAATTCTTTGCTAAAATTACAAATCATTTCAACGGATTTTCTAAATACGACTTGCGGTGATCTCTGCAGCTTCTCCCTTTCTCTGGTGGAGCTAATCTGATTAGCTTCTATAAAGGGCAACCCGCCAGCTCTTTAAATGAAAACAAGGTGTCATTAGCTTCCTAGCAAGATTTTTTTTTTGCAAATAAATTCTGTGATAAATACAGGAAGCCCCCGACTTACGACCTCAATTGAGCCCAAGATTTCTGTTGCTAAGTGGGGTGTTTGTTGGTGAGATTTGCCCCCTCTGTCTCTTCCGAGCCTATTATTCTATGTTCTCTGACTCATCGGCATCAGAGAAGAAGGCTTTCCCAATAGGCTCAAACTCAAGGGTCAACCTAAAGCACTTGGGAATGTCAGCTTGGGACTGGGTTGATCTTCCATACTCTCCAGCTGTCTGAAGATACTCCCAGGTGCCTAATGCTGGGTAGGCTGGGGAATTCTGGGAGTTGAGGTCCACAGACCTTCAATTAACCAGAGCTGAGGAACAGCGGTCTACATATCGTCTCCAACTTGTTCTCTAGTTCCACCAGGAGGGCTTCCTGGTCCTCAAACGGTTCTTCAGCCTGGAGGAATGCGAGGCCATGAGGGCCCAGATCCGAAAGATAGTCGCCTCCATGGACGTGCCAGCCCACTGCCGCACAGAGTTTTCAACCCAGGAGTCGGAACAGCTCCAGGCACAGGTGGGCAATTTCAGGCCCTGCTTTTCTGTTCTCGCTTCAAGGACTTTGTGGCTGAATGCAGAGATTTTATTTCGAAAGCGGAAAACCTGTCATCATTTGAGAGATATTTCCTTACCGGAGATTCCTCAATGCCTCCCACAAGGGCAGAGCTTGTAATCTACTGGAAAAGTTTCTTAGGGGCAGATAGTCAGACATGCCTTGAAAGTACGTAGTCCAGGTTGAACCGTACAGCCCAGTCGAGCATCAGCAGCTGACCACAGGAAATGTTTTAGCACGTTTCAGGTGACGTCACGAAATGTTTTATAAAATTGGCTAAATTTCAATCCCAGGTCCTAGATTTTGGATGCATTCTGTAAGTCAGCCCCTTTGAGGTACTCTGGTTCAAAAAATTGCTGCCCCATGGAGCAATTTCACCCCGTTAAACGTCACTGAAACGAGAGTTTTAGAGGTAGTCCGTAACTGGTCTCTTAGCAAAAGGTTTCAGCAAAAACAGCCCAGAGCGGACAATGAATTTGGTTTACGACCGTGGTGTTTGTTCATTTAACAACCACTGCAAAAAAAAAAGTGATAAAATTGGGCAAGTCACATGGGTGACCTACTTTACAGCCAATATTGATATTTTAATCTGGTTTCTGACAGGGTTCTGCAGAATATTTCCTCAACAGCGGAGACAAAATCAGATTCTTTTTCGAAAAAGGTGTTTTTGATGAAAAAGGTATGGTTTTCCCTGAAGCATCTTGACGCCCCTGTTTTATCCCATCTCGTTGCGGTGGTTTCTCTTAAATCCAGCCTTTTTTTCATTTGCAGGGGACTTTCTTGTTGCAAAGGAGAAATCGATCAACAAAATTGGTCACGGTCAGTGAAAGGCCACCTGGGAATTCCTTTCCCTAAGAAATAATCAATGCAAGTTGGGGAAAAAGGGAGGGACTGGGTGAAAGTGTAGAGTGTAGTCCTTGACTTACAACAGATTGTTTAGTTCTAAGTTACAAACGGCATTGAAAAAATGACTTTTGACTGTTTTTCACTCTTAAGACCATGGCAGCATCCCCAGAGTCATGTGATCAAAATTCAGACGCTGGCTCCTATTTAAGACGGCCGCAGTGTCCCTTTTGGGAAGCAAAGCCAATGGGGAACCAGGATTCTCTTTACGGCCGTGTTACTAACTTAACAACTGTGGCAAGAAAGGTCGCAAAATAGGGCAAACCTCACCTAATAATAAGATGATGATGATGATGATTATTTTTAGCCCTGCATGCCTACGATCCAGTCTTCAAGCAAATGACCCACGCAGCCAAGGTGCAGGTAAGTTGGATGCTGGCCAACCCTACAGAGCTGTCATAGGAAGAGCAAAATCTGGCCAACACCGCAAGCCTCTCCGTGGTTTGGTTATAAGACAGAAAATTGACTGGCATTAGCTCTGCCTTTGCTCATTCAATCCTTCAGAACAGCCCTGCAGAGTAGGCCAAGAGACCCGCATAGATCCCACGGGGCGCTGCATGCTGGGGTTGGTTTTAATAAAAAATGTTTTTATTCCAGTTGGCAGTGAAACGGAACAAAATGTGGGACATAAATCGTGATTTAGAAGTTTTAGTTTGCGTGCCACAAGCAAAATCAATCCCAGCCAGCCACATTGAGCTAAGAGCAAAGGGTAAATCCAGCTGTTGGGGCTTTTGCAAGGTGATGTTTTTACGGCCATGATGATTTAGTTAACAAACTCCAATGTTGGGAACCAATCTCTCAGTGAGAGGGGAAAAGTGCTTTTAACTCTGCTTTAATTTGTAAAACATTGGAGGAAGTATGTTCTCAGGCTGCAAGCGAAGAGAACAGAAAGTTAAAATTTATTTTTTAAAAATTTTGGGATATTCTGCAGGCTTTGGCAAGAAATTTGGGTCTGGAAAATCCCGTGGTGGTGCAAAGCATGTACATCTTCAAGGTAAGCAGCACTTTTAAATATATATATATATAGTTGGGGAATTCATAGAAGGTTATGGGTGGAAGGCCATCTAGTCCAACCCCTGCCTGCTGCAGGAACCCACAATTTAGAATCCAATAAAAGGCTTGGAATGGAACCCAGTGACCATATAGTCTAACTCCTTCCCCAAACCAGAAACCCATTATTACTACAATGGACGAATTTAAAATAATAATAATATTTTTTTCCCTCTTCTGGTTTAATATTCTTACCTCCCCCCCCCCTATTTTACAGCAACCGGGCATTGGTGGGGAAGGTGAGTTTCTTACTGTATGATCTTTCCTCTAACTTTTGATGTTGGACTGCAATTCCCATTGTCCCCTGCAGGAATGGGAGGCATCTGGTTGGCTTAGCCTTGGACGAAATGTCCGGCAATTAAAGGTCCACCCTCCTTTAAATCTCCCAAGGTGGCACTTTCATAAAAATCAGGATGTTTGTCACCCTGAAACAGGGTGGCTCAAGGACCCCAAAATTGCCCTTAAGCCTGGATTTGTGTAGGAAGAACAGAAATGTTTGTGATTTAGGCTTCTTCGAAGCCAGCTTACTGGAGTTTGCAAACCATGATCTCTGCCAGGGGTGCAAACAAGCCAATTAGGTGACTTCACCTGTCTTCTCTGCTCCTTTCAGTGACACCACACCAGGATGCGACTTTCTTGCACACCACCCCTTTGGGCAAAGTGATGGGCCTCTGGGTCGCTCTGGAAAACGCCACCCAGGAAAACGGCTGCTTGTGGTTCATTCCCGGCTCTCACACAAGTAAGACGTGAAGAAGGTCTTGGCGGTTTCTGGCTTCTTCTTTAGTTATTGTGATTTATTTATTTTTTGGGACGGAGAGAGGAATACAGGAGTCCTCAACTTACAGCCGTTTGTTTAGTGAGTGCTTGAAGTTACTGAAATGAGGGTTGTGTGTTTTTGCACTTACCACTGTTGCAGCATCGCTAAATGGTTAAGTGAGTTGAGCCCAATTTTATGACATTTTCCCCAACTTCCACACTGAGCCTCAAGTAGAAAGGACCAAGGAGGATAGGAGAACTCTGCTTGAATTTTTGACAGGATTTAACACAGAGGGCAGTCAAGTCTTGTTTTTTTTTTCCTTTTCTTGTTCAAGGGTTCAGGGCACAGAATCATGGATTTCAGTGCTGAGTATCGAAAATAGGGGGTGCATTCCTTTGCACTCCTGCTCTGAGTGGGTTAGACTGGATGGCCTCACGGTTCCCTTCCAACTCTAAACAGAAAGGGAGGGAGAAGAATGAAGAACCGCGGCTTTAGATTTTAAGCCCTGACTTCAGGACGAGGGGAGGGAAACTATTGGGCTAAACTGCTAAGAATTGCTGCGAGCCGCGTGGCATAAGCTGACTTTGTAATAATGCCGCTTGGGGGTTTGTGTGAAAGCCTTAATAAGCAGGCATATACATAGAATGAAGGCTATTGCTAAGCTTGTAAGCCACCCTGAGTCTTCGGAGAAGGGCGGGATATAAATGGAATAAAAATAAATAAATAAAATATCGATTCAAGAAATAAAATTAATAAAATCTAAGGGAGCCCCTAAAGCTCACCCTCCCGATCTGGTTTCCAGCTGGCATCACACGGCAGATGGTCCGAACTCCCCCCGGCACGGTTCCTTGCACTGATTTCATTGGCACAGAGCGAACGTACGACGACTGCCAATTTGTCCCTGTGCCAGCGGGCAAAGGTAGGAGGACACCCCTGAAATATCTCAGTGGGCCGAGCCACAAGCTGGGGAGGGGAATTGGTTCTCTCCCCCTGGAAGGGGAAACATAATTTGGGGCCCAGGACTGGGGCACATGGATATGAGGAGTACCTAAAATCCCATCATTTAGATCAGGGGCCTCCAAACTTGGCGACTTTTAAGACTTGGGGACATGTATGGCTGGCTGAGGAATTCTGGGAGTTGAAATCCACAAGTCTTCAAGTGGCCAAGTTTGGAGACCCCGGATTTAGGCCAGTTTTAAATCGGGGCCTTTCCCTCCGTTGAAGGGAAGAAGCCAAACCATTACAGGTGGTCCTCGAACTAAAAACTTTGAAGTTGCAACAGCAACTAAAAAAAGGGAATTGTGACCCGGTTTTTTTTCACATTATGACCATCGCAGCATCCCCAAGGATTTTGACTAGCCCAGAGATGGGCGGCATGATCCAACCCAATGTTTTGACATTTTTTCCAATAAACAAGCATGGTGGGTCTTAAGTGAACACTGCAGTCACTAAATGAACCCATTGTCCCCATGGAGATTTTTTTGCTGGAAACTGAAAGCAAATGCTGGAATCCGGAAAAAAGTCACAAATTGTGGCCACATGACGTTGGGATGCTGCAAACAGTCACAAAGGCAAGCACCCAAAATGCAGTCATGTCACTGCAGGGGACAGTTGTGGCAAACAACTTCGAAAATGGGTGTGGGTGGCAACCTTGAACGACCGTTAATCAGTTATTAAATCAAGGGCTACCTGTCAAACACTCAGATGGTACATATCTCACTCTTTTTAATGGGGAACCAGGGGACTTAGTCCTCATCCACGGCGAGGTGGTGCACAAAAGTGAAGCGAACTATTCCGAAGGGTCCCGCGAGGCTTACACCTTCCACCTGATGGAGGACAAGGATGCTGTTTGGAGCACCGAGAACTGGTAAGCGGAGGGAAGGGGGTGTGTCACTCTGCCACGGCTCCCCCGTGCCCCAGCTGGCTCTCCCGCACGGGGGCTCAGAAGCCAGCCAGCCACGCTTTGCACGGAAGGCGCTTGAGATGGGAACCGTCCCAGGGTTGAAAACCGCTCGCCTCCTGTAAGCCAACCAAACCTGATGTGGTTGTCCCTCAAGGAAGTCCAAATTGTCAGAACAAGCTAGTGTGCCGTGCCCAAAACGTGAACATTGTGGTTTGTGGGTCCGGGTGGGATGTAAACTCAAGTCATCCCCAAACCGTGATTGTAAGGTGCTCAGAGTTGCCTTGCGGCAAATAAATTTAATAAGCAAGCAAATAAAAAAAATCTGTAGTTTATTGAGGGTTTGTACAATGGGTGAATCTGGCAGATTTTTATTTTTTTATTTCTTTTAATTCCATTTATATCCCGCCCTTCTCCAAAGACTCAGGGCGGCCTACAAGCTTAGCAGCCCCCAGCTGATTTGGAATTCCAACTCCGAATTCCAGGCAGCACAGCTGGAATGGCTAGAATTTTCTAGTTCCCAACACAGCTGGAAGAAACCACTCTAGGAAAGCTGCACACAGAGCCTCTCTTAATATACAGGCAGCCCTCGACTTACAGCGATTCGTTTATTGATTGTTCGGACTTACAACAGCATTGAAAAGAGAGAGTTATGGCCATTTTTCACACTTATGACCATTGCAGCATCCCCAGGGTCACGTGATCAAAATCTGGGCGCTTGCCAACTGACTCACATTTATGACGGTTACAGCAGTCCGGGGTTACGTGATCCCCTTCTATGCCCTTCTGCCAAGCAAGGTCGATGGGGGAGCCACTGAACAACGGCGTCATTAACAACTGTGGCAAGAGGTGGTAAAATGGGGCAAAACTCGCTTAACAACTGTCTTGCTTAGCAATGGAAATTTTTGGTTCGACTGGGGTTAATTCACTTTTTTTTTGCTGATCCATTTCATGGTTTTTCTCACCCGTTTCAGGCTTCAACCAACCCCGGAGCTGCCTTTCCCATCGCTCTACACGTGCAACTAAACCCGCAGAATCTCTCCTTTGGGACCCCCACCCCTCTCGGCTCTGGATCTTTAAACTGGGGAATGTCACCTCTGAATCTGCCGAGTCTGCTCAGGAGAGCAGGGGCTTAAGAGATCAGTTTGGCGTGGAAATGAGACCAAGGAAAGTCGGGCTGTGGTTCTTGCCCAGCAATGAACTGTCCCAGGGACGTTGTGAAGGAAATGCAGGGAAGCAGCACTGCTCCTGGCTTCTGAAAGGAGAGGCAAGTTAGAAATGCAATAAAATGCGGACTGGAATTCCGATTATTTCAGTGCTGTGGATGACACTTTTGTTAAGAGTATCTGAGAGTTCCATCTCCTACAGGATCCTTGGGATAGATGGGGTTGTGTTGGGTTCCTTGCCTAAGGCAGGATTAGAACTCAGGGTCTGCCGGCTTCCAGGCCAGCCCTTTGACTGCTTGAGCAAACCCGTCATATAACTTGCTTAAAAAAAAAAAGAAAAAAAGAACAAAGCAACTCCTTGGAGGATTGCCAGCCAGTTAGAAAACCCTTCTAGCGTATTTTACTGCAGAAGCCGTCAAAAAAAAATAGATCACAAAGAACAGCCTCATTATATTTCAGCTTTACATAATGAACGTGCAAACACTTACAGGGACGAGCCGTGGTGCCGCTTTTTCCCACCCTGAGCCAAAGACACCAAGGAAACACAGTATGGGTGGATCTGATTACGCTCCAGAGGAGAAACTTTACACCCTTCAAGGGTACCTAAAGCATTAGCAGGATGTGGAGGTAGAGGGGCAGCAGTAAATTGTCCACCTGGGTGGTGTAGGCTTCTAAAAGCGACACCAGGCTAATGGAGACCAAGATCCAGGAGTAGCTGGCATTCAGGTCCACAGAACTGTCAAAAATCACAATCAGGGCAACCGCAATAATTTGGGCAAATATAGCCGACATGGTTCCTTCGAAGGTTTTCTTGGTTCCCGGCCACTTGACTTCCCCCATCGTGCTCCCAAAGATCGAGGCCGCCGAGTCCCCCACGCCCACAGCCAGAACCCCAGAGTAGGGCGCCAAGGCTCCCGCCCCGGTCAAGGCACCTTTGGGGGCACATGGCCTGGGCGCCAGCCACACTGGGAGGGACATCCCAAGCAGGAGGTAGATGTGAGTCAGGATCAGAGGGCCGCTGTCCCGCTCGTCCAAGAACAGCGAGAGCAACTGCCTGAGCGTCTGTCCGAAGGGCTTGATGGTGAAGTACCGGATGTATTCCAGCAGAATGAAGACGGCCAGGCAGATCACGGATGCCACGTACAGCAGCTGGCGGTCGTAGATCAGCCCTGGGACATAAGTGGCCACCACGATGAAGTGGAAGTACTTCCGGGTGACGGTGGAGGCTTGGTGTTTCTTGGAACCGGAGGACCGCTTGATGCTTTGGTAGAGGACGATCGCGCACGCCAGAGCAGCCAGGATGGTCCAGTAGGATAGCAGGTGGATTCTGATCTGGGTTTGGGAGAGCAGCTGGAAGAGCCACGTCAAGGGATTCCTGCGGATCAGACGGTAGAGCCACGGCATGACCACGCCGAGGCTCAGCACGGCTGTCATCATGTGGAAAAACATGGAGGAGGTCCAGGTGGTGGAATCCATGAAGAAAAAGAGCAGCGCGAAGGAGAGGCCCAGCAGGACCACCCCCACCACCCCCACCAGGAGGAAGAAGTCCACGGGACTCCCCCGGTTCTCGCTGACGTTCAGAGAGCGCTTGATGAGCTGGTTGAGGACGAAGCTGAGGCCGGCGAGGATCAGCAGGGCCTCCCCGGGGGTGAAGCACCGAGGCAGCAGGTACAGCAGGATCATGCTGAGGTACACAAAAATGAGCAGCACCTCCAGCACTTCGATCACTTCGGAGACGGTCAAGGAATGCTTCAGGGTGTAGACGATCAGCGTCCCGGCAACCCCAGAGAGCACACACGTATTGGTTGGCACGGGCTTGGTAATGCCCAAGGCGATCACCGACAAGAAGAGGGCGATCATCATGCCGGTGGAGGCCACGATAATGCCCAGGCGCTCAAAGTACACAATGCCAGCCGCTCGACACCTTTCCTTCATCACGATGCCCAGCAGAGGGATAACCATGCAGGAAGGGAGGAGGCCGCTGTTGGCTGTGGTCCGGAACTGGAATACAGCCCCACCCAGACGAAGGAGATGGTCCCACTTAAACTGGATGTAAAAGGCTTGGACGGCAAGGACGAGAGCGGACCAGGAGAAGCGGTCCCAGACCACACTGTGCACGCACAGCACGACGGCAAACACCACCAGTGATTCCACGAGAACCGGTTGTTTCCACATGGTGGCAGTCAGCCACTTACGTCTCGCCAGGGAAGGATCTCCGCAGCTGTGCAGGGCCTTCAAACGCAGGGACCCTCAAGGCTGACGATTCCTGTTTGGATCGTCCCTGGAAAAGCAAAGCCAAATCTTTTAAAGAAGCACATAGTGGCAATGATTCATCCCATACCACAAGTGGGCTGTCTTAACAGAGTTGGAAGGGGCCTTGCAGGTCTTCTTCTCCAGCCCCTGTTCAAGCAGGAGACCCTGTATTGTTCCGGACCAACGGCTGTCCAGCCTCTTCTTAAAAACCTCCAGTGGTGGAGGGTCCACAAGTTCTGGAGGCAAGTCATTTGACTGATTGTTCTCTCAGAAAATTAACTGGATGGTCATTAAACGGCCAGTCGTAAGTCAAGGATTCCCTGTAGGCAAAAAGCACCTGCGCAGCCAGGATTACGGGGCCAGCGGAGGCGATCTGTCTGCCCGCCCTTAGAAATGGGCTTTGCAGATTGCATCATTGTTATTGTTTGTCATGCTTCTTCGCCTCTGAGCTGTTTTGGGCACTATTTTTAGCAAGGCAGGCTCCTTGGTCTTAACAGCTAGAGCTGTTCTATGTGAAAAACGGTCATTGCTCACTTTTTTCAGTACCTTTTCCATGGTCGCTAAGTGAACTGGTGTAAGTCGAGGACTACCTGTGGGTAGGATGCCGGTGGGCAAAGCTTTCATCAATTGATCATTCACCCCCTCCCCCCCCCGAATGCTTCTTTCGGCATCCCCGCGCTACCAGCTCCCCCCGCCGCCCTTCCGCCTTCCCCCAGCTCCGCCTCGTCGCCTCTTAAGTCACTCATTCACCTACCCGGGCGCCGCCATCTTTGCGGTGGCGGTGGGCGCGCGCTGCTGACGTCAGACGGGCGCCTAACGGTCGAGCGGGCGGGGCCCAGTGCGCAAGCGCCGCCTCTCATTCCGCCGGCGGCCCCGCCCCCTTCCTCCTCGTGGGCTCGGCGGGCGAGCGAGCGAAGTAGGCGGGGGGGCGGTCACGTGGGAGAGAGGCAAGATGGCGGCCGGCGGGCTGTCTGCGAGGTAGGGGCCGGCGGGGCGCGCTCGGCGGTCGGCGGGGCCGCGGAGGGGAGGGGGCGGCCGAGGGGGGGACCGAGGCCGGCCGGAGCCCCGAGTCTCGCCCGCTCCGCCCGCCCTGGAGCTTTGGGTGAGGGGGAGAGGGGGGAACCCAAGCGAAGCCCCCTCCGGCTCCGGCCTTCGTTCGAGGCAGCGTGCTTTATTTATCGTAATTTATTTGAATGATAAGCCGCCCAGGCCCAGTGGACTCCGAATTACACCTTCCTCCACCCCCTTTTCCCTTCCAACAACAACCTTGTGAGGTGGGCCAGGCTCAGAGGGAAGGCAGGACTCGAACTTAGATCTTTGGGTTTCCAGTCCGTCTCCTAATGGAATAACCCCGTCCCCTGGAAGGAAAGGAATAATTCCCATTTGAGTAGGAAGAGGCGGGAATATTAAATATATTTGCCATCTTGAGCTGCCCAAATAGATCTCCGTGTGGGTCTCCCATCTTGTTCACCGAATTTTTGACTTGCATTAAATGCACCTGGTATCTGTTTATAATTCGCAATAAATTGAGCGTGGCATGATTTGAACACTAGTTATGACCTACTTGTATGCTCAAAGAGGCAGGATGACATCATAATTGTTCTGGCTGTGTATTCTGTACACATTTGTGCTATTTGACTTCAGGGCTGGCTGTAAGCCAAGGGCTTGTATACCTGTCCAGTATCAGCTGTGCTTCAATGGTTAGATGGCCTAGAAGATATTGCACATAGATCTTTTTAACATTTATATTTCACTGTGTTTTATTAATCTAGATGAAATGTTAATATATATTGCTAGTCCATGTATGATATGCCATACTCTAAATAAATCATGTACGGTTCCCCTTGATGCTTCTCAAAGTTGACTCAGTGAAGTGTTCATCCCAGGACATGAGAAACTGTCCACTGGTTGTGTTGGATTGATTCTGTGAGGTGGGCTGGGCTGAGAGACAAGCACTGGCTCCGAGTCCCCCAGCCTGGCTTTCCTGTCCAAGGCAGAATTTGAACTTGAGTCTGGTTCTGGAATCAGCAGAATTGCTGACCCCATACCATTCCAGACAAGTGGCTGTCCAGTTTGGTAGGATTGCATAGAGAAAATAGTTCCGTGTGCTTTTAAAATACGTTTTAAGGAAGGCATGTCTTATTTTAAGGAGCAGCAGAGAACTGTGGACCATTCTTTTGGGAAGATCAGCTTTGAGAGAACCGGTAAGCAATGTTGGTTTAGGCTGTTTCTTTTGAAACCACTGTAGTTTGGTGTTAATAAATAGAGGGAGGCTTCTTTAAAAGAATCTCTGCTTGTGGACTTCAGCTTCCAAAATTCCCCAAGTCTTAAAGCTGGAAAGATTGTACAACGCTGCTCGTTCCATCTATCTTGCTTTGTGAAACTAAGTAAACAGTTTTTAAGTTTGCAATTTAGAGGAACCTCTGTATTCACCATCCTTTTGTCCTAATTTAGGCACAGATCGCAGAAGAGTTGAATAAACACTGGCAGAGATTGCTTGAAGGACTTCGTTACTACAAACCACCCAGGTACGGTAACCGGATGCTGGATATCCAGCACAGTACTCAAGTTAGGAAAAGCTTGGAGAAACAGTGGGTTTTTCTGATCATCAACGTGCTTCCTCCTTTTAGAAATTCATTTAGACTGAAATTTTAGCATTTGTATTACCGTCCCCTCGTCTTATTTAGATGAACCCTTAAGGCTTAGGAACTGGTTCTTAGGCTTGGTTAAAGAGATAAGCAGGCCCTCAGACTTGGTTTTCTCTGGATGTTCCTTCTGAATTTTGTCATCTGTGTTAAATCTGGATCCAACTTGCTGGAAAGGTAAGAATATTGGAGAATTACGGCTTTTGTCCTTGGCTCACTGAGTGGTAACTATGTCTGGTTGTAACTGAAAATTGGATTTGAATTGCAGAGTTTTACTTAAATCAATTATCCAATCCAAACAAATTAAACTGAATAACTGTTTCTTTATGTGTAGTTCCAGTTCAGCAGAAATAGTGAAAGCTGACAAAAACGTGCCTGCTTCATTGAAGGAACTGGGACTCCGAGTCAGCAAGTTTTTGGTAAATTCTTTCAAGTCGCTTTGCTTCTTTGCCTCTGCCTGTTTCAGGACGGGGGTGGGAGAAAATACCAGAACTGGAGAGAAATTGGTTTTCCCCAGTTTTAACTGTTTGAGTGAGGTTTGTTTCTGGGACTTTTGAAGTTTAGCCGAGATGCTTTGCAGATTTTGGAAGCAGCACTGAAAATTAGGCATTCTTCTGTTCTTCGTTGGCCTTTCCCTCTCTCCCAAAATCATGTAATGTAGCCAAAGGTTTGTCTGCCATTGCAGGGCTTGGATGAAGAGCAAAGCGTGCAGCTCTTACAGTGTTACCTTCAGGAGGACTACAGAGGGACCAGAGACTCGCTAAAGGTGGGGAATGACACACCGACTCTTATCTCTCCTCCAGAATTTCTTTTGACAAGGGTGCCTCTTGAAGGCTGGGACTTCATGCAGTGAGTTCTCACTGTGATGGCTGTAAGGTTGCATTTCCTCTTGGGGCTGAGGCCGGCCTTGGAGGTACCAGCCATAAATGCTAATATTCATGGGAATTTTAGTCCCATCTTAGGCACGAAACCTAGTTGGGTGACTTTGGGCCAATCACCAGGAGACTTATGAAAGAAAGCAACTGGGTGATTTGGGGCCAGTCCCTCCGTCTCAGTCCAACTCTCGTCACGGGCCGGGGGGGGGCAGGGAAGGAGGAGGAAGCGATATTAGCTATTAGCTCTTTGACCTATTTATAAAAACAACAGATGGGATAAAAACAAACACAAAGGCATGCATGCTGTGCATTCCTTGACGATTGTAGCTGGATGGAAACGTACCTTTCTCGTTTGCACGTGTCTCTGGCCAGGCCTTGACTGTTTGTGACTGATTCCTTGCCTTCCTTTTTGTTTCTAGACTGTGCTGCAAGATGAGAGGCAGAGCCAGACCCTGCTACTAAAGGTGAGCTTCCCCTACACCCTGCAGGGATGACCATTTTCATGATTGATTGTAGCATCCCCATGGTTGCGTGATCACAATTCAAGCGCCTGGCCAGTGGCTCGTATTTATGACGGTTAAGGTTGTCCCGGGGTCTCCCGATCCCCATCTGTAACCTTCCCAGCCAGCTTCCAAAAGCCAGATTCGCTTAACGGTGGCAAAAACGGTGGCAAAAAGGTCACAAAATGAGGCAGAACTCACAACAACTAGCTTGCTTAACAACTGGGGAATTCAGGGAACAGACCGCGGGGAAGTAAATACGAAGGTGCAAAGACTGCCGCTGTGATAAAGAGAACAAAATATCTTTACAGATTGCTGATTACTACTACGAGGAAAGGTTTTGTATTCTTCGATGTGTACTTCACATCCTCACTTTCTTCCAGGATGAGAGGCACCCTTACATGGTACGTATTGATTCTTCTACAAGCACCGAATGCAGTCGAAGTACAGGTAGCCTCATTTAGTGACTTGGCAGTTTTGACAGTGGTAAAAAAGCAAATCCACAACCCGTCATCCCATTTGCGGGTTGGCAAAGCTAAGGAAAGCTGAGGTTGGATCATAATCACAGTCACAGTTTCACTGAGCGACTCCTTTGCTTAACAAATGAGTTGCTGGGCCTAGCTGTGGTCACTAAATGAAGGGCTCCCAGTGGAAGGCTATAATCTGAGTCCCCAGAGCGTTGGCATTCCCAAAAGCCCTTCGTGATCTTTGAAAAGGATGAAATTGTAAACTGTTAAGGAAACAGAAAATGCATGTTTATTTATTCATTTTATTTCATGTTTATCTTGGGTCAACTCAAGGAAACACGCGTACCTAATGTGCCTGCCCTGTTATCCAGAATAACAACCCTGTGAGGTGGGCTGGGCTGAGAAAGAGAGAGAGTCACCAAAGCAGCTTTCATGCCTGAAGGAAGACTAGAACTCGCGAGGTTCTAGCCGAGCACCTCAGATAGTGGACCAAACTGGCGCTCGTTAATTATGAAACGCGTAGCTGATAATCGTATTCAATCTCTATTTAATTGCATGTGAAATTATCTTTGAATCCTTCTGATTTTCTAGTGTAAATAAATCACTGTTAAAAAAAATGGCACACAAGTACAAAACGAATGAAACGGTCTCTTAATTTTTATTTTTTTTAACCTTGCTTTTGCTACGAAGGTCCCGTATTCACAGTGTATGGAAAAATTGGATAAGGAACTGGTTCCTAATTATCGGAAGCAGTTTGAAGAGCTGTATAAAGCAGAAGTGCCTACATGGGAGACACATGGAAGTCTAATGGTATGTTTTTTTTCCCACTGATAACTTTCATAAACCCAACCTCGAACTGAGGAGAAATTTCCTGACAGAACAGTTAACCAGTGGAACAGCTTGCCTCCAGAAGTTGTGGGTGCTCCATCACTTTCAAGAAGAGGCCGGACTGGAAGACCTCCAAGGTCCCTTCCGGCTCTTATTCTGTAGTTCAGCTGGTCCCAGAAGGAAACATCCTTGTGAGAAAGAGAAGTCTTTTCTCCCCTGTTGTCAGTGTGCGTCTTTAACCACCTGGCACACCTGCTTTTTGCACACAGACGGAGCGGCACGTCTCTCGCTGGTTTGTACAGTGCCTCCGCGAACAGTCCATGTTGCTGGAAATCATCTTCCTTTACTATGCCTACTTTGAGATGACCCCGGAGGAGCTGCTGACGTTTGCCAAGCTGTTCAAGGAACAGGGGTTCGGCTCTCGGCAGACCAACAGGCACCTGGTTGATGAAAGCATGGATCCCCTGGTGGATCGGATTGGGTGAGTGAGTGCCACACGCCGGGCCTCGTAAACGGTGACGTGCCACAGATGACGCTAGGTAAATTTATGTCAGTCTGTGCATGGAAGGAGAAGAGCTGCCAGTAGATCTCTCTCAACCATCGCAGTTGGGACCAGCGTGTACGTTTTTTCTTTTGCCTCACTTTTTTTTTCCTTTTTGGATTTTGTATTTTAGCTTTGGAAATGAAAATGATCAAGGAAACAAAATGAGCCAAGGAAGGGTTTGTTTGAGAGGTGGCTCTTTCCCTGCGGTTCTGATTTCTTCTTCCTCCATAAATATTCCTTCTAGGTATTTCAGTTCTCTAATTCTAGTGGAAGGCATGGAAATTGATTCTTTACACGAACGATTGTTGGACGACAGGAAGGAGGAGCATAAATTTGCCGGTAACGAACAAATCCGCCAGGTAAATCCCTAGCAAATCTGTGATCGCTCAGTGTTCATATTTTTACCTCACCACGCAAAATCTTTCAAGAAAACATTAGTTCACCCATTTCTTCCCCACAGGAAATGGACCGCCTGCTGCTGACCCTCGGGGACATTCCCCATCACGCCCCCGTCCTCCTGGCCTGGGCCTTGCTCCGCCACACGCTGAGCCCCGATGGGTCAAGCGGGGTGATCCGGCGGATGGGAAGCGCTGCGATCCAAATGAATGTCTTTCAGTACTTGACAAAGCTGCTCCGGGCCATAAGCTGTGAAGGAAATGTGAGTCTCCAGCCCAGAAGAAATCTATAATATTTCATAGCTTAAAGAGCTGAGAGACCCCCAGGCCCCTCCTTTTTTTTTTTACCTTGAAATTCTGTCCAGATCTCACCACACAATTCCATCTTCTCTCATCCAAGGGAAAGAAGTAGATTAAATGTGGTTTCCCAGTGAAGAAGAATAGTAATGCTTGTAAGCAACCACCCCTGGGGCTGGCAACTCGGTTGTTAAACCAAGCAGTCACTGGGTGAAACTGCAGCTGCTGATGACCTTAGTTCTGGGGTTGGTTTCATAAAGTTACTTTTTCACCACTGTTGTAACTGTGAACAGTTGCTAAATGAGGTGGTCGCTAAGCAAGGACTAACCTGCCTTAACAACTATGGCAAGGAAGGTCGTAAAATGGGGACTGTATTTCCGTTGCTTTGGCTGTGAGACGCTCTTTATTTGCAGTGTATTTCCAGCACGGCCTGCATGTGCATCTACGGCCTGCTCTCCTTCGTGCTGACTTCCCTGGAGCTGCAGACGCTCGGCAATCAGCAGGTACAACCCGAGGGCTTAGGGTGGAGAGGGTGGCCCTGCCTAAATTGGGGGGGTGGGGGGTCCAACCTTGGCAACTTTACCAGCCAGCCAGTTTTGCCCATGCCTTTTTCACAGAGAACTGCAGTTATATGGAGAGTGCAAAGTATTCTTTAGCCTGGAGGAACCTCTAACTGTAGTTTCTTAGGAAATGGGTTTAAATCTTTTTAGGACATTGACATCAAGGGCACCAAATATAATGTGAGTTCCTCCGTCCCTCCCTCTTTCTCTCCCCATTTATTTTCTCAAGGACATAATTGACACGGCCTGTGAAGTTTTGGCAGCTTCAAGCATTCCTCCCTTGTTCTGGAAAACGGTGAGCTTGCTCTGGAAGGGACAGTTCATTTGTGTTTTCTTTCGAGTCTCTTTTTTCTGAAAAGTTGGCATTGGCAAAGCTATGATTTAAAACATGCCTTCAAGATAAAATGGTTGAGAAAGGCTACTTTTTATCGGGAAATTTGGGGGGAAATGGGGATAAAAAATAGCCCTCCGTAGTAAACACTGTCTCTTTCTCTGTTTTGTCCTTTTTTTTAAAAAAAAAAGAAAAGGAATACAAAAAGAAAATATACGTAGGTACATACAGTTTTGGTTTTCTCTCTGTATGCTCGCTTAAGGAAAAGTCGTAAGTTAAGGACAACCAGCAGATAAAATGAGATCCTTACCTTTTTTTAAAAGGCCAGCATTTGAAAGTAGAGTAGTAGATCCATTTCACAGCAAAGCTGGTGCAAGAACATGTTGCAAAACAATGTCTGTTTTTTACAACAACTGTTTTCTGCATCTCACCCCAGGAACCCACAGCAGGTCTGGGCATTATTTTGGACAGCGTCTGTGGCATGTTTCCACACCTGCTCTCTCCTCTTCTTCAGTTACTTACCGCGCTTGTTTCAGACAAATCGACGGCAAAAAAGGTACCTATGAAAGTTGGAGAGAAATCAGTAGCTGTAGCTATCGGGGTCCTTTAAGGAGACCCTTTTAAGTCTCTCAGAAATCGCACAGTGGTTAGAGTGCAGCATTGTTAAGCTCTGCCCGTAGCCTGCAGTTCTATCCCCCCTGCAAGCCCCCTTTTTCATGGCCCGTCTTTTGATTCCTTTCAACTTGCCTCTCTTCCCTCTCTCTCTCCCCTCTCTGAAGGTTTACACCTTTTTGGACAAGATGTCATTCTACATCGAGCTTTATAAGCACAAACCAGCAGACGTCATCTCTCATGAAGACGGGACCCTCTGGAGGAGGCAGACCCCCAAATTGCTGTACCCCCTTGGTAAGAGATGGACCGGCGCCCTCTGCCCCTCCTTCAGACCTTGGACCCCGCGGTTCAATCTTCTCTATCATCATTAAAATCCGCCTTCTGCTGCCTGGCCAAATGGACGCATCCGAAACTAGCCAGCTGGTCCTCTTCTTAACCTACTGACAGATTGCCCAGTCTTGTTTTGTTGAGATGTCCTACTTGCCCCAAAACACTGCTTTTTAAAAAAAAATTCTGCTTCCTCCCCCCCACCCTTTCAGGGGCAGGTCAGACCAACCTTAGGATCCCTCAAGGGACGATCGGGCAGGTGATGCTGGATGACCGGGCCTATTTGGTACGCTGGGAATATTCTTACAGCAGTTGGACCCTCTTCACCTGCGAAATTGAGATGCTGTTGCATGTGGTGTCCACGGCTGGTGAGTTTCCAGAACTTGGAGGAGCTGTTGGGAGACAGCCTTGGGGACTGGCCTTGGGGACTTGGGAGCTGAAGGGTGTTTGGTTGGAAGATAAAAGCATAAACTTTCATTTTTACCCTTTCGTTTCCTGTACTCTGCAAATAATTCTGTTTATAAGATAACTGCATAGCACATTGGTTTAATGGAAGTACTGTACTTCAAAATGCTTCCGTTAGACACACACCGTCGGTATGTAATACGTAGTACGTGGGTCCTTGTTTTGTTATTTTCTTTCCTTCCTTATTTGGGTGTTGCAGTTTTGCTTTCAAAGGACCTGGGTTTACGGCAGAAAAGAGCCATGTCAAACTGGAACTCTCTTTTCCAGACGTCATCCAGCATTGCCAGAGAGTTAAGCCCATCATCGATCTGGTTCACAAAGTCATCAGCACCGATGTGTCGATTGCAGACTGCCTTCTGCCCATCACCTCCCGCATCTACATGCTGCTGCAAAGGTAAGATCTTGGGTGCCCTTTGGAATTTTTGCCTTCTTTAGATTTAACCTTCACCTGTTTTGCTCTGAGATCACCACATTTTGTCCCCCCGCCAGGTTAACCACCGTGATTTCTCCCCCGGTGGAGATTATAGCCTCCTGTGTCAAATGCTTAACAGTCCTGGCTTCCCGGATGCCTGCCAAGGTAAGAGACTGTCGGCCCTTTTTGTTCTGTCAGTGTCACTTGGCTGATGCCAAGATACTGGAGGGACCGTCTCACCCCACCGGGATTGGCTTGTCCCACCCGTGTCGTCAGAGGAGGTACAAGGAGGGTCCCATCAGCCCGATTATTCCGGCTGGCGGGGCCCAGGAGGAGGGCCTTCTCTGCTGTGGCCCCTGCCCTCTGGAACATTCTTCCTCCCTGATGTGAGGTTGGCCCCGACCCTCCTGTCCTTTCGTAAGGGCCTAAAGGCCTGGTTCTGCCCCTTGGCCTGGGACCCCAGTGGGGGTGGTTGATCGAGTAACAGCAGATCCCAGCTCCTCCCCACTCTGCCCCCACCCTCCCCACGTGCCTTTGGGTTTACTGCTTTTTTATGTTTTAACTGTATTTAACAGTAAGCTGCCCCAGAGTTATCCTGTGGTAAGATGGGCGGCGAATAAATTTTATAAATAATAAATCATAAAGGAACATTCCTAACTTTTCTTCCTAGGTCTGGACTGATCTTCATCATACAGGCTTTTTACCTTTTGTGGCAAATCCGGTTTCTAATATGAGTCACATGATCAGGTAATTTGCCATATGATCGTTCTCGACTTACAACTATTTGTTTCAGTGGCCATTTGAAGTTACAGTGGCATGGAAAAAGGGACACGGCCGGTTTTCTCACTTAGTGACCATCGCAGCATCCCTCTATTGCTCTCTATTTATATCCAAGTGACTTGGCAGTGATGGTGTGGCTGTTCCTGGTGGTCCCTTGATTAGGCTGCTGGCTTGTTTGTTTGAGTTGGTAGTTCCTTGACTGGGGTATTGTAAACAATAGGGCCAGCCACAGAGCTCGACAAACACACACACACACACACACCCTTCTAGCACTGACACTAGAGCATTTCACAGTCTGCTAACTCTTGGGGTCTCTCTCCCTCTCTCTCCCCAGTGCAGAGGGAATGAATGCTGGAGGCTACGGGAATCTGCTGATGGGCATTGAGCAGCCTCAAGGCGAATACAGCGTCACAATCTCCTTCCTGAATTTAGTCATGACTTTGGTCCGGGTAGGTGCTGAGAGAGAGAAAGCCTCTGATCCCTTTTGGTACCCTGCGGTCAGAATAACTTAAGTTTCTGCTGCTTAACTTTCGTCTGGGCGATCGAGTGATGGAGTATCCCGTTTAACTCCCCGGTCTGTTTTTGTTCAGGGGCAGCTGGGCAGCACCCAGAGCCAGGGCCTGGTGCCGTGCATCGTCTTTGTCCTGAAGGAGATGCTGCCAAATTACCACAAGTGGCGCTACAGCTCCCATGGAGTGAGAGAAAAAATAGGTAAGCAGGACTTCCCCAAAGGGACAGAAACTTAGCCTGTAGCTTTTTGGACTCTTTCTTGGCATTAGTAGGTTTCCTGTGAGGGTCTGAAGGGCAGAAAATTCTGCAAAGTTTTCCAGGTCATCAAGGACAGTATAGCTGGCTGGGGAATTCTGGGAGTTGAAGTCCACCCCTC
Organism: Vipera ursinii; assembly: GCF_947247035.1. Taxonomy (NCBI): domain Eukaryota; kingdom Metazoa; phylum Chordata; class Lepidosauria; order Squamata; family Viperidae; genus Vipera; species Vipera ursinii. The sequence continues at coordinate 8,685,362 of NC_139529.1, read as the reverse complement.
TTAAAGTGGCTAAGGTTGAGAAACAGTCCTGGGAGGACAGCTGAGCTGACTCGCCAGGTACGTTCCCTCCGTTAAGGAATTCCCATGCTTTGCGGATTGAGTTTGGAATTTTGCCTCTTACAAAATTGCTCCTGGAAAACTGGCTGTCTGTAACTGAGCCGTGGTTCTCTAGCTCTTCTTTAAAAAGTGAGCTGGGAGCAAAATCTCACAATTCCGTTCCGATTCCCTTCTGAAAAACGCTCCACTTTCTTCCTTTTTTCAGGATATCTTATCCTCCAGCTGATCCATGCGATTTTGAATCTGTGCCCTGAAATGGATCCTCGTAGCAGGTAAGGTCGGCTTTTTCCGCCACACTATATCGTAGATACGTTAATTTTGAGGCCTTTTCATCCTTAATCCACTGTGCCTACAGCTTTATTCCTCCTTCCTGCTGCCTGCCAGGTAAATTCACACTCCATTCTTACCTTGATGCTAAGCTTCTAGTCCTCCTGGAGGACTAGAATAAAGCAGGCATCTTTGAATTCAAGAGGTGAGGTTGAAGCTCATCCAGACGTTTCTCCCATGGGAAGTTGAGGTTTCTCTTTTTGCTTTTCAGCAATGCCCCCAGTCTTCAGTCCCTTTGCATCTTCAGCCTGGCCAATACAGAAGCGGGCCAGGCGGTCATCAGCATCATGGGCATTGGGGTGGACACCATTGATATGGTGATGGCCAGCCAGTCCTGCAGGTGAGTGCCTACATTTTCTTAGTTTGAGCACTCTTGGCATTCTGAAGGGGCCTGCATTCTTAAATTCTTGGTGTTGGATCTATTTTCTAAAGCACCCGAGGGCAGGATAAGAAGTGAAACAGATGGGATCTTACCACAGAGAGATCCAGTCTAGAATTCAGGGGAATTCTATTAATTCTACAATTAATCAGTGGAACGGCCTGCCTCCAGAAGTTGTGGGTGCTCCTTCACTGGAAGTTTTTAAGAAGAGACTGGGCAGCGATTTTGTCTGAAATGGTATAGGGTCTCCTGCCTTGTGTAGGGGGTTGGACTAGAAGACCTCCAAGGTCCCTTCCAACCCTATTAATTCTGACCTGGCTCTGCCAACTGGTCTGGGGATCGAAGTGTACCGTGCAGTCTTACGGGAAGGTGCTTCCTCTGCCTTTTTTGCAACTCCACAAAAAAGTTGTAAAATCTTTACATAAAATGGGCAGGCTCCATGACAGTTGTAATGCAGTGATGTCTTTGGGATGTTTTACGACCATTACAACTTAATGAGCGTCATGAGCAGACTTAGGGGTTTTAACGCGGTTCTTCCTGCTGCCAACCCAGCGATGGGGAGTCTCAGGGCCAGCTGCTCGTCCAGACGGTGAAACTGGCCTTCTCCGTCACCAACAACGTCATCCGGCTGAAGCCGCCCTCCAGCGTTGTGTCCCCTCTGGAGCACGCCCTGACTCAGCACGGTAGGTCCTTCCCTCCTGCATGAACCGTTTGCACTTAACACGCAGAATCTGCATTCGTTTTCAGCCGGCCGAGCAAAGGCTTTTGGATCCTGCTTCTCCTGTGCAGAAAATCAATTGTGTGACTTTACTCTCTGTGCTTCTCTGCCCTCCCAAACCAGGAGCCCACCGGAACAATCTGGTTGCTGTCTTGGCCAAATACATCTACCATAAACACGACCCGGCCTTGCCACGGCTGGCCATCCAGCTGCTGAAGCGGCTGGCGACGGTAAGAAGCGTCCTCGTTTTCCTTCCGACACCCTTCGTGGCTTCCCTTGATCCAAGTTGGGGAGCGGGGCTTCCAGTGGCTCCTGGGTCTTCCCTTGCCCAGTTACGTTTGATCGGTGGTGGTGTGTCAGACTTAAATGGGAACCTCTGATTGTACAATTGGTTGTAGGAAAAGAGCGGGCAGCTCTGCTGGCTGGGGAATTTGGGGAGTCAAAGTCCATACATCGTAAATTTGCTAAGGTTGACGAACACGGCATTAGAAAAAATCTGCAGGGCAGTGTGCCCTTTCTGTGTTGGGGGGGGCATACTGTACATGGCCTCTCTACCCTTCCTTCCTCATCTCTCCTCCTTCCCCCCCATTCCCTGCTTAGGTGGCTCCCATGTCGGTGTACGCCTGCCTTGGCAGCGATGCCTCTGCCATCCGCGACGCCTTCCTGACCCGCCTGCAGAGCAGAATCGAGGACATGCGCATCAAAGTCATGATCCTCGACTTCCTCACGGTGGCCGTGGAAACCCAGCCCGGCCTGATCGAATTGTTTCTTAACCTGGAGGTGAAGGACGGGAGCGATGGCTGCAAGGTAAGGGACCGTGCTGGATTGGAGGTGGTTTTTAATGCCGGCTTCATTTCAGCTTTTGTGGCCCACTTCAGGAGCTGGGTCTGTTCCCTTTCCTTTCCAGGAGTTCAGCTTAGGGGAGTGGAGCTGCCTCCACGTGGTCCTGGAGCTGATGGACTCCCAGCGGCAGGAGCGCTACTGGTGCCCCCCCCTGCTGCAGCGGGCCACCATCGCCTTCCTCCACGCCCTGTGGCAGGACCGCCGAGACAGCGCCATGCTGGTCCTCCGGAACAAGTGAGTGGACCGCGCTCTCTCCCTCCTCCTCCTCCTCCAACTGCCAGCTTTGTTAGTAGATCAAAATACAAAACTCAGAAGTCCAAAGAAAAATGAAAAAGAGGAGAATGTGGAACAGGGGGAAAAAACACTGCAGTTTTTTTGTGTTTCTAGGCCAAAGTTTTGGGGAAACTTAACCAACCCGTTGTTTGGAACTCTTCCTCCACCGTCCGAAACATCTGAGGTAAGGAAACCTCTGGGAAAATAAAACTCACTTTTTGTGTGTGCTGCAAGAAAACCTTCTAGAGACATCCAGTCTGGAATTGGGTGGGGCCACAGACGCAGGTTTTTATGGCTGAAAAAGATACCCCTGGCTAGATAAAGCAGCATTCTGCAGAAGAATCTCTAACGTACAGATAGTCCTTGACTTACAACAGTTCATTTATTGGCCACTCAAAGTTACAACAGCCCCGAAAAAGGGGGTTTGGGTCCTTTCAGAGTGGGACAGAGTTAGCCCCCCATGGTCACTCTGAACCTGTGGCTTCCTTTGCCTCTGGGTCAGGAATGTCCTTGATGTAAAGCAGGAAAAAGGTTGCAAAGCATTCCTGAGTGGCTGGAAGTTTCAGCGCTCTGTTTAATGTATGACTGCCAGAAATTGCAAGTAGAAAAGCGACACAATCAGCATTTTCCTTTCTATGTTTGCAGCTCAGTGTCTTGGAAACCTGTGCCCTGATAATTAAAATAATTTGCCTGGAGATTTATTCTGTGGTCAAGTAAGTGATGTTAAGAGATTTTTGGTGAAGAAGAAATTCAGCCTAGGAAGGGGGTTCCCTGGTCCTTTCAGGTGTTAGAATGGAGAATTGAGAACAAGCTTCCATCTTGTTCCTCTCAGAATAACCGAGCTGGAAGGGACCTTGGAGGTCATCTAGTCCAACCCCCTGCTCAGGCAGGAAACCCTACCCCATGTCAGACAAAACGTCTTAAAAACCTCCAGTGATGGCGCACCCACCACGTCTGCAATGCTCCACTCAACCTTTTTTCAGCCCTCTTTTGAGCCACCCAAGCAAGGACCTTCGTCACGTTTGCTAGCCAAGTTCCCTTTCAGCTTTCTTGTGCAGATTGGCACCTAGACTCTTGCTCCCCTTCTGGCTGACGCAGTCGGAATGCTCCCGCTTGTAATGTGAGTCCTTTTTCAAGGGGGAAATCCTCTAACTCTGCCTTGGTGGACCACAGGGGGTCGCTGGACCAGTCCCTGAAGGACACGCTCAAGAGGTTTTCGGCGGAAAAGCGCTTCGCTTACTGGTCGGGCTACGTGAAGTCCCTGGCCTTCCACGTGGCCGAGACGGAGGGAAGCGGCTGCACCTCCCTGACCGAGTACCAGCTGCTGATCTCAGCCTGGCGAATGCTGCTCGTGGTCTCCACCAGCCACGTAAGTGATTCGCTTAGCAGCTGTGGCGAGCCAGGCTTTTCAAGGCCCAGGATCCTAATATTACTTCTGATCAGAGGCTCCGATTATCAGACACCCGCAGGCTTCCAGATATCGATATCTACGAATTAATGTTGGGGTTATATACCAGAGAGAGGGGTCGCCGCTTTACCCGTGTTAAATCCCAAACTGGTCTTTCTCAGGCTGACATCGTGAACTTGACCAGCTCGGAGATCCAGCAGCTGTTTCTGGACGTCTTGAGTGGGACCAAGGCTTTGGTAAGGATTTGCATTTTAAAAACCTGCTGGGTTTTGAATGTGGCTTTGGGCTTCTGCAGTTGCCTAAATGCAAAAGATCTGGGGGGTGATCTTGGAGGGCTTACCTCTCTTGGGCACATCAGTTCTGAGGCTCCAGCTCAGCAGTCAGCAGAACTATGAATGCAGGTGGTTAAGTGACCGTTCAGAGTTACAAAGGCGCTGAAAAAAGCGATTGATGAGCATTTTTCACAGTTGCAACACCTCCAGCATTCCCCGTGGTCACGTGACCAAAATTCAGACGCTCGGCCAGTGATTCTTTTTAAATTTAGTGCACTGTTATTGGGTGATTTAAAGTCTCGACTGTTTCAGTTGGAGCTCCTGGACCTGGGTGGCCAACAGATTTAAAATAATAGCAATAGTTTCATAGCGAAAGGCATTCCTTGAAAACAAAATCTCTCCGTAGCTGCTGGTTCCCACTTCCGTGTGCTGCCTGCAGCTGGGATCCATGCTGTGCACCCTCCTGTTAATTCTGCTGCGACAGTGGAGGAGGTAGGTCCTTTGGGGGGGGAAAGCAACACCCCCCCCCCCGAGTTTTGCATGCAGGATATCTCAGATTCGGTCCAGAGACTTTGCAGCAGGACTGAGAATACCTGAAGTCCCCGGACGCCTTGCCAGTTAGGAACAGGGAAGCCCCACCGGTTGTTGCTCTGCCGCGGTTCTGCGGGTGAGGAAGTTTGGGAAATTCAGGCCTTGAATTAATTTACTTACTTAATCGGCCAGTCAGTCTCTCTCAGTCCACCTCGCCTCACAGGGTTCTTTTTGTGGGGGAAACGGGAGAAGGAAAGTGTGTTGGGTACGTTTGCCAGCATGAATTAATTGATAAAAATAGTTAAGGCAGGTTACATACAAATAGAAGAACGCAATCAGCTCCATCTCCATTTGTGGTCTCCAGGTGCACCGGCCCTAATCGATGGGACCGTAACATCCCCCTGCCTTCCTGTCCTGCCGGGCCAGGTGCCTGTGACGCTTAAAAAGCCCCCCTGTGGGTGTTATTTGGGAGCCCTTCTGAGGGGCCCAGAGCTCTTGCCCACCCCAAAACCTGCTCCCCGGAGTGATCCCCCCAGTCGGAAGCTGCCACCGAAGCCGTCAGAACTCCTTTGTAGTTCTAACCCTTTCTGCTTTTTCTCCCTGATTTCAGCAAGTTGGGCTCGGCGGACGAAATCGTAAACTCCTTGACGCAGATCCTGGACGGGGTGCTTCAGGCTGACCAGCAGATGATGGAGAAGACCAAAGCCAAGGTCTTCTCTTCCCTCGTCACCGTCCTGCAGATGAAGGAAACTAAAGGTCAGCTGGGGACAGTTGAGGCCTCGCCCGAGTTCTGGGTTTGAGCCGTAGTTGAAAAATTGGAGGGAGGGGAACATGTAGGGCTGCCTGCTTTGGAGGCCGGGCCCAATGCTCTCTCCCTCCGCTCCCAGCCAGCGAAATCCCTCACTACTCGCAGCTGGTGCTGAGCGTGTGTGAGACCCTCCAGGAAGAATTCATCGCGCTCTTCGATCACACCCGGCACTGCCTGACCGCGGGGGATGCCCGGGAGGACAAAGACAGCATGGACACGGACGACGCCTCCCGACACAAGCAGAAGGACCAGCGAGACGGGGCAAGTGATCCCCCCTTACCCGGAGAGGAGACGCCAGCGGGTGTTTTTAGCATCCTCGGGGAGTGGAGAAATAGGATAAGGCAGGAAGGCAGGCCTCCTTTTGCCCCTCGGATGCTTTGAGATGGTCCTCCCTTCGCTTGCTTGCGGAAGGGAGGCCTCCAAGTCTCTGGCAAGGAGCGTCGCAGTGTCAATTATTGCTGTTTGTTTATTTGGTTTTTGATCCCTCCTTTATTACTGTGTCGGTATTTCAAGGCAGCGAACGTGACTCCTTCCTCTGTCTGTTCTCCCCACAATAGCGACCCTGTCAGGTGGGCCGGGCTGAGAGAGAGGGACTGGCCCAAAGTCACGCAGCCGGCCTTCACTCCTAAGATGACTTAGGCACGAAACTCACCCACTCCTGGTTCCTGGAGAGAACCAGCCTGGTTCTCCTTTTGCAGAGAAAGAAGCCCCCTCGCTCCCTCCCTCCATTTTACACCCCTGCCGCTTCCCTGGTGGCTTTCCGCAGCCCAGGCCCAGAATAAGGTGGGCTCAGGCATCCCCCTGCCTCTTTCCCTTCCCCCTCTCCCTCCAGGTGTGCGTGCTGGGCCTTCACTTGGCGAAGGAGCTGTGTGAAGTGGATGAAGAGGGGGACTGCTGGCTGCAGGTGACGCGGACCCTCCCCTTGCTGCCCACCCTCTGCAGCGCCTTGGAGATCAGCTTGAGGCTGAAGCAGAATTTGCACTTCACGGAAGCGTCGCTCCACCTGCTGCTCACCTTGGCCAAGACTCAGCAGGTGAGGAGCCCAGGCAGCAGCGCAGGCCGAAGAGGGCCGGTTGACAGTTAAGCTGGCCTAGATTTGCGCCCAATAGAAATCGTTGGGCTGGGCTCAATCGACTGGCTGTGTGAACCCTGCCGTGGCCTTCAGCCACGTGACGGTTTCTGGGCTCAGCCAGAGCTTGTTGTGTGTGTGTGTGTGTGTGTGTGTGTGTGTGTGTGTGTGTGTGTGTGGTGAAATTTGCCCCATGGGGCACCCCAGCCCGAGTTTCTCTGCTTTGCCCCCGCTCTTTTAGGGAGCAGCCGCGGTGGCCACAGCTGGCATCCTTCACAGCATCTGCCTGCCTCTCCTGAGCGTCTACCAGCTGAGCAGTAACGGCGTGGGGCAGGTGAGCGGCTCCCCACAAACGCCCCTGGAGAGGTTCACGCTCCCGGGAAAGCTGGCTTGTTTCTGGCTTAAGGGTTTGACCGTGATTGTGTGTGCAGGCCCCCATTTCCTCTCGGCGGTCTCTGGACGGCCCGTCGTGGCCCGGGGTCTATCGCCTGGCCATATCGCTGATGGAGCGCCTGCTGAAGACCCTCCGCTACAACTTCCTGACCGACGCCCTGGACTTCGTGGGTGTCCATCAGGAGAGGATCCTCCAGGTGGGCTTCTCTGCGGCCTGCGACTTCGAAGGAGAACCAATGAGGGGGAATTTGGAAGACCGGCTGGCGGAACCTCTTCTTTCTGTGGGGGGAGGGAGGGGACGGTTGTCTTGATGAGGCGTCCGAGGGAAGAAGCAGAGCACCCCGGGGGCCCCTCCGTCTTCATTCTCGGCCCCTTCCCCCTGGGGAGCCCCAGGCACCAGGAGGGGCCTTCAGAGTTGTGCGCTTTCTGCCTGCAGTGCTTGAACGCCGTCCGGACGGTGCAGAGCCTGGCCTGCCTGGAAGAAGCCGACCACACGGTGGGCTTCCTCCTCCAGCTGTCCAACTTTGTGAAGGAGTGGCACTTCCAGCTGCCCCAGCTGCTGGGGGACGTCCAGGTGCGTAGCAGAACCTTCCTCCCCGCCGGGCAGGGTGTGGGCCTGGCGCCCGTGGCTGAGATGCCCGGGGAAGCTGGGTGCATGTGCAGCCCTCTTGAGCCCAGGGCTAAAGCCGAGTGGGTTTTTTTGTTTGTTTTTAATTCCATCTTGGTTTTTATGGACTGCTAGCATTTCACGTTCACCGGAAAGGGTTACGGTTAGTTACAGCCGCAGCGGTCGGCTTGACCACTGTGGCAAAAAAGGTCGTAAAATGAGGCCCAGCTCACTTTAACTGCTTTGCTTAGCAAGAAAAAAATTGGGGATCCATTCTGGTCGTGACTGAAGGACCACCTGTGTTTTTCCCGCTTTCTCCTCGTTTCAGGTCAATTTGTGCTACTTGTGCCAGGCCTGCACTTCGCTGCTCCACAGTCGCAAAATGCTTCAGCATTACTTGCAGGTAAATGGCCGAGCCCACCTGGATGCCAGCCCCGTTTGGTCCGCCTGGGGTCTCCCCTCACTCGGCTTTCTTTCCAGGCCAAGAACGGCGAGTCCCTCCCCTCGGCCGTCCTCCCTCGCCTCCAGAGAGCCCCGCAGACGTCAGCCAAGCCAGCCGGCCCCGAGTCGGAGGCGGCGGAGCAGAAGGCGCTGAGCACCGTCCAGTACAGCCTGCTGAAAATCCTCAGCAAGTGTCTCGCGGCCTTGCGCCACTTCACCCCGGACATCTGCCAGATCCTTCTCGACCAGGTAGAGGAGCCAAAAGCCTCCCAGAGAGAGAGAGAGAGGCTTCTTCACGAGACACCAAACAGTTTGTACTCTCAAGAGCGCCCCAACGGTGCTTCTCCCAGGAGGCAACTGCTGGACTCCCTTGCTTTTCCTTGAAGAGCTTTCGCTTCTGTTCCAGGGAGCTTCCTCAGCTCTGACTAGATGGCGGGGGATGAAAGGATTGATATTCCCCGCAGACAGCCACATTCCCCGCCATCCGGTCAGAACTGAAGAAGCTCCTTGGACGAGAAGCGAAAGGTCTTCAAGGAAAAGCAAGGAAGTCCAGTAGTTGCCTCTTGAAAAAGCACCTTTGGGGCAACCCTGACCTGGAGGGCTGAGCATCTCCAGAGACGTTGCTCTCGCGAATGTCCCGGGATGACGTTGCAGGAGCCAGGCTGAGTCGGTCTGCGGAGCCAGAGGCTCATTTATGTCTTCCAAGCGTTCGTGCTGGGTTTGTTCTCTTCTTCCATCAGTGGGCACGTTCAGGCGATGGGCTGTGCATTTTGATTCTGCCTTCCGTTGCAGTCCCTGGACCTGGCCGAGTACAACATCCTTTTCATGCTGAGCTTTACGACTCCCGCCTTTGACTCGGAGGTGCCGCCCTCTTTTGGGACCCTGCTGGCCACCGTCAACGTGGCCCTGAACATGTTAGGGGAGGTAAGAGTTCAGCGGGGCTTGTGCAGAGCGGAGAGGCAAGCTCAGGCTGGAAGTTACAGTGGCACTTCGTCTTCGTCTTGAGTTCTAATGCCGCTTTTCTTTCCCCCCAAAGCTGGATAAGAAGAAGGAGCCCTTCACTCTGGCTGCAGGGCCCTCCCCCCAGCAGGAAGAGAACAAGACGCTCAAGTAGGTCCCTCGGGGTTTTGACCACCTTTGAAAAAAGGAACTGGATTTTTTAAAGGTGTTTGCTGTGAGCTTTCAAGTAACTTCTCCAGCAAATGCGGTTCCTCGGCACGGTCCTCTCCGTGCTAGCCCATGCTGGTTCGGAGGTGGGGAAATCTGTAGCCCCCTTATGACTTGTGGACTTCGACTCCCAGAATTCCTGAGCCGGCAGGGCCAGAGTTCCCCACCCCTGGGCTAGTGCTTTTCAGCGGGTCAACAAACCACGTCTTTGTTCCAGGCCTCTCCTGATGTTTACGATGGAAAACTGCTTCTACCTGCTCATCTCTCAGGCGGTTCGGTACTTGAAGGATCCGGCGGTGCACTCGCGAGATAAACAGCGCATGAAACAGGAGCTCAGCTCAGAGCTGGTATGGGCCGCCCTTGCTTCGTGGGGTACCCGGTCTAGAGCAGTGGTCCCCATCCCCTAGGCTGCAGCCTGGCACATGGCTACACGTTCCACTTGCGCGAGCGGAGGGCGCACCTGCCCACCGCTCGTGCAGATGGAGCTGCACGCCAAGACAACCAGCCGGCTTTCATGCCTAAGGCGGGACTAGAACTCACTGGCTCCTGGTGATTGGCTCGAAGTCACCCAGCCGGCTTTCGTGGAGAAAGCGGAACTAGAATTCACCGTCTCCTGGTTTCTAGAGCAGCCTCTTAACCACTGCTGTAACACGTCCTCCAGAAGGAATGACCTGATCCTGTGTTCCCTTCTCAGAGCACGCTGCTCTCCAGCCTGTCTCGCTATTTCCGCCGTGGTGGTCCTTCCTCGCCTGCCGGGGGCCTTCTCCCCCCTCCACAGGGAAAACCCCCCTCCAAGCTGGGGCTGGAAGGCCAGGAGCCCCTCTTCCAGCTGGTGCAGGCCTTTGTCAGACACGTGCAAAGATAGAAGCCACCCGCCCCGGCTCAAGACGATTCCCCCTCCAGTTCGCCTCCGTGAATCCTGGGAGCTCCACCGTCCGGGTGGCATCGGCTGGTCCCTGCCAGCAAAGGACCCTGCCTGTGGGCAAATCCCCCAAACCATATTGTGTTACAAGTAAATCTGGCTTGGCCTCCATAAGCCTGTCCCTTATTTTTCTAGCTTACGTACAGCCCAGGATGGAAAGCAGACGGAGAGAGCTTGACTATCCCCTCTTGAGAAGAATATTGGGCATTAATCTCATAGCTCAAGGACGGTTTTGTGGTGGAGCTTTGCCAGCCAAGTGCAGAGACGCCCCACCCCACCCCTGCTCTCCATGGTGCCAGCGGGATGTCTCTGCTGTTCCTAGGGCACAAGAGATATTTTTATAAAGGCCTTTATCCTCTTTCCAGACAGGATCGGAATTCCATTGCTTGAGTCTCCCTTTTTGTACGTTTCCTATTTATATTGATTAAACGCGTTTCTAAGCAATGCTGGGACTCCAACCTCTTGAATTTTCACAAAGCAGCCCCGTTCGTTTTCCGCTTTCGGAGGACCTTTTTTTTTGGAAGGAATAAAGAAGCGTGTAAAACTGTTGGAAGAACTCAAGAGAAGCCTCTGATACTTCGGCTTCCACACTGACTTAATGTCAACCCCCAAACCTACAAAAAATTCTGCAACTGTCTGATTAAATGTCCGGAATAAAGCATGCTTTGCTTTGGGTAGAGGTGGAAATACAGGAACTCCTCAAATTACGACAGCAACAGCAACGGTGCTTACACTTTGCCCCATAGTGCTTTACAGCCTTCTGGGCAGTTTACCACGTCAGCCTATCGCCCCCAGCAATCTGGGTCCTCATTTTACTGACTTAACCTGCCCATTCTGGTGGTAAAGCAGGTCATCCTGTGACCGACCCAGTTTTACTACCTTCTTGGGGGGAGTTTGTTAAGCGAATCACCACCGTGGTCAAGTCAGGGCCCGGCTATTGAGCAAATGCCGGTTGCTAAGCCAACCCTTTGTTTTTACCAAAAGCCAGAACTAAATGCTCACAAACGTTGGCAAAAACGCCACAAACATTGCAGATTGCAGTTGTGATGTGGGATGTTGCAAGCTGTTGTAAAAGCTCACCGTTGCCAAGTACTTGAAAAGCAGCCATGTCATCCCAGGGGTGGGTGGAACATCTGTTGGCACTTCAGAGCTGGGTGGTGAGCAGACCCGAGTTTTTCATAGTTGCAACCTTTGCAGCATCCCCTTGATGGTGTGATCAAAATCCAGGGAGCTGGCATGTACTTAGGGCGGTTGGAGTGTCCCGGGATCACCTGATCCCCTTTTGGGACCTGACAAGCAAAGTCAGCGAGGGAAGCCGGGTTCACTGAACAGCCGGCAAGCAAGTTTGTAGAATGGAGCAAAGCTCAAGAAATGTCTCATTTAGCACAGAAATCTTAGGCTCTGTCGTGATCCTAAGGCTGAGGACTTCTTGCATTTCCCTAACTGCTGGGGTGGGAGGAGTCCTGGATTTAGCCTAACCTGGAAAAAACCCTTTTGCTCAAGAGTCATGGACATCCTGCTTGTTTTGGAATAAGTCAGCCGAAGCGAACAGCAGCTCTAACTTTTTATTAATCAAAGATAACAGCAGTAACAAGAGTTTCAGGCATTTCCTTTACATCTGAGCTTTTGGCCCACTTCAAAGTCTGCAGTTAAAGAAAGAAAAAAAAAGCAGAACCTTTGCAGAATACAAACAGTTGCAAGGAAAGATGGGGTGCACCCCCAGAGACCCCCGCACAGAAAAATGGGCCTCGGTTACTTGCTGCCGCCTCCTGGCGAGGTTTCCCAGATCCGTGGTCCCAGCAGGCAGAGGCCTTCCTGACTCAGACCAGGGATACGTGCCAAGCACCGGAGAACGCAAAAAAAAAAAACCGTTCAAACGGGGAAACCGTGCAGAAGCTTTAAACCAAGCACACAGGAAAAGCATCTATAACTTAGGAAGGACAATAAAATGTTTTACACTGGGGGTGGCGGTGGTGGATCCCCCTGCTGCTAAACAGCTTAAGATCCAATCTTCATTTCTAGGATTCATGATTTCGGCTCCCCAAGCAGCTTCCGAGCTCCTGCTGTGGAACCGGATCTTATTTGGAAGTATTTTCAAATCAACGGGCTTATGAAAGCCACATCCTTTGCCCAAAGATTATCCCGAGCAGGAGTCTCCCACCTACCAAACCTCTCCGCCCAATAGATTTGGCAATGTCCCACGCTCAGCTTGTTCCTCCAGGAAAGGTTCAGAAATCCTGAATTTCCGTTCCCAGTGCGGAACACATCTCCAGAAAGAGCAGAATTACCTAAGCCCTGTGTGGCTCTCTTAAGAAGAAACTCGGAGGGGATAAAATGAAGCCCACTGGGAGAACGAGACAACAGACCGGCAAGCAAAGAAACATTTGCAAGTCATTCGAAATAAACGCATTTACGGAAGGGCTCTGCGACCCGACATCAGCCTAAAAGCACACAGGGAGGCCAGCCAAGCGCTGGGCCACACAGCCCCAGGCCGTCGGGCAGCGACGGCTGAATCTGCTCCATGCTCTGTGCTAGGTTTACACTGGCTCTACATATGGCTTCGAGTTCGGGAGAAGCACCCAAAGATTGAGCTGTGGGGCGTGAAGAGATATGACAAGTCCGGGCTCAATCTGCAGGCAGGTGTGTGTGCGTGTGTTTGTGTGGTGTGTGTTTCCACATAAGAAGGCAGTGCAAGAGGTGGAAATGGTGCACGGCCAGGGAATCAAAGCTTAACCGTTAAGGAAACTTCAGCCGAGTTGCAGATTTGGTTAAATTCTTAGGATCTTTCTATCAAAAAGATGGATCAGGAGGGTGTGTGTGTGTGTGTGTGTGTGTGTGTGTGTGTGTGATTTCTGCCTCCAAAGCTAAAGTTTTCTTCTCCAACCGGCTCAAAGTTTGGGAATGGAATTGGATGCACGGCGGGGCGGGGGGGGGGGCGGCTTGGACTGCAGTCAGGGAAAAAACTCCTTTCTCCACATCACCCCCCTGGAATGTCTAAAATCGATTGAAGACTCCAAAAAAGACAAGACGAGGGAAATAGTGAGAGAAAAAGGGAAAGGAAGGAGAGGGGGAGAAAGGTAGGAGGGAAGGGGGGAGGGGGAAAGAAAAGAGGAAGATAGGAATGAAGAAAGGAAGGATCTCTAAAGTGGCTAGTCCTCATGGCCCCACTTCGCCATCCCCAACGGGGCCAGGGATGCCCTCCCAGCAACTCCCAACAATTCTCAAAGCCAACCAGGATGAATGGAGGGGAGTCTCTGAAGCCCTGGAGAACGGAAGGGATTCACCCCTTCACTCCTTTGGGGGCCTTAATCCACACATCCCAAGAACCCAAAATAATAACAGCAATAATAATAAATAGCGAGCGGGAGTGATCTCGGAATGAACCAGTTTCAGCCGTTACAAAAAAAAAAAAAAAAAAAAAGGAGAGACGAGGGTTTTGCTTGAAGAGTCCTTCTTGCCAGGTGGCGCGTTTAGCTCAGCAGTTCTAAGTAGGTGACGGGGACCTTGCCTTTTTTGTTCCCCCTCTCTCCAATCAGCCAGTCAGGGTCCATCCCTGGGAGGCTGTACACAGTGATCATCTGAAAGAGAAGAGACGGAAGGGGGTCACGGGTTGCCCTAACCCTAACCAAACGTCCAGAGGGTTACGTTAGCCACAGCCGAGCCGGGGGCTGTGGATTTCTGCAGGGCTGCCCAGGCGCCGGGCGTTCTACCCGCGCCTGGCACGAGAGGACGGGGGTGCCAACCTCATCTGAGAGGAGGGAAAGCTCGCCGCTGTCCGCTGCTTCGTAGTCATACAGCACCCGGGCTCTCCGGGTCCCGCTGGTGGGGGGCTTCGCCTCGCTGGGGTTCAGCGCTTCAACCCCCGGAGCTGAGTTGGGTGCCCTGGCGATCGTGGGCACCACTGGGAGGGTGGGCACGGCGGGCCCCGTGGCAGCGGCCATGCCCGTCGGGGAAGCAGCGTTGGGCGGGGGCGACGTGGACTCTGTGTTGCCCACGAAGGTCCCCGGCAGCCTGGACGAGAGAAGGAACAGAGGCAGGGAAGTGGCCGGCTCGGGTGGTTCAACTCGCTTAACTCAGTTACAGCCCTTGCAGCCGCCGTGTGTGAGTGGGGGACTCGTGGGACCAAGAGATAGTCTGTTTACGCAATACATCAACTTGGCTGTTTTCTGAGGATGCACAGACTCCTCTGCTAAGCCAAGCCACGGGATTCTCACTGCCAGCTTTAGCAACTGAGTTGTGTGAACTGGGCCACCAAGCAACGACAAAATAACGCAGTTGGAAGGGACCTCGAGGTCTTCTAGTCCAGACCCCCTTCTCAAGCAGACCCCCTTCTGGACAGATGGCTGTCCAGGCTCTTCTTGAAAACCTGCAGTGTTGGCGCATTCACAAGTGGACAAACACAGGAATCATAGGAAGGTTAAAACCCTGAAATGGTTTCCATTAAAAATAAAAACCACTGGGGGGAAAAAATCAGATTTTTTTTTACTTACATTTCTCCTCTGGAGCTGAAAGCCAGGGAGGGACAGAACAGAAGGCAACAAATGAAAAAAAAATCCACTCAAATTTCTGAACTTCAGTATGAACAGAACACAGAATAATAGGGTTGGAAGGGACTTCAGAGGTCATCTAGTCCAAACTGCTCAAGGCTGGAGCCTTATACCATTCCAGAGAAATAATTGTCCAGTCTCTTCTGAAAAGCCTGTGATGGGAGCACCCACAATTGTTCTCACTCTCCGAAAACTGCTGAGGACCATCAACCTTTCTGAAGACCCTCCAAAACCTTTTAAGTTTGGCCAAATTTGTCAAGTGCTGACTCAGCGGGGGACAGGAATCTCCAAAGAGGGCTACCTCTGGCCCTTAGCATCCCATTCATGGCACACACACACACACACACCAAATATCCTCCCTTTAATATACCCTGAGCGGCACCAAACAACAACTGCAACAAAACCCCCCCCAGACCATTTAGCTACCTGTTCAGTTGCTTCTGGAGGTCCAACATGTATTGGTAGCACTGCGCAAAATACGTGGTCTGAGCTTCTGCAAACTCGTGGAGACACCGGAGGTGGTTGACCTGGAGAGGGGAAGGAAAGCCAGCTCATTGTCCAAGGAAGCCGATTCCAAGCAGCAGGTCCTCAGTGTTTTTCCAAGATGGCACTGATACAAACTGAATGCTTAGAACATCCTTCGACCCCTTCTCAATCCACCCCAAGGGAGATTTTGGACGGGAGCGAGCAGGGAGACTGCAGAGGGATGGAGAGACGAGGGACAGCCCACCTTTAATTGTTGCTAACAACTGCAGTGATTCACTTAACAAGAGAGGTTGGAGCAAAACTCCGTCAACTAACAACTTGTTTAGCAACAGAGATCTGGGGCTTATCTGTGGTCGTACGTTGAGGGCTGCAACCGTCATAAACACGAATCGATTGCCCAGCATCTGAATCTTGATCACGTGAGCATGGGGACGCTACAAAGGTCATAAGCTGCCTTTTCCCTGGCCCTTGTGACTTTGGACGGTCAGTAAATGAACTAAGGCGAGGATTATCTGTATAATGGAAGCCACCTAGGACAGTCCTAGGGCGAGATGGGGCAGATAAACGGAAGAATCAAATCAGAAACTCACATGCGTGCTACTGATGCCTTCCAAGAGAAGCCGGGTGACTTCGGCCTGTCGGTCAAACTCCGTCTGGGCCTGTCGCAGTTCATGCTCCGCCTGCAAAAACCAAACCGTGGAGCATCCTTCGAATGAGGGCACCGTGGCTACTGGGAATATTCCAAATATTCTAAATACATCCACCCCCACCCACGCTACCCCGATAAGACTTTTCAGCCCGTTTTCTGCATTTTATTGACCAAACACCGTTTTATTTTATTTTTTTAACTGCCAGGGATTTTTATTTTTGGCTACCAACATTTTTGGATTTTATTTTTTATTTTTTAAAAAGAGGAATACCAGAATATTGGTAGTACTTACTTTTTCCACCTCGTCACTCCAAAGCTGTGGGGAACCACAGGACAAACGGAAAAGCAGGTCAACATCAGAAGACACCAAACCGCCAACATTCGACACCACGAAGCCGCCTCGGGGGCAGCCACAACAGGGGTGACCGTGGGAATGCAGCTGGCCCGTCCCCCAGCCAGAGTGGCAGACGGCAGCAGCCCCCTCCCCAGATGGTGAGACCATTCCATTTCCCCCTCCCCAGGTGTTGGGATTAAGGTAGACCGGGGGTCTCCAAACCTTGGCCACTTAAAACTTGTGGACTTCAGCTCCCAGAATTCCCCAGCCAGCCATGCAATTCTGGGAGTTGAAGTCCACAAGTCTTAACGTGGCCAGGCTTGGAGACCTCCCGTCCTGTCCCAGGAGTTATGAGAAAGTCTTCGTTCTTCGCGATGGACCATCAAGGGTCCTGCAAAGCCATCTGCTCACTTTGGTGGGATCTGGCACAAAAGCTCACTGCAAAATGCAACACGCCATGCAAAGCAGCAGTTCCGAGGGAGGGGGAAGTCGTTGCCTTTCTTTCCCACAGCAAAAACGTTCCCCCACGGTGGGCCATGTCCCAACTGCAGATTTTGGATGGAGAGACACAGGAAACCAATGGTGTAAACCAGGGAACTCCAAACGTGGCAACTTTTAAGACTTGCGGACTTCAACTCCCAGAATTCCCAGCCAGCCCTGTCCATTCACAAGGACATTTATGAAAACGTTTGTAGAAAACAATGGGAGAACTCGACTCCGCTTGGAATCAAAGCTTTAAGTCGGGCAGGTCAATAAGGAGGAATCTGTGACTGACTTTATGACTTTGTTTTTTGCAGGGGCCGTTAAATAAATCACCATGCCGGGGTCATTAACCAATCCCATTGTCTGTGTTCTTTTTGCTGGAAAAGAATCGTCAAGCATGGTCATGTGACCGTGGGAAGCCGATGATGCAGCCCAGGATTGCGTTGGCTTATTGGGCGGCTGCAGCACACGGCTGGCTCCCAGCAGAGTGATCCGGCTTGGATGTCAGGGCCAAACAAGAGGAACCATGGTTTCAAAAGACTCTACAGACTCCCGGTCTTTTCTCTGGATCAGAATAAACCAGCACTGAATGTCCTCCATCCACGTCCAACATTTTGCCTCCTCCTTTTTTGGGCCAAATTAGCAAAGCTGGCGCTTCTTCCCCAAAGTTGCCAATTTGGAGCAGAAACACCGTCGTGGAAAAGACAGGCCCCCTTCCCCCTGGGGTGACGATTTAGGGGAGCAGCCAGCATGCCACCCCAGCACGGCTGTGTGAAAAGAAAGCAATTCCTCTGCAAAGCGGACGCCAGGATTAATTAATTTAATTTAATTATGGGACTTGTATGCCGCCCTATCTCCCGAAGGACTCAGGGCGGCTAACAACAATAAAACAACAATAAAAACAATGAATACAAATATTAAAAGAGATTAAATCTCCCTGAATCTAGATTGAACCTGGTTCCTTCCCAACGGGAGTGTCAGCAAGGCAGAACATGGACACGGGGAAGGGTTGTTTGTTTTGAAGTTCCGACATTTTAACGTGAGGCAGAAGCACAGCCGCAAACCCAGAGGAACCGGACGAATGTCTGAACGGGTGGACAATGCTGGCACCCCTTAATTGCTTTGGGAAGGAACCCCACTGTGGTGGGTTGGGTGAAAGCCAAGTACTCTAAAGTGGCAACTGGTTTTTTTTCTTCTTTAAATGTCTCCCATTAATTGGGAGGGGGGAGAGCAGGAGGCACCACCTACACGTATTTCTATGGATATTCCCAGAGATCCAGGTCATGGTTGCTCCAAAAGTGCTTTTTCCAAAGGCAAAACTGGACTTCCTTGGTTTTCCCTTGAAGACGTTTCGCTCCTCATCCAAGAAGCTTCTTCAGTTCTGACTGAACTGAACTGAAGAGGAGAAGCGAATCGTCTTCAAGGGAAAACTAAGCAAGTCCAGTTCTGCCTTTTGAAAAAGCACCTTTGGGACTTCACCACCTATGTTGGTGTTTCACGCAGAAGACCCTCTAGCTGGCTTCTCTCCTTGATTAGTTTCCCTCCGTTGCTTCTTGCAGGTGCTTTGGAGAGCAGCTGCACCCCCTTCTTCGTGGCAGCCCCCCAAATATTGGAACACTGCCGTCATGTCGCCCCGAGTGCTTCGAGGATCGCTTGGCTCACGTTAAAATGCTGGATGCAGCCGGTGCTCGATCCAGGTTGGCAAGGAAGGGGGTGGGTGGGAGAGAAGGGATGTCCGAGGACAGATGGGGGGGGGGCGAGAATGGGGACGGGTCTTACCGCGGCTGCGCTGGCGGAGAGAATGTAATTACGAGGTCTAGTCTCTTGAAAGTCGGGCACCGCCTATGGAGGGGGAATACAAGTTCACATACACAGCATGCGTCGGGAAAAGAGGAGGGGTGTGGGAACTGGTGAGGAAGGGGCCCCCTCTGAGTCCCCCAGGCCCAAAGGGGACGGTTGGGAGGGTCTCCTGAAGTCCGAGGGTCCTCCCAATTCTCTTCCACCTGTCCTCAGGGCTTGGCACGTGTCAACAAAGGTCCCAACGTTCTCCAGCCAGCCTGGTTTAAGACGGGTGGACTTCAACTCCCAGAATTCCCCAGTTAGCATGCTGGCTGGAACGTTCTGGAATCTGAAGTTCCCCCCAGTCTCAAAGGAGCCGAGGCCGAGATGCCCTTTGGTTCCGAAGAGCAGAACAATAATGACTTGATTAAACTCTCGGAAGCTGCCCGATTCTCTTTGGAGGGCAGAAAATGAAATTACGGATCCTGCGGGCCAGAAAAAGCAGGGAGGAGCAGCCACACCGCAGAAATTCACGTCACCCAGCCGGCGCCTTTTCCTCTTCCCGCTCTCAGCCTTGCTTGCTCACACAGACATACGGCATTCCAAAAACATGAGGACGAGAAACTTGGGGGCGGAGGAAATAAAATAAAAGGCAGTGCCGAATTCCACACCAGCCATGCAGGTTTCATGCTTTCGAAATCCCTCTAGGCCAGCCTATGGAGGAGGAGGAGGTGGACGAAATGTTCTGCGGACAGGGGCCGGAATCCGATGGGCAGGATGGCACCGCAAAATAAATCCTTAAAAAAAATATTGCACGCTCAAAAGTCGACTGGCACGGGTGCCCAAGTGTGCAAAAGGCACACCGATTTCTTGCTAGACGGAAATAATTAGCCGCTGGAGCCTTAGCGTTTTTCTAAAGAGATGTCTGTAACGGCCCTGGCTTCAGAATGACTTTATTTATTTATTAAATTATTGGACATTTATGTAGCCCATCTCACTAATACAGCCACTCTGGGCAGTTTACAGTCAAATAAAAGTTTAAAAGTGCAGTAGAGTAAATAAATAAAGTGCATGGGGGGAGCGGCGGTGCGGAATGGATAAAACTGAGGATCTATTCTAACTTATTGCATGAAACAAGGCGCTTAGGAAATGAGACCTCCACATTCCAAGGCAGTGTATCCCAGCCCATCTCACAGGATTGTTGTTGTCAGAAAAGTGGGAGGAGAATGGAGTATTAGGTGTGTTTGCCACCTTGAGTTACTTATAAAAATAATAAAGGCAGGATATAAAACAAAATAAATGCAATACATTCAGCTAGAAGTCCGTGGTAGTCCATCGAAGGCCTAAACCACCATTCCTTGCTAAAGGTCCCCATGTCCCTCTCGGCTTGTCTCCCCATGCACACTATTCTCACACCCCTTCCCCCCCACCCAAACAGGGCTGTGTGTAACCTGATTCCTTTAAAAAAAAAGCCACCACCTCTTCTTATGGAAGGCAGCTCAAAAAAAGAGATCAGCCCAGAAAACTGAGATGCCATTTCCTCCTTTCCAACCATTTCTTCGCACCTCTTAAGGACTAGAAACTTAACTCGGAAAAAAGAACAGAACCAAACGTTAGCGTTTTGGCAGCACGGTGTACACACAGTCCTGTTTCCAGCAATCCTGCCTTTGACACCCAGCTCCATGTTTGAGGAAGGGGCTATATGCCCCCGTTGCAGGGAAGACCCTCCCCAATCCGCACCCCCCATTCTCTCCATGCACCCAAAAGTTCGATCCAAAAGGAGCAGTCCGTCCAAAAATAACGATAATGATGACGACAATAATAATAATGTCACAGCACTACTAGCACAAGTAATACTCACAGTTCCCTCACACTGAGCAAAATTACAGACGAAAGCAAAATAATCAAACAAAAAGGACAAAACAAAAGCAGAGGTTAGTGGAGAGCAGACACAGGAAGGACAAAATAGTCAGAAGAGCAAAAAGGGAAACGAAGCAAGGCAGGCAGGAAGGAACGAACATCCAACCAAGTTTGTTAAATCGCTTCCGGCTGATTTAAATCACCCCCCTGGATAGGCCAGGACCGTTCCTAATCGGATGCTGGTTAAGCTCCTGGGAGGTCTAAGTGTTCGACGAGGACTAGGAGGTC
This sequence comes from Vipera ursinii, assembly GCF_947247035.1. Lineage (NCBI taxonomy): Eukaryota > Metazoa > Chordata > Lepidosauria > Squamata > Viperidae > Vipera > Vipera ursinii. Next base: position 8,664,721 of record NC_139529.1, on the reverse strand, counting down.
AGCTTTTGAGAAAGAAAGCTGAACTGAGTGGAAACTATGCAAAAAGTTGTGCCGGAAAAGCTGGCTATTTTTTTGCACAGGATTTTGCAGTTCCTGCTGGGGCGAGTAAAGCTGGTTCTCGATTTACGACTGCAATGGCGTTTTGTGCATCACGGTCGTAACTGGTGAGGGTTCTGCAGTGGTCATTAAGAGAATGTCTAAACAAGCGATCGCCTAGTTAGGAGGCCGATTCAGGCAGTCCTCGACTTATGAGCAAAGTTACAATGGGGCTCTGAAAAGAGGGACTTTTGACTAATCCTCGCACGTACTACCATCGCAGGCACCTTCCTTGCCTCCGTTGTTAAGTGAATCACGCAGCCGATAAGTTAGTAACCTGGTTGTTAAGTGAACCCAGCTGCCCCATTTCTTGTCAGAAGGTCGCAAAAGGGGATCCCTGCGACCGTCATAAATATGAACCAGCTGCCAGGCATCTGAATTTTGATCGTAAGTGTGAAAAAAGATCATAACTCACTTTTTTCAGTGCATTGCAACTTTAAACAGTCACTAAACGAGCTGTTGTTAAGTCGAGGAGTGCCTGTACCCAGGGGCTTTCCCCTCCCTGGCTGGTCGTCCTGGGTTTTTGCACCCGTTCATCCCCAAGAAATGCTTTGCAAATGGGCCAGCTCTCTCCCCCCCCCCCCGCACTGTGTTGCACAAGGGAAACCATGTCTTCTTTTGGAGGGGGGGGGGGGCAGAAGGCACAGCAAACGTATTCAGCCTTTCCCTTCCTCAACAGAGACAGGCACAACACAGCCCATCCGGTGGGCGAGAAAGAGAAGGGAGGCCGGGGGCTAACGTGCCACATGCTGACAGAGGGGGGGGGCGTGCCACATGCTCAGAGTGGGGGGGGCAGGCAGGCCGGGGGGGGAGGGGGGGTGAGAGGAAGAAAATTACCGCGGCTTTCGCCTCCGCAGCCCTTGCTTTCTTCAGCCGAGCTTTGCAAGCGTCCAGGTCCAGCCGACGGTTTTCCAGGATCCGTCGCTCTTTCTGGAAAAATGGAGGAAGTCCCGGGTCAGTCTAGATGACCTCCAGGGTCCCTCCCAACGATGTCATTCTGTATTCCGATTCCACAAACTGGTGCTTTGGCGGTTTTGAATTAGGATCCTCCGTTTGTACGCACCGAAATGGTTCTCCAGTCTCCTTCCAGGAAGTTGCGCAAAGGAGTCAGGAAATTGATGGAAGCCGCGTGAATGAAGTCCCGCTCAGCTCCTCCTAGGCGCCGTTCAGTTTCCCCAACTTTGATGAGAGTTTTGCCTAGCGAGAGAAGGCACTGTTGGCATTTCCTGGTGGTCTCCCATCCAAGCTGGGCTGAATTTCAAAGTCTCTTAAGTGGCAGGAAGCTGCCGAGCCTCTGTTTTTGAACCCCCAGTAATGCAACTCTTCCCCTCCCAAAGGTGGGATTGCTGGACTCGAAAGAACCCCTGAGGCCACGGATTCGAACCCCCCACTCGAGGCAGGAATCCCACGGAAAAGCAGCCTCAGGGTGGACACATCCCGCCACAAAACAGCAGTTTTCTTGCTTGTCAAATCCCTCTGTTCTTTCCCAGCACTAAATCAGATTCTGGGCAGGGAGTCAACGCTGCCTGCAATCTTCTCCTTTATTAGCCCTCTTGAGCTCATCCAGCCCAACCCCTCCCTCAAACAATGCAAAGCTCAATATCTCCGACGGACGGCTGAGTACGTGAGAAAGGGAACCATGACAAGCAGAGGAGGGATAGGTCACCCCCTGCTTTTCCCCCGGCCAGGACTCACCATACGGAGAGGTTGCGTCAAAGTCGCTGGCCGCTTCTATCATGTACTGAGCCAGAAGTTCCCCATTGGTCACCCGAGATGGGACCTTCCGATCCAGCTTCTCGTACAGGAACTCCTCAACTCGGGCACCTGCAAGAAAGTGGACGGACACAGTTGTGTTACACGCTGGGCAGGTCTGGACAAGGAGAAGGAAAGCCACCCCTTGCGACTCTGAGAACTGTCCCGTTTCATTGCTTATGTCGCCCGGAAAAATGAAAGTGAACTTCCGCTTCCTTCCAAAAAACAATCAGCCTAAAGCGAAGGGCTATATAAATCTGTTAAATAAGTCGATAGGTAAAATGTTCGACAGTAGATGTGATTTGTTAGTTATATTTTTTATTATATACCATGATAACATATGATATGCATGTGCCCACAGGTCTTAAAAGGCCCAATTTAAACTGTTTATTGCCCTTCAACTGTCCAGCGATGCTTGGACTGCAACTCCCAGAATCCGCCAGACACGTAGGCAGGGGGATTCTGGGTGCTGCCATTCCATAGCCTTCAGAAGAGCGCCGAACTGAAATTATCCTAAAATGGGAGTCTGTGAATAATTTTGAGAAGAAGCAGAACAGTAGGGAAAATGGTTACTTATCTCTGTGGATTCTGATTGATTAACAGGGTAGGAAGGGACCCTGGAGGTCTTCTAGTCCAACCCCCTGCGCAAGTAGGACAGTCCAGTCTCTTCTCGAAAGCCTCCAGTGACTGTGCATGGCCAGCTTTCTTCCAGTGATCAAGTGTCCCCATTTCGGACGAAGGAAATGACGGAATTAATTTCTGCTTACTAGGGTTCGGCTGGAGCAGGACTTCCGTCTGCCGTAAGATCTTCTCGGTCCAGTTTTTGGTGGTGTCGGCTCGAGCCACGAGGTTTTCAAAATGTGCATCTAACTCGGTCTTCTCCGCCTGGCCGAGTTTCTCCTCCGTGAACTGCAGGAAGAGAAGGAGAAGCAGGCATGAAACAGCCCATTCCTCACACCCTATTTCGAAAAGTAGGCTCTGGATACGGCTCGTCCTTCATTTAGAAACCGTTCGTCTAGTGACCGCTCAGTTACAACGGCACTGGGAAAAGTGACCTATGACCGTTTTTCACACTTACGACCACTGCACGATCCCCAGGGTCACGTGATCAAAACCCAGTTGGCAACCGACTGAGATTTACGACCGTTGCAGCATCGTATGATCTCCTTTTGTGACCTTCTGACGAAGTCAATGGGGAAGCCGGTGTCACATAACAACCGTGTCACAAACTTAACTACTGCAGTGATTCACTTAACCGGGGCAAGAAAAATCATAAAATGGGTCAAAACTCACTTAGCTGTCTTGCTTAGCAATGGAAATTTTTGGCTTAATTGTGGTCGTAAGTCAAGGACTAGTTCTAATCTTGACCCAAAGACTAATTTTACAAATTTATTCTATTTAAATAAAACTCCTCAATTTGGGATACTGGGAATTTTTTACTGAGGCACTGTGGTCCCCAAGATTTCACCAAACCGTATTTTAGGTACGGACACGGTTGTATTTGCAATGCTGCTGTCAGCGCTCTCACAAAAATGGCTGCCATGGAAGACCCAAACACAAGCTGAGAAACGCCCTGCTTTTATCACACACACACACACACGATAAAATATTGCATGTTTTTTGTCTCTTGATTCTGCAACAGGAAGATGACACTTATTGAGATGGGCAGATGTAGAAGCCAAATAAATGAATGAATGAAGAAAATCGATAAAGAAAAAAAGCAGACACGGATCGCTTTTGGAGAGAGGGCGCAATGGGATCCAGAGGCGTGGCCGGGAGGGGGAATCTGCAGATGTTTTAAGGTCTGCAAACTCTGACCTTGATTTATATCTGAGCGTTAGGACCTGAGGAAAAAAAACCTGGCACAAACTCCAAACAATGCCACTTTAATATTTTATGCCAAAAACAGTTGCTTGAGGGAAAATTTCCCCAAAGGAGCAGAGAGACTTGTAACTGCCGAGCTAAATGGATCCCTCCACAGCAGGAGAGGGCGGATAATGAGCTACTCATGAAGTCAGGGGCTTGATCACACACACACACACACACACACACACACACACGTTCAGTGGTGGGATTCAGCCAATTTGCACCAGTTCGGTACAACTGGGAGCTCATTTTTTTGTTGACCAGGCCTAGAATGGAAGTGGCATCCACACAGAGAACCGGTTGTTCACCTATTTGAATCCCCTCACTGGATATATTCAATTAAATTTGTTAAGTTTTTGCCTCATTTTGGGGGAGGACAACCAAAAACGCCTCACATCTGAAGATCTTTTCACCACTCCTCTGAAGCCAGCTGGACGCTGGACGGCTCCCACATCCAAATGCTACCCTTAAAAGCTAAACGCCACTTGCAATGAGGATGCCGATGCGTATTGTTATGTTCCTGGAAAGGGTACACAAAAACAACTTGAAGCTTTCCTGGGAACTGACCAGCCAGCCCCACCCAAGAGAGCTCATTGGTGACTCAGCACCCAGAGAGCCTCACCAGCTTTCAGCTGGCTGATAAATTACCAGCCGGCCCGTTTTCCGAAACTCAACCTCTGCCGTTGGGGCTCAGTCAAGTGGAAACAGGCAACTGCACGGTGTGTTAGCTTACCCATCATTCCAAACCCCAAGGTTAGGAATTCCGCAGAAGGATTTCTCCCATCCTGGGGAAGATTCGGTCTTCAGGGGCCAAAATTGCGGTTCCGCAAGCCGCTCGCTATGACACCCCCAAACCAAAAGCACAGGTAGTCCTTGGATTACGGCCAGGAGGCTGCAACCATCGTAAGTACATGTTGGTTGCCAAGTGCCTGAATTTTCATCACATGACCCTGGGGATGCTGGAACGGTTGTGTGAAAAACCACCATCAGTCCCTGTTTCTCACTGCCATCGTAACTTGAAACGCTCAGTAAACGAAGGAATACCTGTATCTCGAGGTTCCCTAAATGCAGGTCAGGCTGCCTGCCCTGCTTGGAAGTTAACTGAATTTAAATAGTACCCCAAATGGATGATAGCTAGAAAGCTTTGTTGTTGTTGTTGTTGTTCTTTTACCGTATTTAGAAAATAAAAATCCCCCCTCCCCCCAAACAAGCCTGGTTGCAAAGGGTTATTTCCTGAACACGGTCAATGCAGCGGCTATAAAAGGAGAACAATGCAAACTCCCGAAGGGGCTAATGTTTGATTTCAGCCAAGCCTTGCACCGAATTGCACTAGCTGCGAAGCAAACAGGGGAACAATATTTCCTGTCTCTACCCCAACTGTCCCCCCTTTCTTTCATCCTCTTTCCAAAGATCACCCCCTCCCCCTTTTTAAAATACAAAAACCAAGGACTGAATGACTCTAGAAGATGGAAGTTTGTGCACATAAAGACAACAATATGTATTGCAACATATTGTTATGAAATAATATAAAATTGTAAACATGCATTGCAATTTGTGCCTAAATGTTAACCTAATGTTGCAAACATATTGTCTATATATATAAAATAAAATACTAATCTTATTGCATGTGTTTTATTTGTATCCCATCTCTTTATAAATAACTCAAGGCAGCAAAAGTACCTAATACTCTTTCATCCTATTTTCCCCACAACAACAATCCTGTGAGGTGAGCTAGGCCGAGAGTGACTGTCCCAGACTGCCTGCCTGTGTGTATACGTAACTATGTATGTATATATATTTTATATACATATATAGTAACCTATCTAAAATTGCAAATATGCTTTGCAATAAATTTATATATTAAATAGCCGTATAACATTTCAAATATATATTACAGTGTGAATACATTTTAAATAAAATATACTGCATATATATTTCAGTATAATAAAAATACATATATATTGCAATAAACAAAATCCTGCATTTTCATCAACACTTATCAACCCCCAAGCTGCCTGAAGTTGTGACATCTTGAAAAAACAGAAGAGAAACGATCCGCAATAAATAATTTGGATGGCAAAGCTGCAAACCATCTGTCTGGAGGCACCTTTAGTCCAGAGTTTTTTTTTAACAAGATGCAAGGGGGGGGGGAAGCAGACTGTGGGATGGTTTAATGGCAGAGCTGAGCAAATCCAGAAGGAAAGGCAAAACCTGTTTGCTTTCAGAAACAACAGGAGCCAGTTTGGCTCTCTGCTTGGATCTGGAGTTTATACAAGCTATTCAATTCACTCCTTCCTCATTAACAAGTCAGAAAAAGAGGCTGGGACAAAGAATTCCTACCCAATATCTATAATTTTTTCCTCTTCTTCCGAACACCAGCCATATTTCATTCTAATCTACTTCTTTATATATTATGTCTTCTGCAACAGAGCCCAATCTTTGGAAGACGTCCGTTTGTCTAGCAAGCACCTCCAGTGAACAGAAATAAAAGTCCCATCAGTTAGAGGATCAGATGCAACCTAGAGGGACATCTGCGGAACAAATTCTCTGTGATGGCCTTCCCAAAGGACCGGGTTGTGGTATTCCAGGTAATCTTTACTGCCTTTTCCCCCCTCCAAGTTTAAACTGCAAGGTCAGTAGGACAGGTACCATATGTTTGAGGTGTGTTCAGACCAGGGTTTGCTTCCTCCTCTGGCTGCAGCCTTTGGGAAAGTAGCATTTACAAAGCCCAAATTAAAAAGGTGAAAGGGACGCAAGATTGCACAGTCACCCACTGGAGTCTTTAAGGAAATAGTCAGTTGCAAAATGCCACGGGGCCGGATAATGGCTTAAGCCTTTGTGGGCGAAAGCAGCCAGCTAGTTTAGCGCACCCCCATCCACACGATCCAGCTGGAACAAAAACAAACATTGCTCTCTGTCTTCATTCAGACAAGCAGAGATGTAAGGGGAGGCTCCAAGGCGAGTTTTGCAGGACGCCCCCCCCCCCAATCCTGGTTCAGCCTGTTTGGGTGGTCCTTTGGGAAGCTGACCTGTAGCGTCCGAGCAGAAGCAGGCCTCGTTCACACAATCACGAAGCTCGCAACTGATCCAGCCAACCAACTGCAACCCGATCCACCCATCCATGCATCCGTCCTCACTGGCCCAGCCAGGCATGTTGCATTAAGTCAGATCCCGGGTTTCCGGGGGTGGGGAAGAATTGTAAACACGACCTGTTTCTTTTGCTGCCTGGCGTTCCCTTCCCACGCTTCTCTGGCACGCGGGCGAAACAAGGCAGCCTGCCCGCCTCCTCCTCTTCCTCCTGCACCCCGACACTCCTTGCAGGCGTGCATTACGGTCGTTAGTGTCATTATTAGAGCCCAAAGGAGCTTCCCACCCCCTCCAGCTTCAGACAACGGCCCGATTCAGACGACCAGGCGGGGAAAGACGCGGCTCTCCCGCTTGCAGAGCCCCCGCGCCCCGATCTGGCCGCCTGCCCGCCTCACCTGCACCGCCCGGGTGAAAAAGACGCCCGCGTCCGAGGCCAGCTTCTTCATGTTGAAATCCATGGCGTGGGAAAGCGGCGAGGCGACGGCCGGCTGCCTGGCTGGCTCTCCCCGCAGCAGAGCGAGCCGGCGGGGCGGGGCTGGCGCTGCGGGCAGGCGAGGAGGCGGAGAGCAACGCCAGCGAACGGCCGCCGGCCTCCAGCGCCGCGAACGCCCCTCCCCGCCCAGCCAGCCCCTTCAAGGCAGCCGGCCCGGCCGGAGCGCTCCAGCGCCGCGCGTAAAAGCGCCGCGTTTTTGCGCACCGGTTGCTCCGCCGGGCACCCGCGGGGAAAGCCCTCCATCCCCGGAGTAGCATAGAACCTAATAAGATAACAGAGTTTGGAAGGGGTCTCAGAGGTCATCCAGCCCAAGCTCCTGCTCCAACAGGAGACCATTTCAGATAAAGGGTTGTCCACTCTCTTTGAAAGCCTCCAGTGACGGAACACCCACAAGTTCTGGAGGCCAGCTCTTCCACCGATCACTTTAATGCCAGGTTGCTTCTCTATTAGTTTCCACCCATTGCTTCTTGTCTTCCGTCAGATGCTTTGGAGAGCAGTTTGTGGCAGCCCCTCAAATATTGGGAGACTGCTCTTGTGCACCCCTAGTCCTTCTTTTCCTTAGCCTAGACGTGCCCAGTTCCTTCAACCGCTCTTTATACATTTTAGCTTCTGGCCCCCTAGTCATCCTTCCTGCTCTTCTCTGCCACAAGGATGATTAGGGTCACCCTCCGGTTGCAAAGGAAGCGGGGCCGTGGGAACCTGCTCGGCACTCTCGCCTAGAGACAGATTTAATCCACCAGCTAAAACCAGGTTTAATGTATCGTCGCCGCTTTCAGATTCCAGGCTTGTGCCTCTTACAAATGTAATAGTCCATCAGTTTATCGGGTCTGGTGGGTCTGGTTTGCGTTGTAGGAAGCCAGAGATAAAACCTTTTATTCCTATTCTAATTTAAATTGCAATTATTACAGCGTTCAAAACAGGATATAAATTCTCATTCAAATATGGACGGAAAAGAGAAGGGCTGAGACGCGGTGCGCGTTTCTAGTCCCTGTTTTTATTTCATTTCCCTAAGGCAGGGGTAGGCAACCTCGGCTCTTTTATGACTCGTGGACTTCAACTCCCAGAATTCCTGAGCCAGCATGGCTGGCTCAGGAATTCTGGGAGTTGAAGTCCACGAGTCATAAAAGAGCCGAGGTTGCCTACCCCTGCCCTAAGGCAAATACAGAAGGCAATCCCCCTTTAAGAAGAGCCCCGCCCCTCCGCTCCCACGTCGCTCAGGAGCCAATCAGCTCTAAAGAACGCCTCCTTTCCCATTGGAAAACAAGGAGGCGGCTTTGGTGGTTCAACCTAGCCCTAGATTCTTTTTTGCGGTAAGTTAAGCGACGAAAGGGTGGCTATTGGTGCGCTCTGGGACGGACTGCCGTTTTAATTGGTTGAGATGGCTGCCAGTCTGCGGTCTCCTCGCTAGGCGGAGCTTAGACAGGGTAGTCTGCGCGGCTGCGATCGAACCGGGAAGGAGACGCTGTCCTTCTGCAGCCATGGCGAGCGGAGCGGTATGGTGAGAGCTCCCCTCGATTAGGAGAATGGTATTGGCTACCTGACTTAGGTGAGACGGGCGGCGGACTGTTCCATTATGGATTTGGGGGGGGGGAACAGTGTTTTAAGATGATGATGGTTTTGCATAGCCGGCTTTCTGCCGGAGCTGGGAAAGTGGATCTCTCCCAAGGAGGCGCCTTGGATTTTGACAACTGCTTAATAATTTAAGCACGCCCAGCGGGTTTGTTGACAGGCGGGCGACAGGATAGCAAAGAGAATGATGTGCAAAACCCACGCAGGACGCAGCACCAGCCGGTTTCGCGAGTGCAAGCCGAGCTCAGTGCATGCAAACCTCTGGGAGGTGGGGGGGAATGCCTTTCCTAGCCTGGGAAACGGTAAGTTGGAGCCTCCAGGTTCAGGAGCAGTCTACCTGGAATGCCATTTCTGTATAGGTTGGATGCTTCAAGCCTGGTTTTACAAGGTGAAGGGAGGGGAGAGGTTTGGAGAAATTAACAGAAATTAAATGGCTTTGGCCGTGCATGGGGAGGAAGCGTCTGGGTGTGGGGTATTCTGAAGCTAAAACTCAAATACTTTGGCCGCCTAATGAGAAGGAAGGACTCACTGGAGAAAAGCCTAATGCTGGGAAAGATCGAGGGCAATAGAAGAAGGGGACGACAGAGAATGAGGTGGCTGGATGGAGTCACTGAAGCAGGAGGCGTGAGCTTAAATGGACTCCAGAAGATGGTAGAGGACAGGAAGGCCTGGAGGAATGTTGTCCATAGGGTCGCGATGGGTCGGACACGACTTCGCAGCTAACAACAACAACAAAAGATCTAAAAATTGATCTATAATAAGGGGCAAGGCAGTTATTGCAATCCCGAATTCTTGACTGTGTTTATGGAGAGCGTGGGGTTCAAGGAGAGCTTCCAGAGGCACTGTATCTTTGAATTGCATGTGGCAGGTCTCTTAAGATCATCAGTTTGCTCCGGCTTCCCAGCCAGGCGGGGGAAAAAACTCCTAAAGAAAAATATTCTGGAGGAAAAAATCCTAACCAGAATAATTTTGATATCTTGAGTGGCAGTTTTGCATCGAAAACTCCTTGAGTTACACACCAAGCTTCACTTTAACAATTGGGAAAAAAAGTGATGAAGTTCCCCCAAATACAAAGTAATAATTTTGCAATTAAGGGATGCAATGATAGCACATTAAAACCCCATTACAAGAATTGTGTTCTTATATAGGTTTGAAGTTATCTAAGATTATATTAGGCTGTGTGATCTAAGCGAGTCTTTTCCATATATGTTTTCTGGCTTGTTCTCTCTGAGTTTCCCACCATTTTTCCAACTTTTTGTTTTGCCTCTGCTCCAGGAAATAGATGCACTTCCAAAGGCTGATGGTTGGATCCTGCCTGACGCTGCACTGCCGTGTGAACAGCACAACCTCGTTCGCAACGCCTGTTTGCACAAGCCGAGCACTTTTCCAACATGGCGTTTCAGAGGACGGAGGGCATGTCCATTATCCAGGCTTTGGCTATGACCATAGCAGAGATCCCCGTGTTCCTTTACACCACGTTTGGGCAGGTAAACGAAAGAAAACATTTAGAGCGTGCAGAGATTCTTAGCAATGATTTACAGCTTAGCAGGCTAGCTGAAGCGCATGGTGTTGGCTTGTGTAAGGAACCTCGCGTGATTCTGCATGCCATACTGAAGTCCAGAGGGATGTCAGATGGTAACGTTGTGTTGTTTTGCTTCCTCCTGCTCTTGAAGTCGGCCTTCTCCGCGCTGAGGGTCACGCCCGGCCTCCGGAAGGTGCTCTTTGCCACGGCTCTTGGGACGGTAGCTTTGGCCTTGACGGCCCACCAGTTGAAGCGGCGACGGCGGAAGAAACGAATTGCCCCAGAGAAGTCCAGCGCCAAGCCTGCGGTGGTTCCGGTGCCCATCTTGCCCACCCGCCGGGCCCCCTCGGTGAAAAAAGGTGATTGTGATCAAAGCTTGCTTTTTGATTGATAAATTTATTTCTTATTTCTTATTCATTCATATTCAACCTTAAATAATTAATTAAATAATTCAAGGTGGCAAACATACCTAATGTTCCTTCCTATTTGCCCCAGAACAACAGCCCTGTGAGGTGGGTCTGGCTGAGGGAGAGTGACTGGCCCAAAGTTACCCAATTGGCCTTCATGGCAAAGGTGGGACTAGAACTCACCGTCTCTGGGTGATTGGCCCATAGTCACCCAGCAGGCTTTCATGCCTATAGTGGGAATAGAGCTGCCTATATCCAGTGATAATAAGAATAAAATTAGGGGTCTTGTTAGCTACTGCGGGATGTAGACAGAGCCGTTATGGGGTGCTTGAGAGGTGAATGCAAGTTTTATTGGGGCCTCAGCATTGAGTAATTAAAATGGTCTTTTTTAAATTCTGTTTGCAGCCCAGAATCTGTAGCTTTGTTTAATGATCAGGTGATTAAAATGGATCAAACAGAAAGAGAAAAAAGTATGGCTTTATATAGGAGTCCACATACATTGGGGTAGTGATTTCACATTATGACATCAGACATGGACTGTTTTACTAGCTTGAACAGTTCTCAACTTATGACCGGTTGCTTAGCGACGGTTTGAATTTACAACGGACGCCGAAAATTCTATTCTTTCCCCCTCATTTACTTGCATTTTTTTCTCTAATTTCAGGTTATTCCGGCCGTCGGCTGCAGAGTCCCAGCAGCAAGAGCAACGACACACTGAGCGGGATCTCCTCCCTGGACCCCAGCAAGCATTCCAGCTCTTCGCACAGCCTGGCCTCCGTAAGAGACGCGCGGGGAGGGGCCCTTGAGCCCCCCAGGGTGGGGGGGGAAGCAGGTGCTACAGGCAGTCCTCGACTTACTTCGTTTAGTGACCATTCAGAGTTTTACAACTTCCACTTAGGACTGTTTTTCACAGTTATGACCTTTGCAACATCCCCTTGGTCACGTGATCAAAATTTAGGCACCTTTATGACGGTTGCAGCACCCGGGGGTGGGTGGGTGGGTGGGTGTCAGGTGATCCCCATTTGCGACCAAGCCAAGCCAATGGGGAAGCCAGATTCACTTAGCAACCTTGTTACTAACTTAACAACTGCAGTGATTCACTTAACAACTGTGTTGCTTAACAACAGAAATTTGCAGTTGAGGTCATTTACTAGTGCATTTGAGGTGATTGACAGCCGATATTCATATTTCCCTGGGATCTCTCTGGTTTTCATTCCAGATGGCGGTCGTCAACTCCCCCAGCCCCACCCCAGCTTCTGCCGGCCCCTGGGAAGCCCACCTGGGGGGAGAAGATCCGGGCGCTGCTGGCGACTGTAGCGCGGAAAACCTTTACTTTCAAGGTAAAGGGGTTGCTATGCAAATGAGCATCACACCTTTCCCCGAGCTGAGATTGTTTCTTGAGTTGGGTGCGTGTGCTCAGTGCTCCTCGGTGGCATTTGGGCAGCCCCCTTTCCCATCAACCATGCAATGAGGGTTTACGGAGTTGCCTTAGTTTGCTGATCATAGCATGTGACCCTAAAAGGTCACCAGACACTCGATGGTTCGTTGTAGCGCGTGAACACAGCTTGAAAGTTAGTGTACTGTGTTAATTCGGTCTGTAGGAAACACAGAAGATTAATTTTAATTTATAATGTTTTTTTTATTTATTAAATTTTGTTTGCCACCCATCTCACCGCAAGGTGACTCTGGCTGGCTTGCAATATTAAAAGGAATAAAAGAACACAAAATCATGTGTATAATAAAACTATTTTTGAAGATCTATTTTGTTTGTTTGCACTTTTTAATTTTTATTATATTGTAAGCTGCCCAGTCGCTGTATTAGTGAGCTGGGCAGCATAGACATCAATAATAATAATAATAATGCCACCACAAAGGAAATAGAAATTTCCTTGATTTAGCAAGATCAGTATTTCTCAATCTTGCCAAGATGTGTTGACTTCAGTTCCCAGAATCCCCCAGCCAGCATGGGGAGGAGGGGCCTTCAACTCCCAGAACTCCCCAGCCAGCATGGGGGCGTCTTCAGCTCCCAGAATCCCCAGCCTAGCAGGCATCAGCTTAGTGGGATGCAGGTTGCCAAGAGGAGGCTCAACTCTGGCTGTTGCTGCTCATTTGGGGGTCTCTCTTCCTTGGCAGGCATGGAGCTGTTTGAAGAGGCGCTGCAGAAGTGGGAGCAGGCCTTGACGGTCCGTCAGAGGTACCCCCCCAGCCTCTCGGCCTCTTGGTTCGTGCCCAGGGAGGAGGATCTGCTGCTGCCTGAAGACCTCTGTGAGGTACAGTCCCTCAGGTGTCCCAGAGCTGGTAAAATCCAGAATCCCCTTTGAGGGGGCTTCACACACACACTCGCCAAGTTGTTTTGGGGTTATTTTCGGGGTTATTTCCTGGCAGATGGGCTGGGGAAACTATTCAGGAATGGGCAAATGCCGCTTTGTTGTAAAGCTACATTAAGAGAGGTTTAAGAAGCCAGTTCGGGATTCTGGTTCTTCGGTACCTGATCCTCATTTTATGTCAGATGCAGCCGTGTTTGTCTCTCTGAAGCAGGAATCTCAGAAAAAAGAATTTGCAGACAAGCTGGAATTGCTCCTGTACCGGGCGTATAACCTGCAGGAGGAGTTTGGGTCCTCTCTGTCGGCCGACAGCCTCCTGCTTGATTTAGGTGAGCCGAGCCGGTTTGCTAATGCTGGGAGAAAGTGGGCTTGTCCTAGCTCAAGACCAGGGCTCTCCAAACCATGGTCAGATCGGCTGCCATTGTATTGGTCCCTCCCCGGCTTTGACCCTGACGTTGTAATTGTAGGTTAACCGTTTTATTTTCGCTGTGTTTTATTGTACCAAGATGGTTTCTAAAATGTTGGTCTGTGTCTCAGAAGGGCTGTTACGTTCCCGGTTTTATGCTGCCTGGAATCCAAATAAATCACCACGATACCTCTAAAACTTTTCTTTTCCTCTTTCTCAGAGCAAACCCTGATGTTCCCACTGACGGAGCAGTCTCTAAGGCGCCAGCAAGATGAGGAGGCAGATAGTGTGACCTCCGAGGAATCCTTTTTCTCGGTCGCGGAGGTAATTTGAACCTCGCACAGTGCTTTGCCTTGTTTATTCATTCATTATGCAGGTAAACCCTCAACCTAACGACCACCATTGAGTCCAAAATTTCTGTTGCTAAGCGAGACATTTGTTAAGTGAATTTTGCCCCATTTAGTTGCCACAGTTCGGAAGCGAATCACTGCACTAGTTATATTAGTAACAGGGTTGTTAAGTGAATCTGGCTTCTCCGTTGATTTGCTTGTCGGAAGGTTGCAAAAGGGATCACGTGACCCCGAGCAGTCTCCTAGGGCTGTCCCACACGAAATGTCTATGTAGTAGTCAAGGCTACAAATGATAAACTCTTTCTGCTCAGTCTATAATTGAGGTGTGTCTTTGATGAGCCTCTTGGGGACCTCTAACGTTTAAGAAACCCTTTTGTGGTTTCTGCTTTTCTCTCAGATCTTTGACTCCCTGGAAATTGAGAAGATGCCCTTCCAGCCTTCTAAGCCAGCTGTTGCCTACGAAGAAGCGTTGCGGCTGGTGAAGGATGGATTGGTTTCGTGCAGGACCTTCCGGTGAGCTCGGGGCAAGCGGGCCTTAGGATATTTATCTTCTCATGCTGGCATCAAGGTCATTATGGACCTGATGGACCTTTAGATCTTCATGGAGAGGTTTTAGCCTTTTCCTCATTCCTACTCCTTATCCCAAACCGAATGGTGCCAACACAACTTTCTTTAGCTAGAGACTTCCAGATGTATAAAGGGCAGAGTTTTTAGCTCTTGGTTCTGTAGGTAGAGAATTCCGGGAGTTGAAATCCTGAGATAGTTGGAGAATGCTCAAATCACAGTTCTCAAAGTTCCCAGTTCTTGATTGAGCTGATAGAGAATTCTGAGGTATAATTCTGAGATATGATGATAAAGGGTCTGCAGACTAAATTGCAGGATGAACGGTCATCCTGGCCAACTGTAGCCTTTGGTTGTCCGAAATGATGTTAAGGGCAACCCTCCGAATTAGCTGGTTCCCTGTTCCAGGAGTCTGTAATGCATCTTAGATTCCCAGGCTTTCATCTTTCAGAATTTGTAATCTCAAGGTTGGGTGGGGTGGGGTGGGGGGGCATCAGGGTGGTAAAACTGGCCTAGATGTTCTCTGTCCTCCCACCCCACCCCCTAACTGCCTCCTCTTCCAGCACAGAGCTTTTGGGGTGCTACAGTGATGACGATTTTCTGGCAAAGCTTCACTGCATCAGACAAGCTTTTCAGGTGGGTGCCTGGAGACCCTGGAACTTCGTCCTCTCTTGAAGCTGGTTGTCCCTCAAGGCTTGGGCCAACTCTACCCTGATGCCTGTTCTTTCTCGAGTCCTTCAATCTGAGGAATGGCAATTGGGGGGGTGGAAGGAAGTTGGCTTTACTGCTGCGTCTGGTCCAGAAAGAACTGGCTTGCTTGACAAGCCACAATGGACCTCCATGTGAGTACGTGCTGAACTTCAACTCTCATCCAGGAAACCGTGGTTTCCAACGGGCTGATCTCTTCACAGGAACTGCTGCTGGTGGAGAACAACCAGACGTTTTTTGGGGAGGTGGGCAAGCGCATGGTGATGGGGCTGATGACCAAGGCTGAGAAGGTAAGGACCAGCCATGAAAGGGCTCTGTGATTGTGCTGGGGGGCGGGGGAGAAGATAACGGATCTCCATGGAGGTTGGTTGGGATCTACCAAAGGGTCTGCTCAGTGTAGTGTGACAACTGCTTTCGCAGTAACATCTGGAAGTCTCTAGCTAAAGAAAGTTGTGTTGGCAGCATTCGGTTTGGGATAAGGAGTAAGAATGCTATCTGTGGTAGCATTCTCTGTGGGCGCGCCTACCCTCTGGAATCAGCTCCCTGTTGAGCTCCGGATGGCTCCCGACCTTCACTCTTTTCGCCGCGGCCTGAAGACTTGAGTATTTGAACTTGCTGGCTTGGACTGAGGGACTGGGATTTTAGATTTTAAATTTTAGAACGTGTTTTATTGTTTAGGGCTACTTGGTTTAATTTATTTTAATTTTTGTATATTATGTGTTGTATATAGTGTTTTAATTGCCCTGTACACCGCCCCGAGTCCTTCGGGAGAGGGGCGGTATATAAATCCAAATCATCATCATCATCATCATCATCTTGAGATCTTCTAGTGGTCTACCAAAGATCTTCTGAGGACCTGCCCCAAACAAAAGCCTTGGGCGGGAGTGTCTCTGAGAGATCAGGGTTAACTAAGCAAACTAGATTTGAGGAAACCTCTAGACCTCATGGAACTGATTGAGAAGCAAGAAGCAAGTCTGGCTGGTTTCACCTGAATTTTGGGCTGGTTTCCTCTGATTTCTGCTCTTCCAGAACACAAAAGGTTTCCTTGAAAGCTACAAGGAGATGCTGCTCTACACGCTGAGACAGGAGACTTGGCCAACCACAGAGAAGGAACTGGAAGGCCGAGGGGTGAGTGTTGGTCGTCTTACAAAAAGCCTGACTGAGGGGTGCACACACACTCCTCATTTAGTGACTGTGTCGTGTAGCGAGGATGAAGTTTGCACGTATGCCTTTCGCGGGTCTGAAAAGCACTTAGCACCTGCTTTGCTTAACGATGGAGTTGCTGGTGCCAATTGTGGTCGCTAACGAGGACTACCTGCGGTAGCAAGGCGGGGCCTTTCTGGTGGCAACACCCCAGATTGACTAAATAAGAAATCTTTGTCCGTTCGAAACCTTCACAGGCAGATCTTTGTCTCCATCCAGGTTTTCAGCTTTGGGATCAAGTTTCTCACTGATTTATTTGCCCGACCTTAATCCAGCACCCCCCTCCAATTAGAGGAGGGGGAACAATACCAATACAATCAAACTCAAACCGGTTGGATCCTGGAGGCGGAAGAATTAGGGAGGTTTGCTGCGATTTGGGTGAATAAACATGGATTGTTTCCTTTTGACCGTCTCTCAGGTGGTCTGCATGAATTTCTTTGACATCGCCTTGGACTTCATCCTCATGGATGCTTTAGAAGACCTGGAGAACCCTCCCTCCTCCGTTCTGGCCATCCTGCGCAACCGCTGGCTCTCCGACAGCTTCAAGGAGACGGTGCATTTCCGTGGGTGGGGTCTAGAGACGAACAGGCTCTTCGGAGTTACGGAGGCAGAGTGGCCGATAGCCCCAGGCCAGCCTGGTTTAGGCACAGGAACTAGGGAGGGTTCGGTTTTAGGGAGGACCTCCTCCTACCTTTCCGGTCTTCTGGAACTTTCCAGTGAGGGGAAAACCAACCAAGCGGGTTTACCTGTTCTTGTCTTTCATTGCAGGCTCTTGCGACCGCCTGCTGGTCAGTTCTGAAGGCGAAGAGGCGGCTTCTGATGGTACGTGAGAACGACCCAATCCCGATGCCATTTTTTTTTCTCCCCTTACAAACCTCTTTGCAGTTGGGATTTGATGAAAGGATGGGAGGGGACCTTCGTGGCCATCTAGTCTACTCCTCCGTCCCTTGCAGGGTCTGTTAAAATTATTTAGAGGGGTTTTCCTAGCCCTCTTCAGGTGGCAGTTTGCCGGATAGTTACTCCACACATCTTAAAAGTAGCCGAGGTTGAAAAACACTGCTTTAGATGTCGATCAACTCATTCCCAGAATATTGCTCTTCTCCCCCCACCCCACATCCCATGGACACATGATGTTCACTTAGTGACCATTTGAAGCTCTGATGGACCTACTTAGGGATTTGAAATTATGAGGGTCACCCTTCCTCCATAGTCACGTAATCGGACTATGTCATGTAATTCTGAGGCCCCATTGATGGCCCTTTGCAGCATCCCACAATCGTGTTACCTCATTTTATGATAGCTTTAATAAAAACTCTCAGTGGCTTCTGGTTTCTGGCAAAACCAGTTCCAGGACTATCTTTATTGGTTGACAAAGAAAATTCCTTCTCAAGAAATAAATAAATTTGAATTCGCTTCTCTATAGTTGGGCCAGATTAAGTGTTTTCTGCAATTTGGATTCGGCACTCCTCTTATACACCCCAGTGGATTTTCCAAGAATTTATATTCTTGGTTTCTGTGTTTTTATAGCAATCTTTCCTGGCTGAGAGTGTGCGGTTTTTGTGTGTGGTGTGTGGTTTGCAAGCGGCAACCCTCCCGTCTTCTCAACCTCCGCTTCGGTTTCAGGTTCCGGATGGTTTTATATCTCATTTTTACTCCGTATCGGAGCACGTCAGCCCCATCCTGGCTTTTGGCTTCCTGGGGCCCAAACAGCATCTTTTTGAAGTCTGCAGCTTTTTCAAGGTAAATGCTCTTTTTAAAAAAAAAAAATCCGGGAAGAGTGGGCAAAGGATATGCGGTCACTTAAAAAGAGAGGAAAAAAACCTTTATGTGATTTTTGTTTTTAAATGGCTCTTGGCATCTGTCCCTCTTTCTCTCTCTTTAATATGTGATATAGTCAGGAGATTGACAGGATTAAGTGGCTGTTGTATTTCCAAGGCTCCAGATATTTTCCCTTATGGCGTGACTGTTCTTTAGCACCCACCGGGGGACGTGGGTGACTTAAGGAATAACGGTTGTTGTCCCCAAACTGTGTCCAACATAGAATGTCAGAGCCTACGGCAGAGAGTCTCGGATTTAACAGCAGCTCATTTAGTGACCGAAGTGACAGCGGCATTGAAAAAGAGAGACTTATGACCGTTTTTCACACTTACGACCATTGCAGCATCCTCAGGGTCAGGAGATTTGTATTCAGATGCTTGACAGCTGACTCACATTTATGACGGTCGCAGTCTCCCTGGGTCACGTGATCCTGGCAAAGCCAGGTTCACTTCACAGCCAGGTTGCGAGCTTAAGAACTGCAGTGATTCTTTTAACCACTGGGGCAAGGAGGGTTGCAAAACGGGGCAAAGCTCAGTGAACAAGTGTCTGACTTAGCAACAGAAGTTTGGGGCTCAAATTGTGGTCGTCAGACGGGGACTGCCTGTAATCATCTCTCTCTTTCTCCAGCATCAGATTATGCAATATCTGAAAGATATGTTTGACCTGGACATTGTAAGGTACACAACGGTGTCCTTGTTAGCCGAAGACGTCCTTCAGCTGTCACGGCGTCGCAGTGACATCCTGCTCGGCTACTTAGGCGTGGAGACCATCCCAGAGGTCAATGGGACTCTGGGAAACGACAGTGTTTCCTTTGATAGCGTCAACTAAGCTTTCTTGCTCCGAGAAGACCGTTGGGGGCTTATAAATGGGTGTGGTTTTTTTCCTTTTTAAAGGCAACCGGCCTCTCTATTTCGGAAGCCGAAGACGGAAGGCAGCAAAACATTCTCTATTTGAATTGTCTAACCTAAAAGCAATTTTGAGCAGTGGTTCTCAACCTTGGCAATTTTTAAGAGAGGTGGACTTCAATTCCCAGAATTCCCCAGCCAGCTATGCTGGCTGGGGAATTCTGAAAGTTGAAGTCCACCCATCTTAAAATCGCCACGATTGAAAAAGACTGATTTAGAGATTATTTAACGGCCCAGATGTGTCCAGCATCATCCAGATGGGATGTTTCTGCCAACCAGCCCTGCCTGTTTCTAGTTATTTAATACTTGCAGAACTTGTGGCCGAGCCCTGTCGGATATTCCAGTTTTGAGATTAGCGCACAAGGACACTTTTTCCCCCTGTGAAATGTGATGGCTGAAAATAAATACAAGTGGGGAGAGACCTGATTGAGCTCTAGGGACCTTTTGCTCATTTGATTTGGAAAATTCAGTTTTATTTTTTTTTAAACTGAATTTATTTTATTGTGTGTCTTATCAGCATTCTTCAACCTTGGCCACTTGAAGAGGGGTGGACTTCAACTCCCAGAAAGCTCCAATCAGCATGCTGGCTGGAGAATTCTAGGAACTGAAGTTCATGTATCTTAAAGCATGCTGACTAAGGAATTCTGGGAGTTGAAGTCCACTCACCATCCAGTGGGCAAGGTTGAAAAACTCTGTAAACATTTAATAATTAATATATTTAATAATAATATTAAAGTAAAGATTGTCGCACATATGGTGGTCTCGGATGGAAGATCCTCTGAAGGAGATGGGTGGGGAAGGGAAGGGAGGAAAGAAGGGAGGGAGGAAGGAAGGAAGGAAAGAGAGAGAGATGGGAATGAGGGAAGAAGGAACGAAGGAGGAAAGGCTGGATCTCATTGGCTTTCTGGAAAGGATAAAATGTTTCAGTGAAGCCTTGCAAGAAATGCTTTACTCTAAAATCCCAATTAGCTTGAGAGCTTATCCACTTTCATAGATGAGACAAACTTCCTTTTTTATTTTTCTCTCTGGCATCTTCATGGCCATATTTCAAAAACTGGGAATTTTCTCTTTCAATATGAAGGCACCTTCTTCTCCCAGAAATGGGGGAAATGGAACACAAAACTCTTAACAGCTTCTTGTGCCCAAGTCGTTTTCCCTCACTTGGTATGACAATTGACCACTGACCTTGACACTTTTTGAGTAGCTGGTAGAGTTCCCGACTGTCATGGCTACCTTTTCCTACAGATTTGGACATTTTCAGCCTGGGAAAAATGGACTTTCCTGCCTGCAAATCAGGGTGGTGGGGAGATTGTGATCCTTGGATATTGCTAAATCCTGAACATCCTGTGTGCATGGGATGTGAGGTGGATTGAGAAGAGCAATATTCTGGGAATTACATACGGTAGTTGATCGACATCTAAAGCAGTGTTTTTCAGCCTTGGCTACTTTTAAGATGTGTGGACTTCAACTCCCAGAATTCCGTAATCAGCTTTGCTGGCTGGAGAATTCCTTGTTAAAAGAGGAGGAAACCCATTTTGGGGGATATTGCCTGAAAATGTGGAAGGAATTGAATGTAATTTTTGTGCCTCATTATTTTGATTTGCTTGGACTTCATTTCTCTCCCCCCCCCCTTCGTGATTGATGTGCTTATGCCTCTCAATCCCCTTGGCAATTAAAACTTTTGTATCCTATTAGAACTTTTGGCACTGAAAAAAATCAAATAAATATTTCCTCTATTATTAAGGTGGGCTGGAGTGTTTTCCTTTCCCCCTCTTTCAATTTAATGGAAGTGGAGATTTGCTTAATGTTGCAACGTAAGTGTGAAAAGTCACTTTTTTCAGTGCCATTGTAACTTCAAATGTTCACTACATGAATGGTTGTAAGTTGAGAACTACCTGTAGTGGATCAAAAACCAACTGGCTGGATTTGTGCAACACAGCTAGGCAAATCTCATTACACAGAATTTCTCCATTTTATTTTATTCTCTGCCTGGTCTCTGCAGGCTGCTGGTGATGAAATTCTTACTTTGATTTTCCAGAGAGACTTCTCGTGTTTCTCCATTTGTATATTTACTGGATTGATTGACCTCTAGTTCAGCAAAAATTTTTAAAAATGGCACTAAATACTTCTGGTAAACAACCAACGTTTCTGATTTCCGTAGGAGTTAGTGTCAATAATACGATAGCTAAACCACCCAAAGTAATTTGCTTTTATTGTTTCTGCATCTTGTTTTCTTCTACTGCATTCTGGTTTGGCTTGGCTTTTGCCTGCTAATTGTATTTACTATCTCCGGGGAATTGATCTTGTGCAGATGGTGCCCGGAAGAGAGAGAAGAAGCAAGAAAAATTAATTTTCTTCTCTGTTACAGACCTTGAAGTCTTTGTGCTATGTGAACGCACAAAAAAACTAATCTTTAGAAGAACGGAGGTTTTTCTAACTCACTCACTAACCTGTTATTAGGTTATTGCAAAGCTTTGAAATATGTCTGGCTCTAAAATCTCGTGGTCTCAATGTTTGTTTCATGTCTGAACAGATTTCTTTTAATGAATTCACACCAGATGGAGAAGACACAAAGGGTGGCTGAGGTTTTCTCCGGTTCAAATTGACAAAGATGGGTCAGTCAGATAAGACTTACTTTATTATTTATATATATTCTGCCTTTATATCCCAGACAGCATTTAATACAGATCTTATTTCATTTTATTCAGGGCATATTTATCGAATGTGGTGATTTATTCGTGTTATTCCCAATTTATTAAAGGTATGAATTGTAGTTTATTCAGTAATGTAGGGTTGCGTAGACCATAAGGTTGGCAATTTTCAGATGTATGGATTCAACTCCCAGAATTCCCCTGCCAGCCTTTCATACCAGGGAATTCTGGGAATTGAAGTCATAAAGTTGCAAAAGTTTGGAAGCAGTGCCCTAAGCACTGGCACTGTTGTTTGTAAACAGGGCGTAGCAGTTTCTTTCAGCCTAGCAAGCTGTGATTTATTCAACAATCTAGAATAAGGCATGGCTGAGCACATCACAGGCCATCATTTGGCCACGATAGCCCTGAGTCACAATAGAGGCTGAGCCCAGTCCCACAATGCACGGCGCTCCCATTCAATCGCTCCTCAGCCCGCCATCCACTCCCGAGGTTCTGATTGGCTCTGAGCGGGGGCACGCGAGGAGGCAGCGAGGGAGGGGCGGGCCAGCGGAGCAACTTCTTAGTTGGCGTGCAGAACCAGCCAATCCTCGGCGGCCGCCCCGCCCCGCTTCTCCTGCCATTGGCTTTCTCATATACCTGGGTCCGGCCATGGACCGGGCTTTATGATTGGCTATTTGATTCCAAGGGAAGGACAGGACGCGGGGGTGTGGTAGTATTCGAGGATTGGTTGGAGGCCTCACCTGGCGAGCCACCCGATTGGTCGAGCGGGCCACGCTGGCACGCCCACTGGCCGCCCCGCCCCGTGTGTGCCGGCCGATTGGCTGTGGCCGCCCGGCCCGGTATCCGGGTAAGATGGCCGCAATCGGAGAGTGCTCGATCCCTGTTCCGTGGAATTCGGTGTCTCTCACTCACGTCGAGTATCCAGCAGGTAAAAAGCGTGCTTTCTTCTTCGCTGGTGGTTTTTAGCTTTAGCCAGGCCTGAGGGACGTGAGGCGGGAACTGCCAAATAGTGAGCCATTGATGAGCGGCGGACGGGCGCGCATGCGTATTGGGGCGGCGACGCTGCTGCTAGCCAGATAGGGAGCCGCTGGTTGCCGTAGTGCGCGTGCGCGGTACCTCTCGGGCTTTGCCTTGATAGTACACAGCCTAGGAATTGGGGCGGGGGAGCCTTTCTTTCTCCTTTCTCCCCTCTCCATTGCAATTGCTTCCCGGGTCTTTTGCGAGCCGTCTTCTCCTCTTATCCCTCAGCTGTGATGGTGGGCTTGATTAAGCCAGGGCTGTGCCCCCCCCCGGACAAAGCACTTTATTTATTTATTTATTTTAATTCCATTTATATCCCGCCCTTATTGCATCAGGGACCCCAGTTTTGCACACTTTGCAATTTATGCTGCCAAACAGTGCAAGGACCCTTGGTCCCCAGCCAGGGAATAACACGGTGGAGACCCCTCCCTTTGTCTTGGAAACAGCGTTGCAAGTTTCCAAGCAAGGAGGGGCTTCCTTACTTATACTACAACGTTTATTTTAAATGGGTTTAGTTTGACAGTTTTAAATAATGGCTTTCATGCTGCTTTGGCTTTCTGTTGGGAGCGGCACAGAGTTGGTTATAAGATGGACAGCTATCTGAACATTTCAAATAAATACAAGAGTTCCTCCAGGACTCAAAAGTGGATAAGCTGTTTTCTTTGCCAAACGTGCAAGCTGGCTTTGCACAGCCCTCAAGCTGATCTCCCAAAACCCAACGACTTTGCTTACCTAATGTGCTGTGCCAGACAGTAAATTCTGGGCTGTGATGTCCAGCCTGCTCCCTATAAAATGCTAAGAACTGGATATAAAGTGCTAAGGCCAAATTCCGCAACCCCATCCGAGCTCCTTAAGTAACCAAACTGGCAAAGCTTGAAGATCACCCTGGTTTGGTTGCATGTTTTTTTTTAATCCCATTTATATTCCGCCCTTCTCCGAAGACTCAGGGTGGCTTACAACCTAAAGTGCAAATCAATGTGCTTAGCAATAGCATTCATTCTATTATTTAAGCCAAATCCATTTGAGTCCTCCTCTTTTCAAGACTCTTGGTAGAGTTTAGCTCAAGAGAGTGGCCAAGTTGACACAACACCCTGAACCACAAAGTGGCCAACTCGGTTTTCGCTTCCATGTACCATTAATACCCTAAAGGTGCTTTTTCCAAAAGGCAACTGGACGCTCTTGGTTGTTTCCTTGAAAACGTTTTGCTTCTCATCCAAGAAACCTCTTCAATTCAGAGAGAAGAGCATCTCTCAGTCAACCATGAGTTGGAGAGGATTGAGAAAGAGTGATACTTGTGCCTATGAGAAAGCAGGCTTGTCTTCTCTTTCTTTTGGAATTCCCCATTGTTTTAACGCCTTCATTAAGCCGTATCTGCTGTTGCAATGTTGAATTCAGGTTTGTTTGCTTCATGCTTTATCTTATCAGTAGCAGAGCAAAGTGTGAAATCGGACCTGCGTTGCCGGGGAGTTACGACACAGCCAGCCTTGTAGGCTTTTTTCTCAATTTATCTTCAAGCTTTATTTGTGAGGAAGTCAACTTTAGAGCAAAGTGGCAGGGAGGAGGGGTAGGGGGACTCTAATATCTCCCCTTCCTTGAGATATTAACCCTTTTGGAGAAGTCACAACACAGTCAAAGATGGATGGAAACAGAACGACTTTAAAATATAATACAGGGAGTTCTCGACTTATAATCATTTCATGACTGTTCGAAGTTACAACAGCCCTGAAAAAAGTGTCTTATGACTGTTTTTCACACTTACGACCGTTGCAGCATCCCTGTGGTCACGTGGTCAAAATTCAGATGCTTGGCAACTGACTCCTATTTATGGCGGTCGCGGTGTCCCGGGGTCATGTGATCCCCTTTTGCGAGCTTCTGACAAAGTCAGTGAGGAAGCCAGATTCACTTAACAACCGTGTGACTAAACCACTGCAGTGATCCACTTAACAACTGTAGCTAGAAAGGTGGTGAAATGGAGCAAGGCTTACTTAAGAAATGTCATGGGAATTTTGAGCTCATACGGCGGAACTGATCTGTTTTTGCAACTCACAACAGGATTAGCCTCTGAGGCAGCGCAGAGTGCGTTTTTCTCGGTCAGCTCCCCAAATCAGCCCTTGGCCTCTGGGAACAGAGCGAGGGTTTTTCGTAACAGGGCGTGGTACTTCCAAGCAGAGCTTCGTCTTGGCGTCCTTCGGGTTTTTCCTTTCCAGGCAATCAGCACTGTGGATGATGGGCGCATTGTAGCAATAAAGCACATGTATTATTTATCTCCTCGGATGTTTAGCGGCCTCCTCTCCTGTTTCCTGGATGATGCTGGGCTGCTTAATGCCTGCAGGCTGTCACCCCTTGTGTGTGTGTTTGCCTCTAAGTAACGTTTGTGGGTCTCCTGGTTTTGAGTTGATGTAAGGGGGTTTTTAAGGGCCTCCCAACCAGCCCAGGCTTGAAACAAAAGCGGATTTGAAGGGTCCTTTATATTCTCCAAGCTTGATTGTTTTCTCGTAGATGTTTCATGACCCAAACTAGGTAATATCAGTGCCAGAAAGGAGTTCAGGGATTATCTGCACTGATGCCGAACCAGCCATCTTAAACCATTTTGACCAAGTGGCTGAAATTCTCACCTCTGAAGCATCTGCCAAAGCTGAGATCCGAGAGGAAACGGCGTGGGTGGCTGGGCGAAGAAGGATCTGGTTTGTTTTCCATTCATTGACGCGCTTTGCCTCGTACGAGGCAAAGCTCCTGTGGTCAACCTCGCTTTTTCAACTGGTTTTAGGAGGAAGCTGCACTTTTGCCTGTCTTTAAATCTTCCCACATGTAGAGGAAAGTTACCATTCACGTGTTTATCCGTACATCGGTTCGCATGCCGTAGTTAAAAACTAGGAGAATAAAAGAGGTACTCCATGATCGCCAGCGCCTGGTGGAAGCTGGTGCCCAATGGCAGAGGGGTTGGGTATGAATTCTTGCCTTCCTATTGGTTTTTCTCAGGGCACAGAGTTTGTAAGGGCAGGTAGTCCCAACCGTTTGTTTAGTGTGCACTCAAAGTTACACCTGTACTGGAAAAAGTGATGTATGTGACTTAGCGACAGAAATTCAGTGCTAGAAGGGAATGGGGTTCGAGGAGAAAGGGGGAGAAGGACTATGGGGCCCTTGATGCTCTCCGAGGTTAGTTGTTTTCTTGCAGAGATTTCATGACCCAGCAAGGTAAGCTCATCAATGCTGGAATGTAGCAGTAGGTAGAAACTAGCTCCCTTTTAGCACTGATGTTCTTGCCTAGCTGGATCATGAAACGTCTGCAAGAAAACCACCCAGCTCAGAGAGCACCAAGGACCCCACAGTCATCGTCCTCCTAACTCCACTCCCTTCTAACACTGATGAGGCTACCTAGTTGGGTCATGAAACAGCCTTGTTGCTAGCAGCCCTTCCAGTGGGCTGCAAGTTACTTCCGACTCCACACTTTGATTTCTTTGTCTCCCAGGTGACTTCACTGGCCGTCTTCTCGCCTACCTTAGCCTGAGCCCCATCTTCATCATCGTGGGCTTCGTCACCCTCATTGTTTTTAAGAGAGAGCTACACACGGTGAGTCAGCCCGGTTTGTTTTCTCTTCAAGTCTAGAGCCCCCCAGAATGATGGACATCAAGCCTCAGGAGTCAACGGAACTATTGGAAGGGTTGGTGGTGTTACTAGGCACACCACAATGTGAAGCCACAATCGCCAGTTCTTTAGCTGGCGTTGGCCGTCATTTCGCATCAGGTTCTTCTGAAGAACTAAGACGGTCATAATCTACTGATAGTCCTTGACTTACGACCACAGTGGAGCCCAAAATTTCTGTTGCTAAGCAAGACTGTTGTTAAGTAACACGGTTGTGCAATCTTCGCCCCTAATCTCAACCCTGAGGAGGATCTGATTTATATTTATTGTCTGAAATAGTAGATAAAATTTGGCCAATAAGCACTACAGTGAATGATATTGGCTCTCTTGCGAACGGTTAATCTGATTTTAAATCTCTTTTGTAGATCTCTTTCTTGGGAGGGCTGTGTTTCAACGAAGGCGTAAATTGGTTAATCAAGAACATTGTCCAGGAACAGAGGCCTTGCCCAGGTAGAGTACCAGTTGCACACTCACCAGCACGTGGATGCAGGTAACGTGGTCTCGTGATTGTGGTCACCAAAACGCGGAAAAGATGCAGAGACTCCAGAAAGAGGCAGAGAAGAGCAACAAAGATGATGAAGGGGCTGGAGGCTAAAACATATAAGGAACAGTTGCAGGAATTGGGTATGGCCAGTCTAGGGGGGATGTGATAGCAGTCTTCCAGTATTTGAGGGGCTGTCACAAAAAGGGGGACAACCTCTACTCCAAAGCAGCTGAAGGCAGGACAAGAAGCAATGGATGGAAGCTAATCAAGGAGAGAAGCAACCTGAAACTAAGGAGAAACTTCCTGACAGTGAGAACAATTCATCAGTGGAATGGCTTGCCACAAGAAGTTTTGGATGCTCCATCACTGGAGATTTTTAAGAAGAGACTGGACAGCCATTTGTCTGGAGTGGTCTAGAGTCTCCTGCTTGAGCAGGGGGTTGGACTAGAAGACCTCCAGGCTCCCTTCCAGCCCTAGGATTCTATATTATATGGTGTCTGCTAGAAGCCACATTGATGTCAGACTGGTAGCAGAGGTGTGTAACGTCCCACAAATGGGATTGACTTCCACTGTTTTCTTTTGGTCTCCGCAGAAGCCCACCCGTCGGTCTACTCAAAGTACGCCATGCCTTCCAGCCATTCTCAGTTTATGTGGTTCTTCTCTGTCTATTCGTTCCTCTTTCTTTATTTAAGGTGAGTTGTCAGTCTGGGAGTGGAAAGGTTTTTTTTTTTTTTTGGAGTTTGTGTCTTGATCGACAGGTGCAGAAGGAAGCCCTTTATTAATAATGAGGAGAAGAAGAAAAATTTGATTGAGTAGGATTTTTGGTACAAGATCAGATAATCCAGCATTTTCTTTCTGGACTCGGATGGGGTATTTCTTAACCGCTTCTTAGGAGGCTTGTTTCACCTCTCCTAGGATGCACCAAACCAACAATGCCAGGTTCCTGGACTTGCTGTGGAGACACCTGTTGTCTGTCTGCCTTTTAACCTTGGCCTGCCTAGTCTCCTGCAGCAGGTATGTTGGGGCATCTTGTGATGGTGAGAGCAATGTGTGTGGGCTCCCAGAATTCCCCAGCCAGGGAATTCTGGCAGTTGAAGTCCACAGAGTCTTAAAGTTTCCGAGTTTGGAAGCGCTGCTCTTTGTAGCGCGTTCTAGGGAAAAAGAGGGCTGGGGTTATTGCTGAAAACACTCGTCTTTTCGGAGAGAGATAGAGCTAATGGCTCCCTCGCTTCCTTCCTTCTTGATAACCCTTTCCCTCTCTCCTCCTTGGTAGGGTTTACTTACTGTACCACACCTGGAGTCAAGTTGTCTACGGAGGGATTGTAGGAAGCTTCATGGCTGGCCTTTGGTTTCTCTTCACGCAGGAAATCCTAACGCCCTTGTTCCCGAGGATAGCTGCATGGTAAGTACGTCTTTCCCTGCTCCGCAGTTCTTCTGAACTAAAAATGCCTCTCCATGTAGATAGTGAGGATGTGCAAAGTTATTTGACTCAGCAATGGGGCATTCGAGGGAATGGTGGGAATATTCCAGGGGACTCCAGAACATTCCGTTTCTGCCTGGATCGTGCCAGCCTCTTCCTGGACCAAGCCATTCCCAGTCTGGCATTTTCCAGAGGGAATTTTTCAAAGGGGAGGCAGTTTGAGGTGGTATTATCCAGCCCCAAACCAGGTCTGATTTGTCTGGAACACCCATGTCTGGAATTTTCTGAGATGAGGATTTATTTTCAGATACTACTCATCACTAAACAAATGCTTGTAACTCAAGCGATTCTCACAAATGTGATTTTGGTGGGATGCTTCTTTCAAGCCTCGAATTGTAAAGCTTGCTGAACGGTGGGTGCTCGTCACAATAGACGTTCTACCTTGAATTCTAGCACTGATTTTTGTGCTGATTCAGTGGGAGAACTTAAAGGATTTGGCTACATTTTGGCTGACTTACTTTCCTCTCTTGCCTTCCTGCCTTCCGTCCCTGCTCAACCTCCCTGCCTTTTCTCTTTAAGGCCGTTATCCGAGTTTTTCTTAATCCGAGACACCAGCCTCATCCCCAATATCTTATGGTTCGAATACACAGTCAGCAGAGCAGAAGCCAGGTGAGCAGCCGCCAGCCCTGCGAGGTAGTCACGGAAAGGTCACGTTAACAGAAACGTGCATGCCTGAAAGTATTCTTCCCCTCCTGTCCTTTTACCATCTGGAACGGTGGCCCACCTGGTTGGAGGTTAGCAGCCCTGTGTTTGAGACCCGAGTACTGCGGTGGGGTGAGCTCTCGTCCTTCGATCCAGCTCCTGCTGGGGACACGAAAGAGGCCTCCAGCTGGGCCTCCCCCAGGTCTTCAGCCTCCTACTCAGACAGGAAACCCTATAACGTTTCAGACAAATGGTTGCCCAGTCTCTTCTTAAAAACTAGCTGCATCCAGCGGTGCTTAGGTTTGGCCCAACACCTTTGACCCTCGTCCCGTTGCTTCTCTCCTAGGAACCGACAGCGTAAGCTGGGCACAAAGCTACAATGAGCGTCGACGTCTCCGGCGTTCGACTACGCAGTTCTGTATCCCGGCAGGCTGGAACGGAGACACCTGCGCAGATCTCTGGGGATGTAGCAAGGCGCCTTTTTACGGGACGGATCGATGCGATTGTGCAGGGACCACCACCGAAGACCCCAGAGGCCTTTTCCAATGCGCTGGATCAATCCTGCTGCATGCCGAGTCCATCCACGAGCAAAACCCCATTTATATATCGCAGGCGCATAGCGTTAGACCGGATGCTACCCTGGGAAGCACCAGGAAGCAATTTTGGGGAGGGGGGGCACAGGCACCGCTAATTCGGATGGGGGCAGAAAGGCCTGAGGGGGCGAAACGGGCCGTGGGCGTAGTCCATCCACTTCAGCCGAGCTAGATTCAGACATTGGTCGGTAGGTTATACCTGTGAATATTTAAGTTGGGGCCTGGAAGGGACCACATACGCCTTGGGGGACACGCCCGATACAGCTCTGTGACTTTTCTATTGAATTTCTTTTTTTAATGAACAAAAAAAAATCAATTTGCAGCATGCAATCCACGCACTATTTATATAATCCTGGGTTGTCCAGTTTGCCGAAGGGGAACGGTGGAGGCCGGTTTGAGACTGGTTTTCAGGGGGAGCGGCCAGCTCGCTGCCACTGAAAGAGACTCGGGGGCAAAATTAATAAAAAGAGAGAGAGGGAATTCTGCATTTTGTTTAAGCCAGGGCTTTCCAACCTTGGTGACTTTTAAGACCTGTGGACTGTAACTCCCAGCAAAGCTGGCTGGGGAATTCTGGGAGTTGAAGTCCACAGGTCTTAACGTTTGCAAGATTGGACCTCGTGGCTTAAGCAGTCTGCAGATTGCTTTGCATAAAAGTGCTTTTTCTACACACTAAAGCAACCCGACAACCTTAATTAAAGGATCTGCATGTGCTGATCAATACAGCTGCAGCAGCAAAAAATCCACAATGCTTTTTTTCTTTTTAATCACACCCTGGCACTGAGATTACTTAACCAAATCTGGGGGTCTTTCTCAGTGCCAATTCCCATGACTAACTCCTTCCCTTCCCTTTCTCTTCACTACTCCGATCCAGAGTTAATCTCAAACTCGTTTTTCCTGGCTTGAGGAAGGCCCACCAATGGGAACACCCCCCATGTTTGGTGGCGAGCGATGGGGGTTGTAGTCCAGTGGAATTAAAAGGCTAGTTTAAAATGATTCCCCCCCCGCCACTCCTTCAAAACTTTTAAATACTCAATAAACATGTTTTTATGGTCGCGTTCCGCCTGGGAATGTGTGTTTGCTCCAGCTAATGGGACGGGATGGACACTTCTGCAAGCCTTGATTGGGGAGATCATATCGTGGGCTGTCATAAACCAGGAGGGGAATCTCAGCTAGCGAAGCAGCGGTGGCCAGTGTCGATCAGAAGTTAGCCTTGCTTGGGATGCTTCAGGGCGGTGGGGTGCATCTGACTTTCAAACATTTACAGAACTATTTTTTTTCCCCATTTAGTACAAGTGACATTTTTTTTTTTACAAAGACAGTACAGGCAGTCCCTGACTTAAAACAGTTTAGTGACGGTTCAAATTTACAACGGGACTGAAAAAAGGGACTTGCACTTTGCAGCATCCACGTAAGCCGAGGACTGCATTCACTCAGGAAAGAAAGATCTGAACAACGTTCTTTTCCTGTCTTTTAATTGGGATATGTTTATTATATAGCTCCATGCCTCTGCCTTTTTCAGAGCAAGACATCTTGCCAAAAATCCGCGTCATACAATTTACAGTCCAATCACAAGCATTGGGCCAAAGTGCTACAAAACCGAACAAGCAAGAATTTGGCAATTCTTCGCTAAACAGTGCAAAATCTCTGTAGCATTAGGAGAATATGAGGACAGGCAACATTTTGGCTGCTTTAAGACCTTAAAACTTGCTTGACCAGCTTCCATAGGATTTTTCAGGAGTATTTTTTAAAAAAAAAAACATTTCCCCGAATTCTTAGCTGGCACCATATTTGGGGCTCCTGGGATTCTTCCTATTTCAGGAGTGCCCGAATTAACCCATATGCTGAGCACGGAAACGCCGAAAAGCAAAGATGAACCTGACAGGTTGAATTCAGACAACAGGAACGGTTGCTAGTACTCAAAACAAGGCTGAACCTGGCAAGCTTAGCATGTTGTACGAATGTGGCACAAACAGAGGATGGGATCATCCTTGTCCTGTCTCTAATTTTCATTACTTTTACATATTTATTAAAAAAAACATTCTAAAGCGTTGTTTCTCAACCTTGGCAGCTGTAAGATAGATGGATTTCAACTCCCAGAATTCCCTTGGGTAATTCTGGGAATTGAAGTCCACCTATCTTACAGCTGCTAAGGTTGAGAAACACTGTTCTAAAAGCTGTATTCAAAATTACCCACCACATTTGCCTTTCAATGTACAGCACGTTAAAAACTTTAAAGCTAACCTATCAACTTACAACTTGTAAACCACTACATTTTATCCCTGGGAGCAGGCAATACAAGGCACTTCTGTGACTGAAGAGTTTCGGTTAATGCGCTTCCATCAAGTCGCCGGATCTCATGAACATCCTGGCAAATGCTGCCTGTGGGGAGTATTTCCCTCATCCTTCTGGAAGGAAGTCATCACCCAAATCTTAGTTTGGCACTCTGAATTCTCTTACGACACGTTAGCCACCGAGCTGTGTTGGTAGCACAGCAGGGAAGGAAGGAAGGAGACACGGAAGAAGGAAGAGAGGAAAGGAATGGAAGGAAGGAAGGAAGGAAAGGAAAAAGAAAAGCTGCATCTTGGTTTTTCCCCATCCTAGAAACTTAAAACACAATATTGGCATTTTCAAATGCTCCTCAGTATGATATCAACTCTAGCAAGACAACTCTGGACCAGTTTTGTCAGATCAAAGAATCCGCCATTGGCCCAGGTAACCCAGCAAGGTGGATGGGTTAACTAGGACTTGCATGAGGCCCAAATTGGACCCTGCGTGTGACAAGGGTTGTGAGCAAGTCAACAAAAAGGTATAACGATGGAGAAGGAGGAGAAAGGATGATGATGGAGAAGAAGAAAGAAGGGGAAGCAAACTTTTATCATCGGACAACAAAATGGCTCTATCATGAAACCCACCATACTGACTGACGCTATGAAACTGACTTGTATATTCACGTGGAGAACAAACATTGTGCAAAATCCCGGGCTCAAATTCTCAGGAGGCTTTGAGCCACGACCTTCTCTTTCAACCCAGCATCCAACCAAGATTCCCTTCAGTTCAGGAGCCCCCTCCCCATTCTCCCTGCTCTTAAAGGCACAGACGGATGCGAACGGAGGAAAGGTGAGCAGGGAGAGGAAGGCGGGCGAGGCAGGCCTATCTCCCCTGTTGAGTGGCGGAGTTCATTTCCCTCCCGCAAACTCGGCGCAACAACAGAAAGCCTTCCGTCTTTCGGGGAGTCCAGGGTCAGGATAAAGCCCACCCAGATGACAGTTGAGCAGGTAGTTCGCCTCTCCAGGACTTCCCCCTCTTAAAGTCTGGACTTGGGGGCGGACTGGAGCAGAAGCCGCATGTCCAGCAAGGCCTGTTCCAAGTAATGGGCCATCCGGGCAGCGTTGGTTTCGCTGCAGCTGTTGAAGGCTGAGACGGCAAAGTTGATGTGCTCCTCCATGGGGTTGTAGCAAACGCCGTAGCCGTCTGGCACCATCGGGCCAAAACACATCACGCAGTCTGTCTTGGCGGGAACCTGCCGGGAGGACAATTTGGTCTAGTGGTTAAAGGTACCGGGCTAGAAACCAGGAGATGGTGAGTTCAAGTCCCAACTTAGGCATGAAAGTCAACTGGATGATCCTGGGCCAATCACTAGGAGACGGCGAGTGCTAGTTCCGCCTTGAGCACGAAAGTCGGCTGAGTAACTGGGTCAATCCCTCTCAGCCCAGCCCACCTCACAGGGCTGTTGTAGTGGGGAAATGGGGGGAGGAAGTGTGTTGGATAGGCCTGCTGCCTCAAGTTATTTGTAAAAATAATAAAGGCAGGATAGGAAATTAAAAGTAAATAAAGAAACACGGATGATTTAAATTGGGAGTCCTTCTCTCCCACCCCCTCAAGCCGGTTGACCCCATGTACGACCATCACCACTTAAAACCATGATGGGCAAGCTCCATTATGGTCAAAAGACAAGGACCATCTGCAAACGTCCAAAAACCCACCATGAGGGAAGGCTTGGAGGCCGTGCGTGAGCACCCGATAACGCCGAAAGACCCAACCCCCAAGGGCCCGATCCACGGCAACGCCAGCTCACCTGGCTGGTGGAGAGGTTGAAGTGCATGGCCACAGCGTAGGCGGTGTCCATGAAGAGCTCAGGAATGCTCACCAGATCCTCGATCGCTTGAAGCTTCAGGCCCAAAAGATGACGATCAATCGCGTTTCCCCTTATGGCCTACGGGAAAGAGAGAGGAGCCCGCAAGGGAACGTCATCGTTGCTCAGGGGTTTGCCACTGAAAGGGACACTGTGAGGGCAAGGGAGGGGTAATAATAATAATAATACCCACCATGTCCGTATAGCTTCGGTGTGCTTGGGTGGCTCGTCTCAACAATTCTGCCTTCTGCTGATTCTAAGGAAGAAACAGCCGCAAAACGCAACCCTCAGAAAGATGGTGGAGATTTGCAAAATATTACAAGTGCAGGACATCTTCCAGTGTGTCAACAGATGGTTAGAAAGAGTGCAGAGAAGAGCAACAAAGATGATTAGGTGGCTGGAGGCTAAAACATGAAGAACAGTTGCGGGAATTGGGTATGTCTAGTTTAATGAAGAGAAGGACGAGGGGGGACATGGTAGCCAATGTTCCAGTATCTCAGGGGTTGCCCCAAAGAAGAGGGAGTCAAGCTATTCTTCAAAGCGCCTGAAGGCAGGAAAAGAAGCAACGGATGGAAAGTAATGAACTAGAGAAGCAACCTGGAACTAAGGAGAAACTTCTGAACAGTGAGGACAATTAACCAGTGGAACAACCTGCCTCCAGAATTTGTGGATGCTCCAACACTGGAGGTTTTTAAGAAGAGATTGGAAAGCCACTTGTCTGAAATAGTATAAGGTCTCCTGCCTGAGCAGGAAGGGGTTGGACTAGAAGACCTCCAAGGTCCCTTCCAACTCTGTTATTCTGTTATCATCTGCAAGAGACGGTCTCTTCTCCCACCTAGCCATGCTTAGAAAAATGGACGTTCTCACCATTGAGAACTTCAAGGATTCCAGAAAACAGGCGTAACGGATGAACACATGGATGCTGAGTAGCTTACCTGTATGTTGTCTGCAGTCATGGACTGTACAAACTTAAGCACGTCCACGGAGGTCGAGCGAATGGTGTCTGTCCTCCCGAGACGGAACATGCGGAGCGAGGCGCTCTCGTACGTGGAGCAAAGCTCCCCATACATCCTAAAAATGCAAACACGGAAACAAAAGCAAACACGGGGAAGATGAAATGAAGGCCTCCCCCACCCTAACGTAAAACTGGCTTCCGAAAAGGGAAGGAGCAATTCATGGAAGGGGCCGGGGATCCGGGACTCTTGGCCTTGACGGCAGGTGGGCCACCTCTGAAGACATCTGCTGGGAGATTGGCGGGCTCTCTTGGACAGCTGGTTAAGAATATAAGAAGGGCCCTGCTAGATTAGACTTGGATGTGTTCTTACAGTGGCCCACCAGCTGTTCAAGGAAATCCACCCCTCCCACCAGATGCGAGGAGGAGGAGGAGGGCAGGAGAAGAAGCAACGGATGGAAACTAACCAAGGAGAGAAGCAACCTAGAACTAAGGAGAAATTTCCTGAAAGTGAGAACAATTAATCAGTGGGACAACCTGCCTCCAGAAGTTGTGGGTGCTCCAACACTGGAGGCTTTTATGAAGAGATTGAACAATCATTTGTCTGGAATGGTATAGTGCTTCCTGCCTGAGCAGGGGTTGGACTAGAAGACCTCCAAGATCCCTTCTAGCCCGCTTATTCTATAACATAATAAATCCATCCAAGCCATTCAGATCACCAGACCTGGGAAAACCGAACCCAGCTCCCTATTCACCTGTAATAAGCCAACTGCAAAGCGATTTGAATAAAAGCATCCGGACTGATCTTCTCTGACTTGGGGAAATTTTTCCCAAACTGGTGGAATACGGTCACTTTGATATCCAGATCTTGCACCATGCTGCAGAAAAAGGACAGAAAACGGATCACACAAGGGCTCCTGAAGGATCCTTTACAACATACGCCCACGACTGAATTACTCACATGTTGAGATTCTGTTTGGCGTCTTCAATATCGTTCTTGATTTCCGGGGTGATATTAAACCGTAGTTTCTTTGGCATCGGTAATGGGATCATGGGGGATCTTACAAGCTCTGGCTTCTTTCTACCAAAAGCAGCAAGGATATAATTGAAACATAGCGGGGAAAATGGATTTTTTAAAGAAAGAGAATCGGGGATTCACGTGTTGAAAAGGCAGGGAACTATTGACTGAAGAGTGAATCTCCCCCAACAAAGACATGCTGGCTTATTCGAAGACCCTCCTGGATCGGTTGCCAGGAGAAAGAAAATAAAGCTGTCTCAAAGCCAAGCTGCCTTACGTGTACTCCACAATGTGATCCAGCAGAGCCACAATGGGGGGGCCCTCAGATGGAGCGTGTTCGTACACCAATCCGCAGGATCCATCTTCCGCCACGATAAACTGCAAGGAAAAATCCAGATGAAATTGGGCACAGGCGCCCAAATAAGGAATCGTGGTTTGTTGGCTCTGTTGCTGCAATACATGGCTTTTCTTTCTTTCTTGATATTTTACTCTTTTAGAATCATAGACTCCTAGAGCTCTAAGGGACGTAACCCTCTCCTCAAGCTGGAGACCCTACGCCAAAGGTCCCCAACCGTGGCCACTTCATGACTCGTGGACTTCAACTCCCAGAATTCCTCAGCCAGCCATGCTGGGAGTTGGAAGTCCACAAGTCATAAAGTGGCCAAGGTTGGGGACCCCTGCCCTACACCATTCCAGACAAAGGTCTGCCCAGTCTCTTCTTGAAAGCCTCCAGTGATGGAGCACCCACAATTTCCCCGTGTCTCCACAAAAATCTCACAACTCATCCCAAAGTTTTAGACAAGGTGGGGGCAGGTGTACCCTTGCCGAGTTACCTGGAGGGTTTTGTCAAACCAGCGGTTTCCACTATTCCAACGACTCCCTCCTCCATGCAACATCTGGGCAGCCACTCGGCTCTTATAAACGTCGTCTGAGACCCGAGGAACCGAGGCGTCCAAGCAGACGGTGAAGATGCTCTTCTCAATCGTGCGCACCGATTCCTTGTTCGTTTTGTCTAGAAAGGGAGGAAGCGCTCCATCAGCCGGGAAGACACCAACACACACAGCACAACAGTGCCGGAAGGGATTGTTCATGACAAGCAATTGACGGTAACCCATGTGGGGTCTCCCCGGGACTAAGGGGTGGGTATTGACCTTTGATGAGGTTGTTGTAGGCTTTGGCCCAACTGTTGCGATGGTTGCTTGTCAAAATCCCGATGGGCTCCTTGTTGGTTTGAAGGGATGTGTTCCAAATCTTCTCCAGCTGGATAAAAATCTGATCGGTGGTCAGGGGGCTCCCGTCGCTGCTGTAAACATCCAGCTGAAAGAACTGGGGAAAAAGGAGAAACAAAGGGATCAATTAGCAAATTGTTATTTACTACAGTTAAACGGCAAATAAATAGGCAACTTATTTCTATCTTGATTTTATTTATTTAAGGAGGGCAGGGGGAAGAATGTTACAAAAAAAGGCTATCTCCCCAAATCCTTGAACTCTCCTCTCTGTATTATTCTATTCCTGTTGCTAGGCTTGTTCTGCTTTGAAAGTGCAGGGAGGTCTCAACTTGCAACCATTTGTTTAACGACCGAGGCATGTAGTGTTTTCCTGCAGTCATTTCGTGACCCAACTAGGTAACATCATCGGTGCTAGCAGGGAGTGGTGTGTTTGCTGTCTGTTTATATATAAGTGGTGGGGTGTGCGTGTGTTGTTTTCTTCTTGGTAGTTCTTTGATGGGGGTATTGTTCACTGCTTGATGGTTGGTCTGGTATTAAACCTGCTTATCTGGGTACTGATTGCTGGAAGGTGGAGTTTTGCTTTTTTTTTGTTTTCTTTTGGCTTTTCATTTGAACGATGGGTACATGTGATTTATTCCATGTGCCCGTTGATGGTGGATTCCTTGAAGCGTCAGGCTTCCAGGAGTTCTTTAGCATTTTTGGTCTAGGATGCTCAGTTTCCCAGTCGAAACTCTGTTTAATCTTATATAAACAGGGAACCACATTCTGTCAAACTGATGTTGTTTCCCAGTCGGATAAAGGAACATCTGTCTGATGACTAAAAGAATGAAACACCATAAAAGAACAAAGGATAAACTGGGGTGATGTTACCTGGCTGGGTCATAAAAAAATCTGCAGGCAAACCACCAAACTCAGAGCTGCTCTACACAAACCGGGAGCAAGATCCACCTGCACTGATGATGTTACCTAGTTGGGTCGTGAAACGCCTGCGAGAAACGAAAACCAAGTTCAAAGGGTCACCTGCCTACCTGAAAGTTGTGAACCACGGTGATGTGGGTGGGCGATTTCTTCCCCTTGGCGTAGTTCACCACCGAGTCGCGTTTGGGGCCCGGGATGCGGCAGGACGAGAGGATCTGGTAGTACTGGTTCATGCAAAGAGGCTTCCCACCGAGATATTCCACAGGTAGAGTTTCGCTGGGGGAAAAAAGGTGAAAGAGAGAGTAGCAGGAAACAAGGTGTCTAGTGAGACATGGCTGACGATCGTGTCGATGCTACAAACATCTGGAATTTGGAAACGCTTTTGAAAAGAGTTTGCTTGGGGCAGCTGCAAGGGGTGGGGAAAAGCACGGAAGAGGGGAAACAATAGGCTTCATTTTTTTGGTTAAACCGGACTCTTCGTCAGGGGTTAAGAGTCTGCGGGAACGGCCTAGGCAGACAGGAGGAAGAGCTGCAGGCCAGGCAGTGGGCACGACAGGGATGATAAAAATTCCAGCAACTGAGCTATCACATACATGTGGCAGACGTCCTTCGTGTCTTACTAGCTGCAAGGTCTACAGGGATAGCAGAGCAACTCTCGGCAGTCCTCAGCTTACGACCACAACCGAGCCCAAAATTTCTGCCGCTAAGTGAGTTTTGCCCCATTTAATGACCTTCCTTGCCACGGAATGAACGCAAAGGACGTTAAGCCCCTCGGAGACCGAACAAGGCCTTCCAACTCACTTGTCAATCATCGTCTTGAAGTCCAGAGCCCCCTCGATCATCTTGGCTGCAAACCTGAAGGAGTCACAAGCAAAGAGGTCAGGAGGGCTTGGCGGGAGGCGAGGGGCTCTCTGGTTTCAGGCTGGGGTGGAGGAAGCCACCCAGCTCAGCTGCCCGATGTGACAACAGCCTGAGACACTCTGCCAAATGGAACGGGGCTGTTTGGCTGAAATCTCCGCAGAGGTCAATGGGGACAAACGCTCCCAGGAGAGGCTGCTACTGTAATATGATTGCCATCATCGTTAGGACAGCGGTTTCCCAAAATTTGGGAACAGCTTGCCTCCGGTAGTTGCGGATGCTCCAACACTGGAGGTTCTCAAGGAAAGATTGGATTTGTCCAGAATTGTATGGAGTCTCCTGCTAGAAGACCTGCAGGCTCCCTTCCAACTCTGTTATTCTGTTAGTTAAACTCAGTCTGCATGCAGTTTTGGAACTTTGGACCACTAGATTTCCCCCCCCCCCGCCCGCCCAAGGCTCCAGATACTTTTGCAACAGATGAGCTATTCCAAGCAGTGTAATTTATTTATTTTTTGTAACCTAGACAGGATTCTAACTTGTGAATTAAGATTTTATCCATCCCTACGGTATCCAAATATTTTTCCAGATTTTTTGACATGACACCTCTGGATCTCTCGAACTGCCACTCCCATCACCCCCAGTCAACAATGAAAGGCTGGAAGCGAGAGGCTGAGCTCCTTTCCCCCAGAAAAATGCCTGCCTGTTTGCAAAAAATGCCCTCAGCTTTTTTCTAGCCATGCCCAAGCAGCACCCCGCTGTCTGGGTGACCTTTCGCTGGGAGAGAGGGCCCGGCTAGGTGGTGTGTGCGTGTGTGCGTGTGTGTGTGTGTGTGCGTCCATCCCTGCTGCCAATTGGAGCTGGGCCTGTCAGGGAAGGGAAGAACGCTGCAGCGGAAGGAAAATTCCTTTTTGATGCCCTCACCGCTGGCTCTTCCCTTGCATTGGCTGCTATTTTTAAAGCCAGTCCAGAAGGAGAGGAAAGCTGAAAGGGAGCTGGGGGGCTAGTGAGGGAAAGGTGACCCCCCTCCTCTGCAAAGATCAAATATCCCACCCCCTTGCCCTTTTTTTTTGGCGTTCTCAATCAGGGGCAGCCCAGAGAGGAAAGATAAAAATACTAGCAGCAGTTAGATTTATTTATTTATTTTATTAAATTTATATACCGCCCTATTCCCGGAGGACTCGGGGCGGTGTACAGGGAGGATTAAAACAAACATACAAAAATTAATGATTTGCAAACCAGCGGCATCCAAAATACATACTACGAGGAGGTTGCCTTCCGCTCTGAAAGAAGAACCGGATTCGAAACGCCCTGGGTTCTACAAGCAGCAGCTTTCCACTGTACCGTCAAGCGACTGAAAGACTGTGCGGGCAGACCCCCATTTACCCACACTTCATTTAGTTGACCGCTCAAAGTTACAGGGCCTTCCGAAAAAGCGGCAAGGTGGGGACCAACCTTATCTCAAGGACCCCCACACACCCCCTTGGAAGGCCCTGCTTGAAAAACTGCAATTTTCCCCTCTGCAAGTGGACTTGGGCAGCAATGAGGTCCAACCACAAAACTAAGGAGGCTCACCTTAGTTGACCTTGCCGATCCAGAAAATCCTGTTTGGGCAGCACCACGCCAGGACTGGAATGGATGACCACCGGCAGCCGATACTCCAGATATGCTGTTTTCAGCCACCAATCTGAAAGCTCGGTTGAGAAGGGAGAGCATGCAATGAGTGGCAGCACCGACGTATCAACAGAATATTTGTGGCTCAAGAGAGGCCTTGGGTGCCCTCTCAGCTGGGTGGTTTTCTTGCAGACGTTTCATGACCCAACTAGGGAACATCATCAGCGCTAGGAGTGGGATGTCAGGAGAGCAGCAGGAGGACTGTGTGGTCCTGGATGCTCTCTGAGCTTGGTGGTGTTACTAAGGTTTTACAAAGCAGTGCTAGAATTTCACATGATCTTGATCCTGTCCTTCCGACAATGCAGCCTAGGATTGTGTTGGCTTTTTTGGATGCCGCTGCACACGGCTGGCTCATATTTAGGTGACTGTCCACTAGGACTTCAAGGTCCCTCTCACAGTTACTGATCAGAAAGGATCTCTAAAACCCCAAAGGTGCTTTTTCAAGAGGCAACTGGGCTTTCTCGTTTGCCTTTGAAGACGTTTTGCTTCTCATCCTGGAAGCTTCTTCAGCTCTGAGCCAAAGGAGCTTCTTGGATGAGAAGCGAAGCAAGGAATAATCAAGGAAATTCAGTTGCCTCCCGGAAAAAGCACCTGTGGGATAACCCTGACCTGGATCCCCCCAGGGCCCGGGGTCCCACCTACCCAATTCTCGTTCTTCCGAGCTCTTCTCTCCAGCCCTTTCTGCAACCGCTCTCCGACGCCGCCTGGCTTCCGAAAATCCCGCACCAAATCTTTGGTGTGGCTGAGTTCCTCCTCGCTAATGATGGGCTCCAGCATTAACAGGTACCGATCCAAAGTCTGCTGCAGGGGAGGGACGGGCAGGTGGGGCAGGCCTTCCTGGTGGGTCAAGTAGCGACCTCGCAGCTTCCGTAACGCCACCGGCTTCAACCAGGTGGACGGCTTTGCCTGGAACAAGGAAAGTATGGAAGACAGAAGTCTGTATATATATATTTTTCTTATTTGTGGTCTGGTTTCTTCCTGGTTTCTCATTTTTGTCTTTTTTTTTTCTTGTCTCTCATTTCAGGTTAGGGTCTGTTTTGTCCCTTTAACACACCGAACGTTTCCTAACCTATCGATGAAATAGTCTGACAACGTGCTGCAAAATCCATACTCAGCAGTTAAGGTGAGCAGGGCAAGAAATACTGAAGCTGGTCAGCACTCGTAGAAATGCAAAAAGAATTCAGAAACAACAGGATCATTTTGGTGCTAAGATTCTCTCTCTGGTAAATTTCACCTTTCCCGCATCACGTGGTAGGCGACCCTTTGGGCTTCACGCCCTGAGCAGCATGAGGGCTGAGGGAGACTGCCAACTTCCACTTTGGATTCTGAAAAGCGGGCAGGCAAGGAAGAGATGCCACTTGCTCGCCTTTCAAAACACAAACGGTCTTAACAGACTGACAGAGATGTAAGGGACCTCAGAGACCCCAGGCCATTTCAGAGGCTGTCCAGTCTCTTCTTAAAAACCTCCAGTGATGGAGCACCCACAACTTTTGGAGGCAACTGATTAATTGTTCTCACTCTCAGGAGATTTCTAGGTTGAATCTTCCCTTGATTACTTTCCATCTGTTGCTTCTTGTCCAGCCTTCAGGTGCTCTGGAGAACAGCTTGACCCCCTCCCCCTCTTCTTTGGGGCAGCCCCTTAGAACTGGGAAAGACGCAAATGCCACCCCAAGGCCTGTAGTTTTCAACCCAGATCATGGTTTCTTCTCAAATTCTTCAGATCGACCAGCTGATATAAGCCAAAATGTCCAGTTTGTATCTCACCACGATTTCTCCACCAAGGGGGCACAAAGCAATTCTCTCTGTTCTTCATGCCAACACTGTTTTTCCCTGCCACGTATCTGAAAGCCCCCCCAAATAATCCCCTAACAAAACAAGCCAACCTTTAAAAGATTTCTTGATATAACAGTAATCCCGCTTTGATGCTTATATATTTTACTTCCGGCTAATTATTTACTTTGGTAATTGATCAGCCAAAGCCTGGAGAAAGCCAACTAAAAGACAGGTACGAACGTTTTGTTTTAAAGGCACCCTTCTCTAACGGGGGTCACTGCCTAATCCCACCTGAAATTAACAAGCAAAATTAATCCACAGTTGCAATTAGAAAAAAAGCAATGCAATCAATATCCACCTTAATTTATTTATAGATGAACTACCTGTAGTAATAAAATTGGCACCAACCAGCCCTGTTATGTAATTTGACTAATCACACAAGCACACACAAACACCCAAAGCCTTCCCAGGCATCTGAGGAAGTAAATTACAGTACCTATAAGCTCAAAACCAAGAGCTCGGTAGCCTCTTTGCTAACTATCAAATTTTATTAACAATACAAGGCTTGTATTCTATTGTATTATCATTTATTGATTATTTACTAAATGTTTGTGCCGCCCATATCCCCTATTAAGGTGAAGCTGGACGGCTTACGAATTATAAAAAAGGCAAATAGAAAAAAAATTAAAATTATACACGTTTAACTGTTAACAGATTGAACAGATTAATTTTAAATAAGATTAAAAACTACCCTACCCCATTTTAAATCCTATCTAGCCACCCTGTGCCACTGTTTGAAGCCAGCTCCTCCTCACAAAATTTAATAAAATTAGTTTAATTGGGAGGGGGGGGGAAATCAGATTTTTTTTCTCTTTTTTTTTGCCACCACAGAGCCAACCAGTTTTGCTTCTACGATCTCTCTCCAGATCAAGGTGCAATTTTTGAAAGCAAGGTTCAACCTGTTTCTATTTGCCAACCTGACGCGGTGAACAACTTTGCAGTTTTTCCCCGGCAGTTTCCAAACGATTTTTGAAACGGTGGGAAAACTGTTCAGCCTCTGGGCGTGTGATTCCTCCACTGTTTTTTTTTGTTGTTGTTAATTTTGCCCTGTGCTTCTTTCACCAACTCGCTCTGCAGCTTCCTTGCTTGTCCGTGCAAGAAATAATCTCCTT
The DNA here is from genome assembly GCF_947247035.1 of Vipera ursinii. Classification (NCBI taxonomy): domain Eukaryota; kingdom Metazoa; phylum Chordata; class Lepidosauria; order Squamata; family Viperidae; genus Vipera; species Vipera ursinii. Next base: position 8,621,419 of record NC_139529.1, on the reverse strand, counting down.
TGATAGAGAGCGAGCCTCTATCAAAGGAGGAAGGGTCCCCTTGAGGACCTCCAGTCTGACCCTCTGCTCAGGGCAGCAACCCAGTGAAACCAACCGTGCCAGTTGGCTGCCTGGCTCCCCAAATCACCACCTCACGGCTTTGATGCCCAGCAGCTCTCACCATTCGGAGGGCTTGAAATCGGTCGGAGTCCTCCTGCCTGGCAATAAAAATGCCTGAAAACAAAATCCATACACGGGAAGCGAATTTTCAGGAAGCAGAATCCCGGTTTCAGCATCCTCCTTAAAGCACACCCCTCATTAGCGCTTCGTGCCTCTCCAATGCCTAATTAGCAAAATTACTATTGCAAAAGTTTTCCAGGAACCTGGCCCTGTCAACGGGGTTGTGTAACGCAACTACTTTAGCTAAACACACATCAAATCCAACAGGATTGCTTCCACAGGGAATGCTTGACTTACAGCCGTCCGTTTAGTGCCAGATTGAGGCACTGAAAAAAAAAGTGACTTTATGACCGTTTTTCACACCGTTGCAGCATCCCCCCCATGGTCACGTGACCAAAAGGTGGATGCTTGGCAACTGGCAGGTATCCATGACTGTTGCAGTGTGCCGAAGTCACGTGATCCCCTTTTGAGACCTGACGAGCAAAGTCGAGGGGGAAGAAGCCAGATCCACTTAACAACCGTGTTTACTGACTCAACACCTGCAGTGACTCACTTAACAACCGGGGCAAGGCAGGTCATAAACGGGGCAAAGCTTGCTCAATAAATGTTTTGCTTAGAAATGTTGGGCTCAATTGCGGTCGCAAGCCGAGGACTGCCTCTGATCGAACTCTTGCAGTTTGCAAAGGGGGCTCATTAGGGTGGGGGTCTAACCAGCCCCTGAGCTTTCAAATTTTCCATTGCAAGTCTTGCCCTACACAGCTCCTCGAATTGTGATCCTTCCAAATGTGGGTGATGAGAAGCTTGACTTACGGTTGGTCTTGGCACTTAGGTGCATTGATTGAAATTCAAGCACTTGGCAACTGACATGTACTTATGCCGGTTGCTCTGTCCAGGGGTCACAGGATCTCCATTTACGACTTTCCCTCCTAGCCAGCTCCTGACAAGCAGCGTCCATGGAGGGAAGCTGGGTTCGCTGAACCTCTGCACAATTTGCTTGACAAATGCAGCCATTTGCCTAACGGCCGTGGCATGAAAAATTACAAAAGCAGTTGTAGTCATGCAGTGCCTTGGTTAATGACTGCACTGGTTAACGATGAATGTCATGGCCCCTATTGCTGTCGTAAACCGAGGACTATCATCTCTGCAAGACATCGGTTACACTAGTCGTGCTAATAAAGTTATTACAATTATGAGCAGAAGTGACTCTGTCCAGTGGAAGGAGGAAGCTAATTAAGCAGGCTCCACCTTCACGCTTTGTTCATTGAATAAAACAGCTAATTATTAAAGGGAGAAAGGAAGGCCAGCCAGTGCAAACTTTCAGGGCATTAAACCCGAGAGAGGTCAGTGGCATTTGCTTCCACTGACAGATAGAGTGCAGCCAAAACCAGACTTAGCACATAACTAAATAGAAATATTTATCTTACCAGGGAATCCATGCCAAAAACATTGAATCAGAAGGGCTGTTTTAGGACTAACTGTAAAACAGAATTCTTCTTTCAATTTTTGCTTCCCCTTTCACTAAATGAACCTAAGTCAGAGCTGCCTCCCCCCCCACTTGTTCCCAAACCGCTGCCAAAATTGTGATCCTGTTTTTTTTCTGTTGCGATTCTTTTTGTTATTTTTTGCTGAATAAAAAAGCAACTATTTTGCCCATCTGTTTCTTATTCCTGGATTCATAACTGGAACAACAACAACAACAAAAGCCCTGTCGGAAACAGCCCCCAAAGTGAGACGTTTCCCCTCTTTTATTGAAAGGGGGTGGAATGAAAAATCTCCTCCTCCGGAGTGGACGAGTCGAGACTGGACGCCCGTCCTTTTGCAAAGGAGAATATTCCGTCCCACCCAAAGGCTCGCGGACCCCCTCTTGTCCTCCCCGCTCCAAGAAAATAAAAATTAAAAACAAAAATGAAAATGAAAAAGGCCAGGATCCAAAGGCACCCGGCCGCACTGCAACCCAAACAGAGAGAACAGTGGTGCCAAGCAGGAAAAACGCAAAAAAAGCGCAAACGCAATTGTGTTTTCCTCGCTGGACAATCTCTCAAGCGCAAAAGCGAAAGTCAACGGAGACCCTCCGTCTCCAAAGCCGGAGGGAGGCGGAGGGCTCTCCCTGCCCGCGATCCCCACCCCGCCCGCGCAGCAGCAGCAGCAGCGCCCACTCAGGACCCCCCGGCCAGCCTGCGCTTCTCCAACCGGGCGCCCGCGCAGCCTCGCCAAGGACTCACCATGTTCCTGCCTAGCAAGGCGAGCATTGCGCCGGCGGAGAGTCGGGGCTTTTGCAAAACCCGCGCAAGGCCCTGCCCACCGAGCCAAGTCCGCGAGGGCAGCCGCGCTCCGGCCCGACCTGGAGGCTCTCGGCCCCGCCCGCGGCTGCTGCTGCAACAAGAATTTGCAGCTGCTGGGGGGGTGGGGGGCGGGGGCGGAGTCCCAGACGCAACCATCTTTGGCCCGGGCATGCCACGGGAGGTCTCGCCATGCTTGGGAAGGGCAAGGTCCCCCCTCCCGCCCGCGATGCAAAGGGATTGGAAGCAAGTTTTAAGGCGCGGATGGGAGACCACTAGGCGATCTCCGGAAGAGCAAAGTGGGTCTTAGAAACCTTTGAAGTTTGGCTTGTGAAAGTTTAGGAGTGAGTCAGATTAGTTAGGAGCAAAGGAAGGAGGGCGTTGGAAACCAGATCAGGTTATTTTCCTTTCCTCTCTCCCCCTCCCCTTTTATTCCTTTTCCTCTTTCTTTTTCTTCTTTCGTTCTTTACCTTTTTTTCTTTTCCTATTTTTTTCTTTTCCTCTTTTATTCATTCACTTTTTCCTCCTCCTTTTCCTTTTATTCTGTCATTCTTTTCCTTTTTCTTCTTTTATACTCTTTATTTTCCCTTTTTTCCCTTTTTCTTCATTCTTTTCCTTTTTTCTTTTCCTTTCCTTTTTCCTCTTTTTTTTCCCCATACTTCCCCCCCCCCTCTATTTTTCTTCTTGCTGTTTTTGCCTGTTGCGCTAGGTCTGTTCCCTCTTTTTCTTCACCTGCACAAACCGTAACAAGGAGCAGCGACCGCATCCCCATCCTTGCTGTTAAGGATTCAGCTTTATTGGGCAAGAAATCTTTTGATGTCATCGGCAGCTCTTGGTTGAGGCTGTACGGTACTATATTTAGCTTTGGATGCAAAAGTTAAACAGTCTCATGTTTATTAATACTGTCATTGCAAATCATAATTAATGCTGATGTAAATCTTTTTCCTCTTAGTCTTTAAGTCAGGCAAACAATAGAATGTTACATCATCTCTAGTCAGTGCCCTACAGATGCCACTGAAAGAAAATAACATAATATATTATTTATTATTTATTTATTTTATTTTTGGGACTTATATGCCGCCCTATCTCCCGAATAGTACTTATATTATAGTACTTAAGTGATATAATATTCCAATAAATCAATTTTTTTTAAAGAAAATGAGAGGGCAGGAATTGGCAAATCACTCAGTTAGACTGCCAAAGAATCTGAGTGGATCTTTTTAGGAGAGGATTAAGAAAACTTAGACAATGTTGTATAACGTGCTAAGTCATCATTAACTAAAACGTTTTTCAACCTTGCCAATTTTAAAATGGGTGGACCTCAACTCCCAGAATTCCCCAGCAAGCATTCTTGCAAATCCACTCATCTTAAATCATATTGTCTGGTGATTTCCGGGATCATGCTGGTTGAGAAATTTTGGGAGATGAAACCACGCATCTTAAGGTTGCCAAGTTGCGAAAGGCTGCTCCAACTATAAAGCAAGGAGGGAGCAGGACGGTGGAAGCAAAGGATGGATGCATGCTTAAAGAGATCAGCATTCAGGGATGTGGATTATGTAATGCCCAAAAGGGACCTGGATCCAACGGGTGAATGAAAGCTAGCAAGGAAGGCAGCTCTTTTGTGGGTCAAAGATAAAAAACCACCTGAGCCATTGTCCTCAAGTCTATTTTGCAAGTTGCCAAAGTCCGCACCCTTGAAAGAATCAATATGACTCATTCATTAACCAAAGCCTGGCCACTCCAAACGGAATCAACCACAGGGCATAAACGATTTAAAGAGGCAATTGAGACAAACCCTGAGCATTTTTTTCCTGCAATGGCGATGTATATTGTCTTTGTATCTTAATGAAGGGCGGTTTATGCATTTTAAACACTGTGCCCAAAGGAACTCCCAATACTTTGCCAGCTCACTGCTTTTGCACCTTGGCAACTGTATGCTAAATGCCCCAATCTTACTGCTCTGGGCTCTGCACGGAATGAAGGAATAAGAACAAATGAAAGTCAAATTTATTTTAGCTTGGGATTAGAACAGCATGGACATGGTGGTGATACAATTTTTAAAAATGTGTTCTTGGAGAAAAAGCCAAATCCAAGGCTAAGGAATAAATCCATAACAAATAAATATTTGTTTGTTTCTTCAATTTCTGTAGTGCCTGTCTCAACTAATGATTGGGTGGCTTGCAAATTCAATAATCATACAATAAATATAATGCAAGTTAAAATAAATAGTATAGCATAGTATATTTGGCTATGATATAATGTAATGTAATGTATAATAGAATAGAATACAATATACAGTACAATACTATGCTATGCTTTAATATATTGTAACATGTTGTAATGCATTGCAATGTATTGTAATATACTTTTTTTGTCATAGAACGCCCAGAACGGAGATCCGGCACCTTTTTTGGATGGAACCTTGTACGGTAGGCAATAACTATACTATACTAATACTATACTACTGGTATACAATACAATACAATGCACAAACATAATATCAGTATAATAATATAAATTTGGGCTTCGCTGTCTTGGTTTATATATATATATATATATATATATATATATATATATATATATATATATATATATATATATATATATATATATATATATATATATATACACATATACATATACATATACATATACATATACATATACATATACATATACATATACATATACATATACATATACATATATATATACACATATATATATATATATACATATATATATATATATATATATATATATATATATATATATATATATATATATATATAAATGTAAGGAAAAATTATCAGCATCATTGGAGCGCCCTCTAGAGGCCAAACTAGTGTAACGTCTTAACTAGACAGGCGCACGTGGTGACGTCATGCGCTCGATGCAGTGCTGTATGTATAGAGAGGCAACCGTGGCCCCTCGGCCTTTTCTCCCTTTGTCGGCTTCGTTGCCCTTCGCCGACATGGCCGAAGGGACGTCGTCCATTGACGCCCTGGCCCCAGATGGCGTGCCCTTAACAAACATGGCCGCGGCGGCTTCTTCTTCGCGTCTTCCTATTCGCCGGCGGCGGCGTTGCCATTTTCCAAGATGACGGGCCGGCGGTCTCTCAGGCCCGTCAGGTGGTGAGAGTTGAAAGGCGGCGGCGGTTTCTCTTCAGTCCCGAGAAGATGGCCGAGAGCGAGCGACAGCCGGGTAAGGGCCAGCCCCGAGAAGAACCTGCCCACCCCCCGGCGGGGCAGGGCGGGGGAAGGCGACTTCGCCTCCCCTCCAAGAAGCAGAGCGGCCTACCTCGCAGGGTCGTCGTAACGCCCTCCCGCGTGCGCCAGGGGTCTCCGGGGGTCTTTTGCTCCTCTGGGGGAGGAGAATAAGAAAAGTAATGTGTGTGTGTGGGGGGGGGTCTTATCTCTAGGGGGCTTTGCTCCTTCTTTGGGGAGGGGGCAAGTCTCAGGCCTGGATGGGCTCATCCCATAATAATAAGGCTGGGAATTAGGGTTCCTGGCACACTCTGCCAGGTGTTCAGACTGGTTTTGGCGTTTTATTCACCCATCTATCCTTAATAGGCAGATGTGCATGTTTGAGGGGGTTACGGTTACAGGGAGTCCTCGACTTATGACCAAAACTGAGCCCCAAATTTTCTGTTGCTAAGGGAGACATTTGTTTAGTGAGTTTTGCCCCATTTCACAAACTTTTCTTGCCACGGTTGCTAAGTGTATCACTGCACTTGTTAAGTTAGTAACTGGGCTGCTAAGTAAATTCGGCTCCCCCGTTGACTTTGCTTGTCAGAAGGTCGCAAAAGGGGACAATGCGACCATCATAAATGTGAGTCAGTTGCCAAGTGTCTGAATTTCAATCGCCATGATCGTAGGGGTGCTGCAATGGTTACAAGTGTGAAAAATGGTCATGAATCACTGTTTTCAGTGTCATCGTAACTTTGAATGATCACTAAATGAATTGTTGTAATTCGAGGACTCTGTAAGCTGTTCGAAGCAAAGCTGCCTTTTGCAACTGACTGACAGGGACTGTGTCGATGCTGATAGTAGTCAAATGTCCAAATAATACATTATTACGTTTTGTAATGTTCAGACTGGATTTGCCATTTCACCTATTACTAAGCAACTGGATTAAGACAGATGTGGATGTTTGATGGGGTTGCAGATATCATTGCAGAATGTCAGCTGTTCCCAGCAAAGCCGCCTTTTGCAATTGACCGAGGGTGAATTCATCAATGCCGATGGGGTTCGGGTTTTCAAATAATAAATTATTATTATGGTTCTTCACACACCCAGACATTCAGACTTGATTTGGCGTTTTTGTCCACCTATGGAGTCCTTCCAAAGGACCTAAAACAGGCAGATGTTGTTCGATGGCATTACAGTGCAGGATGTAAAATGTTATAAATCAAGCTGCCTTTTGCAATTGACTGGTGAGGATTTTATCAGTGCTTGTGGTGTTCAAGTAGTGATTCAGTTGTTTTGGGATTGCACCAAAGGCGTTTATTGGTCCTGCCTTTGCTTTCTTTTGCCACAATCATTCTATTTCTATTTGCCAATCTTTGGGTTGGTTATCTTCTCCATTTCTTTCTGTCTCCAGGGACCATCTTTCTTATCAACAGTGGTGAAGCCTGGGGTATTATGTGACAGGCGCTTGTTTGTTTATTAGGGTTTGTTGCATAGTCAGCCAAATGCTTATTCAGGATTTGGATGTTTTGTCCACCTAGCAAATCCTTCCTAACAACCTGGGATGGTTAGCTGTTAATGTTTTAGAGTGTTACAGGTCTCATCCCAGGGTGTCAGTTATTTCCAGTCAAGCTGCCTTTTGCAATTGACCGATAAGGAAGATTACAAACGGTGGTCACATGGCCCCGAGACAATGCAACAGTCATAAATACATGCCAGTTGCCAAGTGACTACATTTTGAACGTAGTATTTTGGGATGATGGAGGGTAAGGGGGGCAAGATGCTTGAATTCTTATCTCCTTGAGTTATTTTTCCAGTTTCTTCCCAACTTGTCGGCTCTTGGGATACGAATAAATTGGCAGCAAATCAGCTGTCCTGCCCTTGAACTAAAATTGTGCGTATCTCAGCTGGGGCAGTTTTGGCCTCCATATTTATGAAATCTACTTCCAAGCATAACTCTTCATAACTTTGAAGCTTAAAATCTTCATTTCTGGAAAACCTCTGCGGTTTAATTGATTTCTTAGTAGCTTGAACTGACAGGAAACCTTTTAAACAGATGAATAGTGTGTCACATGTATAAACAAACGGCTGGTGGCTTTAATGTGGAAATTTCTAAAACCTCCAATCATTAAATGCTGTCTTGAGAGAGATGTGCTGTTTAATCTCTAAGGCTGTGTTGCATTAATCCCTAAAAAAAAAAAAGCAAAAGGGGTTCCTCACATCAAACCTTTTGGGTCGCATACAAAGTCTGAAGCATTTTTGCTTAATCGCATTCTTAAATTAATTTGGTATTGATCACTGCTTATATTAAGTAGGGTATTAGAGTGTCATATTGTTATATTCTATTTTGGTTGGTTTTGATACTCTGTGACCAGTAAGACAGGTAGTCCTCGATTTACGACCACAATGGAGCCCAAATTTATGTTATTAAGTGAGAAATTTGTTAAGTGAGCTTTGCCCCATTTTACAACTTTTCTGGCCACATTTTTATTTATTTATTTATTTGTTTGTTTTATATACCGCCCTTCTCCCGGAGGACTCAGGGCGGTGTACAGAGCAATAAAGTAAGAATACAATAAAGCAATAGAGTGAAAAATTTTTAAAACCCAAATCCATCAGGCCAGGCCAGCTTGTTGGAATAGATAAGTTTGTTAAGTGGGTCACTGTACCTGTTCAGTTAGTGACACGGTTGTTAAGTGAATGAGGCTTCCCCATTACTTTGCTTGTCAGAAGGTCGCAAAAGGGGATCACGTGACCTTGGGACATTGCAGTGGTCGTAAATATGAGTCAGTTGCCAAGGATCCAAATTTTGATCACATGACTACAAGGATGCTGCAATCCTTAAGTGTGAAAAATGGCCACAAGTCCCTTTTTTCTGTGTCGTTGTAACTTTGAACAGTCACTAAATGAAGTGCTGTAAGATGAGGACTACCTGTATACACATTCCTTCATGCTTTTAGAGCTATCAAAATTGGGGGCTTGCAGTGATTTCATTGGGTTTTCTCTCCTCTCCTTCTTAAGAAACCTAAAAGATTTTCTCGGTGAAATGCAACACTTATTTTCAAAAGTTCACTTGACTTCATCTGGACCCACACCGTCTGTCCGTTTATCTCTGCCTGCCTGCAGATTTAATCATCGGAACAGTTAAAAGCGAGGTTCCTGAGGGTTTTAACTCCACGGTGATAACAGTTAATCTCCTGCATTTATTGCCTCTTGACTGTATTTCCCTTGCATCTCACTGAGGCACAACTGAGAGACGGATTTAAAAATCTTCTAAAGAGATTTTCCTCCCCCTGACGGAAGTTGTAACTTTCAATTTGACTGCTTTTTCTTCTTCCAGACGCCTCTGAGGAGACACAGCTTCCTCCGTCCCAAAAGTTCATCATCCCTAAGAAGGAAATCAACATGGTTCCTGACATGGCCAAGTGGAAACGGTCGCAGGTACGGGTGAAAAGCTTTGCTTGGCACTATTTGGCTCGGGCAGTAGATGCAGAGTGAGTTTTGCCCCGGTTTATGACCTCTCTTGCCACAGTTGCCAGGTGAATCGCTGCAGTTGTTAAGTCAGTGACACGGTTGTTAACTTCGAACGGTCACTGAATGAACCGTTGTAAGCCGAGGACTTGCCCATACTGCTGGTTCTGACATTCTGCGAATGTGTGTATTTTTAAACAGGCGTATGCTGACTACATGGGCTTCATCCTCAGCTTGAATGAAGGAATCAAGGGGAAGAGGTTGACCTCAGAATATAAAGTCTCGGAGGTAGGCCTTGTTTTGCTCTCTGACTGAACGCAAAAGACCTACCTTGGAAGTCTTCTAGCCCACCTCCTGCTCATGGTAGGAATCGCACACCATCCCAGGCAAATGGTTCTCCAGTCTGTTTTTGAAAATCTCCAGTGATGGAGCACCCACAATTTCGTCTTTTCTTAAGCAAGTTGGGCAGACACTTCCAGTGTATCTGGTTTGACTACCAGCTGTTTAGAAAACTTACGTACACCTCACGGGGAAATGACTTTGTTTCCTAATTCAGAATGTGATTGCAAATTCAGATTAGAAATGGGTACCATATTTGGTGTTGGAGTGATCCAACGTAGAACAATTTCTGGTTCCTGATGGTTCAGCTTCCAGAAATATGCCGTTTATGAAATATTCAGACTGACCAGTTCTAGAGAAGAAAGAAAAGGAGAGATTCAAAACAAAAATGTAGGATTATGCATTTATAATTTATAAATGCAGCTAATAGCCCTGTTTTGCACATCTGTATTAAAAACAACGCACTGCTTAGAAAGCTTTTATCTCGATGGACATTAAGATTTATCCTGATGTGGTTGGAAGAAATTATGTGTCTCCTAAAATCTCAGGTTTGCCTTGAGATCCAAGGGAGGATTTCATACCTAAGGTAGGACTGGAAATCCCAGTTTCTTGGTTTCTAACCTAATATCTTCACCACCAGACCAAACGCGCTTCCCTTTCTTCCTTTCCTTGGAGGGAGGGAGGGGGAGAGAGAAAGAGAGAGAGAGAGAGAAACGGCAAGGATCTCAGCTGTAGGCAGACCAGAGAGCCGGATCAGCAGGCAAACCAATCTTGGCTGCTAATCCAACCACAGCAAAAATTGATTTAAGGAGAGATCACAGGTATCTGGGCTGCCCTGTTCCTGGGGAGGCTGGTGGAAACACCGAGGCAGCCACAGGCCTTTAGCAAAACGGGCTTTTGAACCGGTTGAAACAGGAGACGGTTCAGAAACTGGCTGTGTGTTTGGGCTCTGAGGGATAGTGCCCATTATCTTTGTGTGTGTTGTGACCAGAATTGCCCACAGCATTCCACGTGTGGCCTCTCTAGCATCTTATAAAGTGGTAAACGTGGCAAAACAGTGTGTGCCAATATGATGGCTGTATTTTCTTCCCGACAGCCCATTGAAAAGCTGGTCACGCTCCTCAACACGCTGGATCAGTGGATCGATGAGACGCCTCCAATGGATCAGCCGTCTCGCTTTGGGAACAAAGCTTTCCGGACGTGGTATGCGAAAGTGGACCAGGTAGGCTGGAGGGGAGCTGAAAGAGAGAGGGTCAGAAGTAAACCTGTCTTTGCTGGTCAGTTTAGGCCGAAGAGACTGCCAGAGTTGTAAAGGACACTTGCTCAGTGGCTCACGTGCAAAACAAAAGAAGTTTTTTTAAAAAAATCTGATTTGTTGTTGAGTGAGCTTATACACCTGGATTTTCAGTCCCGTGGCCAGCTTGCATTCTCTGAGGACAAATTTGGCAACTTTAAGACTTGTGGACTTCAGTTCCCAGAATTCCTCAGCCAGCCACACGATCCCTTGCCCAGCCTCCATTTCCTAGAATCCTTAGCCACAGGCAAATGCCATGAGAAGCAGTGCCGGGGGCTGAAGTCCACAACTCTGTAGTTCGCTTGGGGTTGGCTGCTGTGAATAATAGCTGGACAGGGCCCCCCGCTCGGCTTGTAGTTTTATTCTTTGGCTGGGATTGCAACGATGGGGTCTCTAATTGCTTGATTATGGCTAAACCGTAGGGGGCAGAGTCCTTGGTGGCAACTGTCGTCCCCAAACAGCAAGCCGAAGCCGTGCCCGAGGTGGCTGTGTACTTGAAAGAGTCCGTTGGCAACTCCACTCGCATCGACTATGGCACAGGTATCTATTTATTGATTTAAAACATTTATACAGCTGCCCATCTTCTAAGCCGCTGCTGAGCCGAAGAAGGACCTTTTGGAAAGCTAGTTTATCCTTTTTTTAAAAAAAAAATGCATGAAAAATTCAAGACTGCCAGAGAACCCGCAGTAAAGCCACAATCAGCCACCAGTCGGCACTCTCATCCTGGTTACCTTTAGCTCCAATTCCTGTTTTGTTCCTCGTACTTCGAAACTAAATCCCAATTTAGCTTGGAGGGAGCAGGAATCACCTGAGGTATTCACGCTCACCCACGCGCACAAAACTCACTTTCCCTTCTGTGCCTTTTTCGTAGCTCTTGCCCTAGACTACAATCCCCGTCATTTCCAGCCAGCCTGACCCACCAGTGGGCTTGTTGTTTCGTGTGACATCAAGCGAGAGAGCTAAAGCGAGGTTTAACCGCGTTGAGTGAAGCGTTTTTTGAGTTTTCTGGAAATGTTAAATTAGATTCGGAGGTTCACAGACCCAGATTAGCTCCATGTATTTGGACACATGCAGAGGCTCCGTAAATATATATATTTTTAAATTCTTTGTTACTAACTTTCAGAAGTGAATAATTAAAATACAAGGTTACAACTTGAAGGGAGCATAAGGAAAGTTTAAAAAGAGAACACAGATACAAAAGGAAAAACAAACAAAGACAACATGAAAATATTACTTCCAATCCTCTTCAGTACGGATGCAATTGTATAATAAAATAGGATCTGGCTGGGGAATTCTGGGAGTTGAACTCCCCGCCTCTTAGGGTTGCAGAGATTGAGAAACACACCGGTCACTCTCGTGCAGACAGAGAGTGGAATTCCTGGGGGGAAGCAGAAATGCCCAAAGCACCTTCTTTCTAAGGCGTTCTCAAAATAATGAGTTTTGAAAGAGTTCCAATCTCACCTGTGCCTCACCTGAGATGGCTTGAGTTCTCCGTAGCCCAAACAAGAGTGACTTTTTATTTTATTTTTTTAATTATTTATTTCAATCTCTTATTATTTTTTCCAAATAACTCAAGGTGGTGGACATACCTAATACTCCTTCCTCTTCCTCTTTTCCCCACACCAGCCCGGTGAGGTGGGTTCAGCTGAGAGAAGAACTGGCCCAAATTCACCCAGCCAGCTTTTATGACTAAAGCGGAACTAGAACTCGCCGTCTCCTGGCTTCTAGCCTTAACCAAACTGTCTCTTCATTCGTCATCCTGAGCATCTCCTTTCTCCCCACAGGCCACGAAGCGGCCTTTGCTGCCTTCCTTTGCTGCCTCTGTAAAATCGGCGTCCTCCGGGTGGACGACCAGCTGGCCATCGTCTTCAAAGTCTTCAACAGGTAAAGTCCACGCCTCTTAAAGCGGCCGAGGTTGACAGCACCGCTTTGGAACAAGTTCTCAGAGGGCTGATGCTGTTTTACTTCTGCACCCTCCCTCTTGGGCCCTTCTGCAAGGGGAGAGGCAGAAGATCTGCTTCCTGGGAAAGTGAGGAGGCCACCCCCGAAGGGTGAGCAGAGGACATAGAACAGTAGGGTTTTGAGGGACCTTGGAGGTCTTCTAGTCCAGCCCCCAGGCTCTGCCCACGTTACGGCTATGACTGAGATCCCAAATCCTCCCCAGATTCTCCCTCTGCTTCAGCTTCTGGTCACTCCATTGTTCCTCCCCATGGTGTGTGTGTGTGGGGGTGGTGGTGGTGGGGTGTTTCCGTGTGGAGGTTTGTTTTCTGGCTTTGTCGGGGTGTCAGTAGCAGACTGGGGTAATAAAAGGATGAGCTGCCGCTGGGTCAGGGCCCATCCAATTTTATTTGGTTTCAGGTACTTGGAAGTGATGCGGAAGCTGCAGAAAACCTATCGGATGGAGCCAGCTGGCAGTCAGGGGGTCTGGGGTCTGGACGACTTTCAGTTCCTCCCCTTCATTTGGGGAAGTTCCCAGTTGATTGGTAAGCAGGCATGTCCTCCGCCCCCCCTCCCTTTTCCTCTTCCTCTCTCTTTCCTTCTTCCTTTGCCTCCGTTGCTCTCTGGCTTTCCCCTCTTCCTGCTTCTCTCTTTCTCTTTTCCACTTCCGTGCTAAGCCGGAGCAGTAAATCTCCTCCAGGGTTTCACTTCCTGTTTTCAGATCACCCCAACCTGGAGCCGCGTCACTTTGTGGACGAGAAGGTGGTGAACGAGCAGCACAAGGACTACATGTTCCTCGAATGCATCCGGTTCATCACAGAGGTGAGGCTGGATTCCCGCCCGGCTTCCCGGTCCCTTTAGCCGGACTTTTGCCATGCAGCGGCAGGTCCTCGGTCTATGACTCCAAGGGTTCTGTTGCTAAGCGAGATAATGAAGTACGTTTGGCCCCATTTTATGACCTTCCTTGCCGGCTTGCCCACTGACTTTGCTCCTCAGAAGATGGCAAAAGGGAATCTCGTAAATATGAGTCAGTTGTTAAGTGTCTGAATTTTGATCGCGTGCCTCTGAGGACGCAGCAACGCTTGCAAAGAGGAGAAATGGGACTAAGCCACTTTTTCCAATGCTGCTATAACTTTGAAGGGTTACTAAACAAGTGGTTACACTTCAAGGACTCTGTCGTTTTGTATTCTGGAAGGACGCCGGATTTTTGCAGCAGCCTCGGAGAAACTCCTGGTGGGTTTCCCTTAAGCGTTCTTGCAGCTCCACCTAGCAATGGCGATGTCTCGATTTTATGAAAAAGGTTGGATTGCAGGAGCCCCACTTCTGCTTCTAAGCTGGGTTCAGTTTGGCCTTGTCTGCTTTGCCTGAGAAAGGTGGACCTGACTTTGTTTGGCGACTGTTCAAAGTGACAAATGTACAAAGTGATCTATGGCCGTTTTTCACACAACTGTTGCGGCATCCTCAGGGCCCTGTGGTCAAAATTTGGACTCTTGGCAACTGGCTCAGGTTTATGACGGTTGCAACGTCCCAGGGTCAGTGATCCCCTTTTGCGACCTTCTGACAGGAGCACCTTTGCTCTTTGGAGATCCCCGAAAGAGGGACCACGTTCAGCCCCTGTTGGGGGCACCGCAGTCCGCGCACGGCCTCCCTTCTCTCCCCCAGCGTAGGCTTCTGATTCCCAGGCAGCGCTCCTTTCTTCCCGCCCACGGCTTTGTTCCTTTGTTCAGCAAGAGCATCTCCCTGTCTCTTGTGGGGTTCCCCCCCCGCCCCATTTCCAAAGCAGGGCTCCACCACCCCTGGGTGGGGTGTGGCGTGGGGGGTCAGTGAACAGGCGCAAGTCTTGGGCCAGAAAACTATTGCCTTCCCACTCTCAAATTCCACGCCTGGAAAAAACCAGGAAGGGTTTAGCGTTCCTGCCTTTTTTTCCTCCCCCAAGTCCCAAACATGCAGTGCAGAGCTTTTAAAACTGTTTTATTAATTTTTTTCCCCTCTACACCCGCTTCTCGACCCCTACCCCCCTCCCCGGCTCCCTTCCCTCTCTCCCCAGTTTTCATCTTGCAGTAAGGATGGGCGGCTAATAAATTTTTACAAATCGATAAATAAATCCGGCTTCTAAATTTGGGGAAGTTTTGGGAAGGGCCAGCATCCGATTTCAGAATAACAGAATAATTTAATAGTTTAAATAAAGGAGCTGGGGCAGGGTGGGGGTTGAGGAGCGGGTGTTGAGGTGAAATGAAAGATTTTTTTAAAGCTTTGCTTTGCCGGTTTGGGGCTTGGGGGGGAAAAAAAAGGCAGGAATTGCTAAGCCCTTTTCCTGCCTGGAAGGGAAGCCACGGACAGGAAGGTGCTGGGCTCAGCTGCCTTCCCCCCTCCCCTTTTCCATCTCCTCTCCACCAATTTTTTTTTCCAACTGACAGAGGAACCATTTACAAAAGGCCGATTCTCTTGGGAATAGAGAGGCAGGAACGCAGCGTCTGTGAGTAATTTCCTGCTCAATATGGTTACCCTGACTCATTCTGTTCCCTTGGGGTCAGTGCAGGGCGCTCGCTCTCTCTCTCTCTCTCTCTCTTCTCTCTCTCTCTCT